>NC_057722.1:12706914-12739063 GCF_004010195.1 Chiloscyllium plagiosum | reverse complement strand
CTCCCTTATGTGTCTTTAACACATTCCAACAATTTAAATGAGAGATTTTTCCTAACCAATATAGCCACTCCCCTACTTCTGGTATTAAATGATGAAAAATAAACTCGGTCAAAGCCATTCTGCTGTGATTTCAGATGCTCCTTGTCATCCAAATGTGTCTCCTGTAACAAAGCAATATCTACCTTCTCCTTTCTTAGACTCAAGAGTACCTTCTTCCTCTTAATTAGTGAGTGACTTCCCTTGATATTCCAGGTACACCATTTAATCAAATCATTAGCCATAATCTTCTGCAATTACATTTAAATTCCAGAGAGGAGAAACCCAAACCACAAATTACTGAGCCTTAGTGTCGCATGATCCACCAAATATAAAAACTACATAAACTAAAACCATTACATTTAACAAACATATAAAATTATTAAAAATAACAAACAACAAAAACCAGAAAACAAACCAACATATAAAGCGCCAATAGCGCTGAGTAGGGGAACTCACCCCCTGCCCGGAGGGAGTGACTACCCATCCCAAACTGCCCATAAATGGGCATCTAACCATCTCAACCATCTTCACTTCTCCCAGCTAGAGCCGCATCGCAAGCACAAGCTAAAAAGTATAAACACCCCATAGAATATCAATATGAATAAAAAAACATTCTTTTATTAAAAAAAAGGAAATAAATACCCCACCCATTCTTTGGTATGTCCTAACTTAGAAATTTAAAATGTACATCTTAACCACCGCCAGACATAGTTTGAACCAAATTATTATCAATAGAGTTAAAAAAAGGGGGAAAGACAAAGCTCCAACCGGATTTCCTCCATTTCTTTTACAGAATGATAAATGCATACCCAAGCAACAATATTTATACATACTACAATTGTTTAACTTAGGTTAGTTTGTCCACAAAGTCTCTTAGGAGGAGAAAGTGAGGACTGCAGATGCTGGAGATCAGACCTGAAAATGTGTTGCTAGAAAAGCGCAGCAGGTCAGGCAGCATCCAAGGAGCAGGAGAATCGACGTTTCGGACATGAGCCCTTCTTCAGGAATGAGGAAAGCGTGTCCAACAGGCTAAGATAAAAGGTAGGGAGGAGGGACTTGGGGGAGGGGCATTAGAAATACAATAGGTGGACTCCCTACCTTTTATCTTAGCCTGCTGGACACACTTTCCTCATTCCTGAAGAAGGGCTCATGCCCGAAACGTCGATTCTCCTGTTCCTTGGATGCTGCCTGACCTGCTGCGCTTCTCCAGCAACACATTTTCACCACAAAGTCTCTTGCCTTCTCCGATGTGTCAAAGAGATGCATGGATCCATCTAAGGTGATCCGAAGCACTGCCGGATATCTCCTGGAGTACTGAATCCCAAGCTCCTTCAATCTTCTCTTGACACCATCATACGATTTTTGTTTCTGGATCACCACCGCTGAAAAGTCCTGAAAAAACATGATCTTAGACCCCTCGTAAATTAGGGCCTTTGGAACCTTCCCCTGGAGTCTGGAAGCCTCCATGACTGTCTCCTTATCCCGGTAATGATGGAACCGCACCAGGAAAGGACGAGGGCGTTGACGCAGACCCGACCTCCATGCTGCGACCCGGTGAGTCCTCTCTATCGTCAATCCTCTCATGCCAGTCTCCAAGTCAAGGAATTTCGGAAACCAATCTTCAATGAATTCCGCAGGCCTCTCACCTTCCTTACCCTCAGGCAGACCGATGATCTGAATGTTTTTTCTCCTGCCCCTGTTTTCAAGATCATCCACTTGGTCACGCAAATTACGAACCTGCGTCTTCAGGGCTTGGATCTCTTCCTTCAATAAACTGGCATCCGCATCCATCACTGTGACCCTGTGCTCCACCTCATTTGTCCTCTTCTCCAGGCAGCATGAGAGAGACTGGAGCCAGCTTCTCTTCAATCTGTTTCCCCATCATCTCGCGAGATTTCGAGAGCTGGTTCACCAGGTCCTGGAGGTAATCTGCTCTGAGGCTGCTGCAGGCCCAGCCTCAGATGCTCCTCCCCCCTTTTTAGGCATTTCTGGATAGCTGAAAATACAGGTAAGTCAATTTTTAAATGTTTCTTGGGTCTCCACAATCTTTCCAACACCCCAAGAAATCCTGATGATCTGGGATGGGTGGGTTAAAGGACCATCCTGCTCCTGCTGCGATGCGAAGCTCTGCTGTGTGATCTTCTCAGATCACTGCCATCTTAGATCCCCCAAGGTTCTGACTTTTACTGTGGTAATTTTCTGTTTCCCAGACAACCACGTGGTACCTTCAAGATTATTAAAAGGTGATGAAATAGAGGGAGTTTTCTAAAGTATGTCCTTCTTCAGTGGGAGCTGAACTGAGACTGATGAAGACTGAGGAAACATTCCTGATGAAGGGCTTTTGCCTGAACCGTCGATTTTCCTGCTCCTCAGATGCTGCCTGACCTGCTGTGTTTTTCCAGCACCACTCTAATCTCCAGCATCTGCAGTCCTCACTTTCACTTGAACTGAGACTGCTGAGCTCATTCTGTGTACAAGTCTGTCAGACAAATAGACAAAGAAGCCTAGCATTTCTCAGTCTTATAAATTTAAACTATGGTCCCAGGAGTGAAATGTCAACCCATTATTGCAGCCAATCTACAGCAATAATTTGATAAACAATTGAGATGACCTGTATATAAAACAGAAATCAGTTTATACTTAGAATGATGGGTCATTATAAATACAGTACCAGACAGTGAGGAGTCGAGAAGAGACTTGGTTTCATGCCGGGATGCAATATCGTCCTCAAATGTAAGCGCAAAACTGAACTAAGGCCTCAAATTACATGAGAGTGTTAATCACTGGAAAGAATTTGTGTGTTCAGTTAAGGGAATGTTCTGTTTATTTATGTTCAAGATTTGTTGCGTGGATCAACCTCTCTGCGGTTTTGTTATGTGTGTATAAGGAGTTCCTTCCTTTCTCACAAGTCAGTCAGGCCATCTATTAAAGTGCATTTCAGTTTCTCCACGTGCTTGCTTAAGTAATTGTCATAGTCCTTGATATGTTTTCAAATTGGTCTTAAATTAATTACAAAAGTAATGTGCACCCAGTTACTGAAGTGTTTCTTTAAATAGGCTTGCAATAAAACTATTTCAGCAATTTCGTTAAGGCTTTTAACATACAGCAAGGCAGGGCACACTGATAGTAGTATACAGATTGTTCTGTTTTTTTAATTCATTCCCAGGAAGAGGGCATTGCCAGGCCATCATTTATTGCCCAGAGGGTAGTTAATTATCAACCACATTGTTGTGCATCTGGAGTCACATGGAGGCCAGAACAGGTAAGGATGGCAGTTTTCTTCCTTCATGGACATTAGTGAATGTCACTATATAGAGATTTATAAAATCATGAGGGGCATGGATAGGGTGAGTAGACAAGGTCATTTCCCCATGGTCTTCAAAAGTTTAAGGTGAGAGGAGAAAGATTTAAAAAGGGACCTAAAAGGCAAGTTTTTTCGTGCAGACCGTAGTGCATGTATGAAATAAGCTACCAGAGGAAGTGATGGAGTCTGTTACAGTTCCAACATTTAAAGGGCACATGGATGGGTATATGAATAGGAAGGGTTTAAAGGGATATGGGCCAAATGCTGGCAAATGGGACTAACTTAGGATATCTGGTTGGCATGGACGAGTTGGACCAAAGGGTCTGTTTCTGTACAGTACATCTCTATGACTCTAACTGAGAATAACAGATGAATTATCAGATCCATCTTTCTTTCAAAATGCACACCAGCCTCGCTACTCTAGTGCTTTAATGAAGAACATACATTTTCTTGTACTTTCAATAAGCTTGCATGGAAGTACCACATAAATATGAGTAAAAACACAAAAGTTAGAAAGGTTAATCAAGCCCCCTACTTCTCGAGAAAAATTACTGTTGTAGTTCAGATTTCCTTCCAGAAACTCAATCAGCCAAGTATTGGTAGAATATAAATATGTTCACTTTATACAAAGACTATAATTAATATTTTTTCTGTGTATTCACATTTTGGTACATGCAATTCACACTACTGACTGCTCGTCACCTGGTTCCTAGATGACACTTGTACTTTATTTGTATGTTCCATTATATGACACACAACAGGTTAGGCACAACAGATTTCTAGCCCCTTGTATTTCATGTTTTCTTTCCTCCTTTTATTCAATCATTCATGGGATGTGAGTGATATTGGCAAGACCAGCATTTATTGCCCACCCCCAATTTATTTTGAAGGTGAGTGTGAACTGGCTTCTTGAACCAAGCAGGTGATGTGTTGCAGCTGCACCCACAGTGTTGTTACAGATCTCAAGTTCCAAGATATACATGGTGGCCTTGAAAGAATGAGATATAGGAGCAGAATTAGGCCATTCAGCCAATCGAATCTGCTGTTCCATTTGATTAGGGCTGATATGTTTCCCAGTGCCATTTTCCTGTCTTCTCCCGATAACCTTTGATCTCCTTACTAATCAAGAACCTACCTACCTCTGTCTTGAAGACACTCAATGACTTGACCTGCACAAATGGCTATAGAGGTCATATGTTCTGCAGATTCACCGCCCTCTGGTTGAAGAAATTCCTCCTCATCTCATTTCTAAAGGGTGTCCCTTCTCTCTGAGGCTGTGCCCTCAGGTCCTAGTCTCTCCTACTAGTGAAAACATCTTCTCCACATCCACTCTATCCAGGCCTCTTAATATTCTGTAAGTTTCAATGAGATTCCCCAATCCTTCTAAACTCTATTGAGTACAGACCAAGAGTTTTCAATCGTTCCTCATAGGAGAAGCCCTTGATCCCTGGGATTATTTTGAGAACTTCCTCCAGAGCCCTCCAATACCAGCCCTTAGATATTCTGAATGCATTCTGACCAAAGCCTTATACAGCTTCAGCAGTTCTTCTCTGCTCCTGTATTCTAGTGCTCTCGAAACTACATTTGCCTTCTAAACTGCCAATTGAACCTGCATGTTAATCTTAAGAGAATCTTGAACTAGGATCCCTAAGTCTCTTTGTGCTTCAGAGTTTTGAAGCCTTTCCCCTTTTACAAAATAGTTCATGTCTCTGTACTTCCTACTAAAGTGCATAACCTCACACTTTCACTTATATTCCAACTGCCACTTCTTTGCCCACTGTCCGAGCCTCTGCAAGTCTTTCTGCGATCTCCACAGGAGATTTCAGGATCTGTCCCTCCTTTTATCTTTGCGTTCTCTGCCAATGTAGAAACAATATCCTCAATGGGAGTCTGCAGAAGGTCTTGGACGTGCCGCGAGAGTGGGCAAAGAAGTGGCAGGTGGAATACAATGTGGGAAAGTGTAAGGTAGAAATTCATTAAGTCTGCTTAACAGATGGATAGGTTCTTGATTAGTCAGAGGCTCAGGGTTACAGGACAAGGCAGGGAATGGGGTTGAGAAACATATCAATCATGCTGGCATGATGGAGCAGACTCGATTGGCTAATGCCCTAATGCTGCTCTTATTACTTATGGTCTTAACTTGTGTCTTTGTTGTTACCTTGACTCAATTGTAATACCATTACATCTGACTCCAGCTTCTCCCTCTCAAAGTGCAGGGTGAAATTTATCATGTTATGGTCATGCCTCCTCGGGGTCCCTTCGCCTTAAGCTCCCTAATCAAGTCTACCTCTTTACATGCCATAAAATCAAGAATTTCCTGTTTCCCTCGTGGTTTCTACCACAAGCTGCTCCAGAAAACCATCTTGCAGACATTCCACAAATTACTTTTCTTGGGATCCACGACCAACCTGATTTTCCGAATCTAACTGCATTGTGAAGTCCCCATGACTACTGTAATACTGCCATTCATACTCCTAATTTATTTTCTGCCCACATCCTGACCACTGCTAGGAGGCCTGTACAGAACTCCCGTCAGGGTCTTTTTCCCCTTTGTTGTTCCTTGATTCCAAGTCTTCTGATTCGACATCACTATTGATTTAGTTTCCTCTCATACTAATAAGGCAAACCCTGTCTTTCTAGCTATCTGCTTGTCCTTTTGAGAGTATACACCATCGTAGGATATTTAGTTCCAAACCCTGATCCTCTAGCAGTCATGTATCAGTGATGTCCGCAACATCGTACCTGCCAATTTCAATCTTTGCTACAAGCCCACTTATCTTCTTTTGTATAGTTAATTATTTATGTACAACATCCTCAGTCCTGCATTGGCCACCTCCTTCTCATGATTGTCCCCGTATCCACTGTGCCTGAAGTTAGATTCCTGATCCTTTCTGTAGGCCCCATCATATTACTTGTGCTGGAAACTTTAATGATCTCTGCTAAACCCTTCCCCTCACCTATCCCCAACTATTTAGTTTAAAACCCTATCAATTTCTGTGTATGTGTAAAAGTCAGAATGGTGTGAGATTTGGATGGGAATATTTTTGTGTAATATTCTCATTCAGATGTTTACAGGGATACCTTTAATTTGTGTTTGCATTCAAAACTGTTTCAATTTGTCTTTACTTCTGTGCTATTTTGTCTTGTTGAGTGCATGTATCTCAATAAGTGTTGATAGTGGCTTCTATAAAAGCTCCTTTAGTATGTAAAAAAGGTATGACATTACAGTAAAATTTCCAAAAGCATTTTACAGAAATGTTACAAAGCAAAATTTGACAAAGTTACATAAGACACTGGGGATGATAAAATGTTTTGTCAAAGAGCTTAGTTTTTAAGAAATTCTTTAAAGGAGGAGGGAGTTTGAGAGGAAGGGAAATCCAGAGATTTAGATCTGGATAGCTAAAACAAAAGTGGATCAATTAAAATCATAATGTTCAACAAACCAAAGTAGGAAAAATGCAGAGAACAGGAGGGTAGTGCTGAAGGACATTACGGTGCAGCAAGATCAGGAAGGGATTTGAAAACAAGCATGTGAAGTTTAATATTGTTATATTGTGGACCAATGCAGATGATAAGTGAATGAGACTTGGTATAAGTAATTAATAGAATAAATGACTATAACTGAGTTCTGAGACTAACCTTCATTAGCATCCCTGTTAGTCAGTTTGATGTTAAGAACATGGTCGCTTTTTTTGTAGGACACCAGAAAGGTTTGTCAACAGTCAATTTTTCCTCACAGACACAAAGGTCTTTGTTTTTCTTTTTTCCCCAGTACCTGTGTGGTGTGTGTGTGTAAGTGCAGATGTCAGTAAAAAACAACATGTGTAAGGTAATTTTATTCACTATTTCCACCCGCAGGAAAAACACCCCTGTGGCCAGGGAACCAATAACATGCAAAGCTTGGAACAAGCAATGCTTACGTGAAAAAAGTGAAGGGGAGCATAGGGGTCAAATCAAAATAGAATTGGAGGGGGAAACAAAGCACTCCACACCCCACAATAACCACCCCTCCCTAAAGACATTGAGAGTGTTAGTGAAAACTGCATGCTCCCTCTCCAGGGACTGCTGAGCTGGAACACAACAATGGAAGAGGGGCAGGCAGTCGGCTGTAATGAACCCCTCCATGGCTTGCTGCCTGGGCCTGTTAATGGCCAACCTGGCCAGGCCCACGAACAGAACCACGGGGAGATCCTCTGATCTGCTCGCCTCACTCTGCACTGGGTGCCCAAAGATCAACAGCCTAGTGCTGAAGTGCAACCAAAAACACAAAACAAGGATTTTTAGATAACTGAAAAGGGGGTGCACATGCCCACACCCAACATATACATGGAGTCTGCGGGCTCCACAGCACCACAAAACAAACAGTTGGGCTGGGAATCTGCAGTTACAAGGGCCTTCTGCACCCAACACCCTCCACCCAAGGGAAAGAGGGAAATCTCCCACATAGAGAGCCCTCCACTGGGGATCCCCACTGTCAAGGCATGTCCGGGCGTTGAACAAAGGAGAAGAGGTGGATGGTGTGTAGTCTGGACGTGGCACGCCATTTTTCATCTTCAAAGGATATAGAACAAACATTCCGGAGGTGGCCCAGATTGTGGGGGAGTACGAGATTCTGGAACCAATATGAAATTCTTTCCGAGTAGGGGTATGTGTAGACGCGATTTCAACGCATACCTGAGTATCTGCCAACTGGTGCACAGTGTCGGGACCAAGCACACACGTCTTAAGCCACACAAAGGTCCAGATGGTATCACTGCTTTAAGAATTATAGAAGCAAGAATACCTGCAGCTTTTCATTTACAAGCGAGCCATCACCTTTTCCCCTCATCTGTCAAATAAAATTCTACTATTGTTTATCCAATTAAATTCCATTTAAAGCTGTGGACATTTATCCTGTTAGCACTGCATCTGCCCCAACATTTTAGATCTGATTCCGTCAAGCCTAGAATCATAGTCATCGCACTTAAAATTATCACCAACGGACTCAAAGCAAAGCTGCCTTATCTAATCCGCTGCTATCATACATACATCACAATTCAGACACTGATGTTATCAGCCTGCCTCAAGTCAAACCTTGTCTCCTTGTTCAAACATGTTGGAAGAACATTTCTCATTGATATCTAACTGCTAAATAGCTATAATTGTGCTGGACAAAATTACAAGCCCAAGCATTGTGGAAGAATGGATTCTGGACAGAGTTGTCTTTCACTTGGATGTAAAAGGGTAGGGCTATTTAAAATGCCTGTCGAATTTATGATTGCACCCTTCCTGAATCAAAAGGTCTTTTTCATGCTGGACTGTTGTATAAGCACAGCAGGTCAGGCAGCATCCGAGGAGCAGGAGAATCAACGTTTCTGATGAAGGGCTTTTGCCTGAAACATCGATTCTCCTGCTCCATGGATACTGTCTGACCTGCTGTGCTTTTTCAGCACCACACTCTTGACTCTGATCTCCAGCATCTGCAGTCCTTATTTTCGCCTGGACTATAGTATAAGGTGATGATTCTAAAGGAATTCAAGTTCATGATACATTAGCTCCCCCCAATTTGCTGATGTTTTCATCCACAGAATGTGTGACAAGGATTATGATATTAATGTTTGGAGGGATTTTATATATCTCTACCAATTGCCCAAATTACACGGAATCAAATACAGTTGTACTTATTGATATTATGCAATAAACCTTTTTCTTATTAAAGATCAGTGTGTCTTCTTTTGATACTCTATGGTGAAGTGTCTTCTACTAATAATCACTAGATTGACCTAAGACAAACAAATCCAAAGGAAAGTTGTTGGCAGTGAGATACCATTGACCAGAAATTGAAGTCGACTTACTATATAAGTACAGTGGCTACTAGAGCAGGTCAGAGCTAGGAATACAGCAGTGAGTAATTCACCTTCTGACTCCCCGGTACCTGTCCACCATCATCAACGACCAAGTCAGTAGTGTGATAGAATGCTCACCACTTACTGGGATGAGTGCAGCTTCAATAACACTCAAGAAGCTTGCATCATCCAGAACGAACCAGTCCACTTGGTTTTTTTGTGCATGTGATGCCATTCGGTCATTCCAACACTGACGCTCAATAGCAGCAGTGTGTACTACCTACAAGATGCAATGCGAAAATTTGCTAAAGCTCCTTATACAGCACCATGGTCTATTTTATCTAGAAGGGCAATGGCAGCAGATACATAGGAACACCACCACCTGCATGTTCCCTTCCAAGACACTCACTATCTTGACTTGGAAATATATTGCCTTTCCTTCACTGTGGCTGGTCAAAATCTTGAAATTCCCTCCCTAAGGGCATTTGTGTGTCTGTTTACAGCACATTGTCTGCAGAGGTTCAAGAAGGCAGCTCATCACCACCTAGGCCGACTAGGGATGGGCACTAAATGCTGGCCAGCCAGCAACATCCACCTCTCACGAGTGGCTTTTGAAAAAAGTCCTCAAACAATTTTTACCCAGTACCACGGACTAGTAAAGTTGTCATATACTTTAAGATAGTTTCCCAGATGTCCAATCCTACTATCAAATTCAGACTGATATTTCAGTGTAGTGTTACAGAAACACTTCATTATTACAGGCGCTGTTGAATGGTGATGTTGTTCAACCAATGCCTAATGTTGCAATGAATATACAAGTTTCTATGGCATCCTAAGAAGGATATGGGAATCCTCCTTTAATAAAGACCTTCACTAATCATCCTTGAGAGTTAGTTTTATATTAATAACATGGTAGCTTTGGTTGTAAAATATTAGAAAAGTTTAATAATGATGTAATTTTGTCAAAGCCAGGAATTTCCAGATAGTATAACTGCTTCAAGATTTACAGAAGCAAGAACAACTGTCGCCTTTAACATATAATCTAGCCAACGACTGCACCCTTTGCCTGTTAAATATCATTTGATAGAATAAAAAGGATATTCTGTTTGTGTTCAGATTTTTATTGGAAGGAATTCCCACATTGTCCTGTTTGACATTATTCCTTAAACAAACAACCACAGTTTTACTGATTCCAGTTTCATGGTTATTTATGGGATCTTGCTTTGCTGTTCCTGCCCACATCTATTCACCATCTTTATTAATAAAGTTGGAAATATACCAATAGATATATGTCAAATTTCATGATCCTATTCATGGAATAGAACTTAAGAAAGAAAACTTGCATCTTATATGTCATCAATGTATGATATCCCAAACCACTTCACAGCCAATTAAGAATTGTTAAAGTGCAGTCAGCATTACAATGCAGGTAAATGGAGCTGCCAGTTTGTGCACAGCCAAGCTCCCACAAACAACAGTGGGATAACTGATCACAAAGTTGTTTTAGAATGAGAAATGTGGCCTGGTAATACCTAAGGAACCAATGCTACAGAAGCCAGAAGTTTTCAGAATGGCAGACTTTTGGGCTTTGACCAGTTCCATCATGGGCCATGTGACACCCCATTGCCAGAAAGGATGCTAACCTGGGCATAACATATCATGTGACCCCTGAGCATGCTCCTTACCAGATCATGATATTAAACAGCCCTGCTGACTGGGTTGATAGGTATTTTTGAAAGTTAAATGACATAGCTCCAATGTGCGCTCTTGCTGCATTATGTATGCTTGAATAGTGGGTTTGATATTGGACTCTGGAAAAAAAATGCATTAAAAATAAACTGGCTATTCATTGGAGATTCTGCTGTTTCCACAGGTGAAGTATTCCTGGGATCAGCTCATACTGAGTATTTGTCCTGGTGAGTATGTTGCTACATGAGACTAATTACACAGGTCTTGATAGACTTCCAGTTGCTCCCCTTTGAATTCCTGATCCTCCAATGAGGCAGTGCTATCATGTATTGACTATTGTTTTGAACATTTTGTCTCCTTAAGGCTACCATACACATGCACCCAGCAGTGGGAATCTACATAGAAAATAAAGGTATCCACATTTTTTATACAGTTCTCATTTAGAATTCTCATTAGTAAACTCGACTGCCAAAAACTTCATTATGATAAAAAGATGGTACACATATAAAATGATACTTCCAATGTGTTCAATTTTGGGAAGGTGTTTATCAATTTTTTTGAGACAACATTTTAATTGGGGATTTAGGAGAGACTTGGATATTGTATTCAAGGTGTTTAGGAACACATACACACACACACACACACACACACACACATAGTAGTTATCCAATCAAAAAAGATTTCTCTCAGATCATTAGAGACAGAGTGCTTTCATTGGAAGGAACATGATCCCAGATCTTTGATCACACACTGTCACTGCATTGCTAATCTGTGTGGCATTACCAATACCAAATCTGTCACATTTTGTTGAACATTCAGAATAATTTTCTGTATTCCCACATTGGCAGAAATGCCTGTGATTTTTCAAAGTTAAATTGCAATCATGCAAGCTAAACTGTAACGGTCTTTCTTTTCCAATTTCGAGGTGGAGAATTAGAAATCTTTTGAGAAAAAAACACCTCATCAAAATAAGTGATAGCCAAAAGTGCACTTGTGTCCTATTTCATGTCCAAGAAATATGCAATATGCAAACTCATTGTCTTCTAATCCATTAAACAAGAAGCAAAACAAACAATTGATCCACAGCGCATGCAGTTGAAACAATTTACAACCAAATGCACCTTTGGTGATACTAAACATATTGAAGAGAAAATCAAATCACAAGTAATCAAAGCTTGTCTCAGCAGCACTGAAAACTGCACTTTGAGAAAGACAGAAAACTGGCAAAGCTGTTGGATTTAGCATGACCACTGTCGCATAAAGACTCCTGAGCTACTGAAGTTGAGGCTGCCATGTTCATCTCCTGTGAAAACTGTTCATGGCCTACATGTTGGAAAAACACCTACAGAGCAACACCACCATTTCAAAAAACTGCGTTCCAAAAAATCCAAAGATTGTTTTCACGATACCAGTGCTTATCCACACCAAACAGAGCACCCTGATGGTGGTAAACAGTGTAAAGCCTGTGGAGGGTTCAATCACTTTGTCCTTTCTTTTTCTCATCACCAAAATTAACTACAAAGATCAGTACCAACACAAGGGTGATACCGACAGCCCTCTGAAATGCTGTCTGAAGGGTGAAGATTTTTGTCAAAAAATTTCTTACATGTAAAATTTATAAAAATATGTTCCAAAATATTTAACTTGAATATTACACTATTTACAAATGAATTCAGCTTGTCTCTATACAGCATGTTCCACACAATACTGTTGTAGTAGTCTTAAAATGTATGAAATGTGTTCCTTATATCAGGTTTCAAGGTTGAAGACAAAACATTTCAGATTGGAAACTACCAAATTAGAAATAAAGTTTTCTGCCTTTACCTTGCTCTATGCTAAAGGTTTCATTCTGAGTTGCTTCATTACAGAGGGAGTGGCAGTAGTCTCACCTCCAGGTGACCTACATTCCTCACAACAGCACAGGTCTTCTGTGATTAGCAAGTTAGTCTCATTGCCACTTTGGTAGCAGGGAAGGAATCCTCTCTTTATCTGAAAAAGTCCTGTCACCCTATTCTAGTGCAGCTAATTATTGGCTCCACGCCACAACCTGAGGTAATGGGATGCAAGTTCCTAAGTCTTAAAAAGTGATCAGATTCCAAAACGCCATACTAGAGAATATTTCACCTCCTTAGCTGGGTGCAGCCAATCTTCCCCGCCACTAAGATATTGCCCCACTGACAAGGGTGCATCAGTGAGTAGGGACTCCTGATATAGCTCCCTCCTGTACTTTATCAGCATCTTCCCCACTGCATCCCCTCCAACAACTCCCACCCAGAGGGGAATAAGTGTGCCCTATAAAGCTCCTGCTGTTGACCACTGTGAAGGGGAGACAGATCACTAGGATCCTTCAGGCTGGCTGGTGAGTCCCGCTGAATTTATTTAGAAAAACTGCTCTACAATTCTATGATTGGCAACACCAAACATAAATGGAGATGATCCCAGTTGTAGACAAAATAACAACGGCACATCATTTGTTTACACATAGGCAAGGTGGTCTGGATAGATGTTATATAACAAAACAAATTACTATTCACTATTATTGTTATTGATTCATGAATATTCTGTTTTAAAAATGGGCAGCAATGATTCTGTCACACAAGGTAACAATGCCATCACACTTTCCCAATGATCAAACTTGGAGTTCAGGATGGTTGATCATTTTTGACATTGTATATTGACTGTTTCATTTCCCTTCAATTGAACACTCAAAGCTTCATTCTTAACCATTTCATCCAATTTAAAAAGTTTAAAAGAGATTTACAGAATATCATAGAACCAGGAAATTAAAATCATCCAGCCTGTGTTCTATTTTTGTCACAAACAAGAGATGTTCCTCCTTTGAAGACCAGCTACCTGCTGACTCATCATTGCTGTCGAATAAGCTCAATTTCTGATCTGAAATACTCTGACCTCATCACAAACTGTTACAATTATGAGAGTTAACCATGATATGTTTGATTCACAGCTACCACTTCTTTCTCTGCCAATGTCTAACAGCTACTATTAGAGGGAAACGGAAATAGAATTTGACTCCCAGCTCATATGGACAACAAAGATGTCACACACTGCTTGTTGCTGGAGAGAAAGTTTTCTTGGTGTCTGAATCTGCATTCCTCCCTCAATTAAGTTAAATGGATGATCCGATTATTAACTCATTTGCCATTTGTGGCTTATTGTGTGTACAAGGTGATATTCAAGAGTAATCTAATGGTTGTACAGTGAGGCTGTCCAAAAGATGAGATAAAGCTCTGTATTTTGGTTCTATCTCTTTGTTCTTTGTGCAGCAAAGAATGCCTGTAGCAATTTAAAATTTGCAGTGATAGCTGAGTAATCAACAGTTGGCATAGATTTAGAATGAGAACATTCTGCCAGTCATTGTCACCCCAAGTGAATATTCAGGCTGGAAACAGCTCAGAGTCAAGCCTCCACACTGACGCTTAGTCCTGGAAGACTGAATTATGAGAAAGTGTCTTGAAACAAGATGACTCAGAAAGTGATATCATTGAGTTACATAGCATTTCAAACTAGTTATAAAGATAAAAATGAAAACTTGAATGATTCAGCCTTAAAAGGAAGCAACAGTAATGCAGGAACCTCATACAAATTAGATTGCTTACGGTGTGGAAACAGGCCCTTCGGCCCAACAAGTCCACACCGACCCACCAACACCTAACACCAAGGGCAATTTAGCATGGCCAATTCACCAGACCTGCACATCTTTGGAATGGTAGGAAACCGGAGCAAACCCGCACAGACACGAGAAGAATGTACAAACTCCACACAGTCAGCCGCCTGAGGTAGGGAATTGAACCCAGGTCTCTGACGCTGTGAGGCAGCAGTGCTAACTACTGTGTCACCGTGCCGCCCAAATGTGAATGATATTAAAGAGGATGAGGAAAACATACTGCCTGGAAATCATGATTGTGTCAATTCAACTTGTGAAAAAGTAAACTTAAGACCAATTTATGAACATTATTTTCACAGAGGAGCAACGGTTGGCATGGAATTCTGAGAAAAGTAATGGAGGCAGAAAAGAATAAAAACAAGTTGCAGTCTGAAGAAGATGAACTTGTACATTTTTATGGATGGATAAGTTAAGTTCAACTTAATGACCTTCCTTATTCCAAGCCATCTTGTCAGTAAATCAGCATAGGTATTTTCACAGTTTTCTCAAACAAACAGAGCAATTTCACATCTGGCTGCAGACATCTAAAGAATTCAAGCAAGCAGTCACGTGACAGGGATAAAAGAGAAAATGGGCAAATTAGAGAGCACAAAAAGTTTTTGTGCTAAGACAAAGGTAAATTATGTGAAGCACAGATATGAATGCATTTAAAGGGAGTCTTCTAACGTGTATGAGAGAAAGAGAGGAGTATGGGACTGTAGGGTACGATGGGCCCCAACGTACAAAAAGATACAGTGAGGAGTATAAACATTGGTTTAGATCAAAGGTCAGGTCAAATAAATGTTTCTGAGCTGTAGATTCCAAGCCCAGGTAAATATTATATGCATTTTAAAATTTAAATCAGCATTTTCTGCCTATTTCAGTTTTCAGCCGTTAATCTACAGAAATGCCTTCAGCTCATGGGGTGGAATCTTCCCAGCCCCTGAGCGATATGGGCATTGCTGGCAAGGTTGGAAAAATCTGGTGAGATCAGTAGGACTGAGGTTCTTGATGGAGAAAATAAAGTCTGAATCTCTGACCAAGTTTTGAACTGCGAGATGAGAATCTCAGTAGTGAGCAATGAAAGGTCTATTTGAATCAACTTGCATGCATTAAAAGGCCACTAATACCTAGGTAAAAGCAATGACTGCAGATGCTGGAAACCAGATTCTGGATTAGTGGTGCTGGAAGAGCACAGCAGTTCAGACAGCATCCAAGGACCTTCGAAATCGACATTTCAGGTAAAAGCCCTTCCTGATGAAGGGCTTTTGCCCGAAATGTCGATTTCGAAGCTCCTTGGATGCTGTCTGAACTGCTGTGCTCTTCCAGCACCACTAATCCAGCCACTAATACCTAGTCTAGCCTCGTTGACACGCAGTTTCCAACCCACTGGATAGAAACTGGTTGGTGGCAATATCCAGCAGAAAAGTTAAGTGGGTACCTGGCAATTCCAGTTGGACATTTACTCTTCCAATTCTCTGTTCTGGACAACAGTCCCCAGCATCTCAGGACACATCCCAAAGGCAGTGACTACCCACAATCCTGGTCCACGAAGATGGATATCTGACATTTACCGCCTCTTTGCACCCGCCTGGCACATGGGGTGGCACCGTGGCTCAGTGGTTCGCACTGCTGCCTCAGAGTACCAGGGACCCTGGTTCAATTCCAGCCTCAGGTGACTGTCTGTATTGAGTTTGTGCATTCTCCCTGTGTCTGTGTGGGTTTTCTTTCCACAATCCAAAGATTGGTCATGCTAAATTGTCTATAGTGTTCAGGGATGTGTAGGTTAGGTACATTAGTCAGAGTAATAGAGCAGGGGAATGGGCTTGGGTGGAATGCTCTTTGAAAGGTCAGTGTGGACTTGTTGGGTTGAAGGAATTCTATGATTCTATCTCCCTGCACATAAAATGCACTGTCACCTTTCATTGTAATGCTGCTGCCAGGACACTTAGGACAGAACTAGACAAGCAGGACACGCAAGTGATAAGGACAGATAAGTGCAAATCTCAGGGCTCCTCAACAGCTTTCTTAGTGTTCAATCACTTTGTGAGTGTGTGTGTAATCATACCATCCATTGTGCTGCACTGTCACCCCATTGAGGTCAGGGAGGTTGTAACCAGTGGTTTTATTTCCATGTTCTCCAGTGCACTTTTGTTCACTTGCCCCACTTATAGCTATTTCTAACCATCCTGTTCAAATGTGGAACAGGTGGGACTTGAATCCAGGCCTCCTAAGCCAGATGAAGGGATGCCACAACACTACCGCAAGAGAAATCCCCCCCTCCCCCTCCCCCAACTACACTATAGAGTTGGCACTCAGGGGAGATGAAATCATAAATGGAAAAGTTGAAGCTCAGTTCTGCTAGGCTTGATACCATCAGAGAGCCCAAGGAAGAAAGGGACATGGAGTTTCAAGAGGACCCCTTGATTACCAGGCCAAGTCTGTGTCTTACTGTGCCAAGCATAACAGCTATTATCTTGCATTCCCAAGTGAATCATAAATGTTCATTGGAAATGGAAAATGACTGTGACACATCCAGAGTGGGTAGTGCTGTCTGAACACATGGAGTCTACTTGTGAGTGTGAAACCTTTCCATAGGGTAATTGCATTAATAGCACGAATGCTTTCATACTACAGGTCAAAGTCATCCATAATCACAGCAACTAACTAAGAAATGCATGCAGCATCCAACTGTGTGTGTGGGACACAAATCCTGGTCATATGCACTCTTGACCATGTCGTTGGTTATTGCAATTTGAAGATAATCATCACTGTGAAGCAGGAATAATCAGAGGTGACCTTAAACATGGTACCTGTAGGCCACAATTCACAATAACAATCAGAGATCTCAAAGGCTACGCAAGGGCATGGAGTTGAGTCTCTCTCACCTTGAACTGTATGTATTCACCTATGTGCTCTTGTGTGTAATGCTGTCTTTCTTGGGTGATTTTGGGGCTGGGCACTAATGTGTCACATAGTTCAATTACAATTCTGTATTTGTATGATATGTATCCACTAAATTAGCATCCTTATATTCTTGTAGAGACACTCCGTAGCCCTCCTTGTAGGAATCCATGTCTCACTGTATGGTGGAATATTCTAAAACATCATTTCAGATGTGAATGCCGACTGCTCACATTATGAAGGAACTGTTCCTTTTGTTATATTCCACTGCTTCATTCCAAGCAGGACCAAATGGATCCAGTCACAGCAGGGGCTATTATCACTGTTGCTGTGACTGGATGCAATTTGTCCAGATCATACAACTTTATCTTATTACCCTGTGATAAGGTCACAGTAGTGTAGATAATAAGCTGACTTCCCATAGACTCAGGGCAATATAGACTGCACACATCACTTTGATAGTGCCTTATCTAGTACAGTAGACTTCAACTTAAAAGAAATAGGTTTCATTCCAGCAAGTCATTAGTGATAACTGTTACAAGGTATGCTGGGATATATCCTTGAGAACTCTCTGTTCCTGCTTCATTGTTACTGGGAGACAGCCTTGGCTTAAGGGTCCATTATGCCACCCCCAACTGAGGCCAAGCATTGATACAGCGCATTCCATTCCTCAATGAGGGCCATGGTGGAGCAGATGAGAGATCCGCTGAAGATGTGATTCCAGTGCTTTTATCAGTCTGAGGGTAGGCCTTGTAGTACACTCCAGGCAGAGTATGCCACATAATCCTAGCATGCTGTGCTATGCAAAGCTGCAACAGGCAATGGAGGGATGTGATGGATTCTGAAGAGCTGGGAGAACTGTAGCAATCTTCCAAGGATGAGAATAAGAACATAGGGAAGGAAGAACATCAATTCTGTATGGCAGAGTACCACAATATCGAGTGCAACAAACCAAACAGGACACCTGGTATTAGTAGATGTAAACTGGGTAAAGTGATTGTGAATTTATTGCTACTCAAAAGGCAAGAGCTCCTTCGAAAGTAAACACAGCTTTTGTTTGTTTATTTTTTTCTTCACTTTTGCTGTTGCTGGTGAGAAGAAAAAATGCACGTATTCAACCATTTGAGTGCTTTCCAGTATGTGATATTCTGACATTAAATGATGAGAGGTGCACAGACCACTGGGAAAAGGGTAATGCTCCCTCAGTTCTAAGATGGGAGAATTCTAATCTGTATAGCTTGGTTCTCAAGTAACAATAAATTTATGAATGTGCACTTGTTTTTGCAATGATGTGTCAGGCTCCATCTGTGCTCTTAAAAGCATAATTTTTGTTTCCTCTCCCACTATGTAGGGCAACTACTGGTTGGCAGTTGGTGGTCTGGTGCAAGACTGTGCTTAAACTTGGCACTGGTGCCAGGAACCTCAATGTCCCATCAATGGCAAATACTTCCACTTCTGACAAGAGGGAAGATTCCACAAGCAAGAGGAGTGGTGCCTACTCATGAGGCACGCTGTAGAGAATAAGGTGAAAAAAAACTCATGAGGAATCATGGAAAGCAGCCCTTGATGAAACTCACCAAATCTCTGGTAAAATTCAGCCCATGCTATTTTTGCACTGGAAAGATGCCAACTTCATTGTATTAGACTGAATTAATTTCTCGTATGAAAGAGCAAAATAACTGCAACTACAATGCAGCAGTATTTACCTCTGTCAGTTCTTTAGCCAAAATCTGTTCGCCAGCTGTTAAAATCAGTTTTATTTCTAACAGCTGCTCTGAATGTTGTAGCCTATGGCAACGATAATAGTTGTGTTCTAAAGGTGGTGTACACAACTGGGTCAGATGAATCTCAGCAGCCCTGCTACTTAACACAAACATGTTTAGTAACCCAGCTACTGAGAGTTCAGATTGAAGACAAATGTATGTGATTACAACATTTTTACATGGAAGAAATAGTCAAGGTGGTGTCAATCATTTTCAGTATGGAAACTATTTTACATGTGGTGGAACCAATCACTACCAGCTAATGGTTGGGGTAGCATGCTGCCACCAATCCTTCTTTCCAGACTGGGTCCAAGTGCCTTTCTGTTTAACAGTGGTAAAGGATGGGATCAACCCAGAATTAAGGAAAGCCAACTTAAGTCTGAGATGAGGAGGAACCTCTTCTCTGAGTGTTGACAATCTTTGGAACTCCTTGTCGCAGAGAGCTTCAGTGTGGAAAGAGTCCTTATTTACATTTAAGGCTGAAATAGATAGATCTTTGATCAGTACAGGAATCAAGGGTTCTGAGGAAAGGGAAGGAAAATGGAGAGCATCTGCTGTGATCTTATGCAATGGCTGAGCAGGCTTGAAGGGCTGAGTGGCCCACTCCTGTTCCTATTTCTTATGGTCTTATGAACCATTATTGAGTCTTAACAAGAAGAGGCACAAGTCTTAAAATTAGCCTGATAGCATGTTACATTAGCTAGTTGCATATTACATTAGCTAGTTAAAAAGAACTAAGACTATCAGGTCACAATGAGTCATTGGTCACCATTAGCACCACAGTCCAAACTCCCCTTTTCCCATTCAGATTGTATAATATCAGGTTAAGCTCCAGTCAGTCTCGAACATTAATCCTTGCAGAAAGGTTACCTACTAACTGAAGTATTTGTGCTAATAGCAATAAAAACATTCTTATGAATGTTCAGATACAAAACATAATTTATAGAGTTAGAGACATCTAAATGGTGCCATTTCTAATGTATGACTTGGACTCACAGATGCTATGCAAATTAGTCAAACATGTTGCTCATATTAACATGAGGCTTTGGGTGAGAAGAGGCAACAGAGAAATCAGTGAATAGTGCAAAATATGCAAGCATTGGAAAAATGGCAGTTTAAAATTTAACATGAGTCTGTGAAAAATATAGTTTGTGGGAAGGAAAAGAATGGGTGGGTCATATGTTCTTTGAATGGTGTCAAAATAGCTAAGGATGAAGTCTGAAGAATCTTGGAACTCTCAGACTACTTGATACTCAACATAGCTAAAATCTCAAAACGGTTGTTTTAGAAAATGGTGATCAAAGTGTATAGTAGCTGGTTTCAGACCATGCCTTGAATATTGTCACTAGTGATGGTCAATAAGACACAAAAAAGACACTTTTAATCATATTCAGAAGATTCCTGTCAAAGCTGAGTTATGAAGGAAGACTGAAGAAACTTCCAGAAAGAGCCTTCCAGCATCAAAAAGCAATGTCTGCATGGTACATTTACAAAAGTTTGTCTCATTGTAAAGGGTGTGAAAAAGACAAATCTTAAATATTGGATCGGATTGTGTATCTTTTTGTATGTGACAATAAATTACTCATAACTCATGAAAAATGTGAAAACAGGACTTGTCAAAGTAAATTCAGTACAGAGATCAACAAGTTCTTTCAACAACGTGTATTCAGTAAATGAATAGGCTTCCTTATGATAACTCTGGAATTGTTTAAAGGTGGTTGCAGATTCAAAGCATGTGCGAGTGAATGGGATTTAATTAGGGTTAAGATTTGGCTGTGTAATGTTTGCAGATTGCAGACGGGAACACTTCGTGAAAATTAGCATTCTGAAAAAAAGGATTACCTTTGTTGGCCAGTCAGGGGAATACTCATGGCCGCTCATAGGCTGAACATTATGTTTAAAATCAGTTTGTTTCATAATTTACACAGGAGGCAGGTGCTGACAGGTCATGGTATTTTGAGTGAGGATTTACACATCAATGACTAGTTTTCAAAAAAAAAAGTTCTTGCCAAGTCCTCAGGCTCAAATGATTGAACAGCAAGTTAAAAATATTCTGCGAACAAATTGATTTGAGTTTCCCAAATTTTGTTAAATAGATTATCAAGGCTCCAGGGACACATATAATCCACAAGCCATACCTGTGTATCCTATGACTGTTTCATAAATTGTAAACAAATGTAAAGTTTTATAGGCATTTGTGAATTGTGCCATGGCTTTGCACATATTAGAAAACATTTAGTGTTATTGTTGTATTATTGCATGGATTTCAGAAAGACATTGTATCTTGAAGACAGGGGGCTTTTACATCACTTGCACAACCCCAATCTTGCCTTTATCATTTCTTGTCTCTCCTTAAACCGCTTCAACAATTTAGGTCATCCCTCTGTATTGTGCTAATATCCTCAGTAACTAAGAGCCACTCATCCAACTTTTCCTGTTTCTATATGCACCCTCAGTTCATTAGTTTGGTTTTGAATATTATATGCATTGGATAATTAAAATAATCAGTTTTAACATTTTACTCTTTGTGACATCCAGTCTTTTCTGTTCATTTATCCTTAGATTTGTACTTGTTTTCCTGTTATGATTTGTTTATCATTTTCTGTATTAATATCTTTCTCTCTTGCCTTCTCTGTACACTTTGATTTACCAAGTTTTCCCAAATTTGACCCCTTGCCCTCACTAGTGGCTCATAAGCATACCAGCCCCAGCACAGTGCAGATGAAAGCTGCCTCAACAATACAGCCCCACTTTCCCCTGTATTGGTGCCTGTGCCCAACAAACCTGAACCCATTTGTCCCACAGTAGTATTGGAGCCTCACATCCAATCCATGGTGATCAAAACAAACCCAGGGAACATCACAACTGTTGAACGATTGCAAAGACTGAGGTGCCTGCCCTCCAAGTCCCCTTATCTGCCTCACTTACAGTCACACACTCCTGTATCTGAACACTGACCATATCGGAAGACCCTATCTGAAAAGGTGTGATTGCCTCCTGGTACAAAAAAAAATTCAGATAAATTTCCCCCTCCCTGATATATCACAACATCTCTTATTCAGCCTTCAGCTCAAATTGAGCCAAAGCTATTCAAACTTCAAACACACTCACTGGAACTGAAATTGTCCTGGACCAAACTGGCATCCAGGAACTCCCATACGCTACAGCTGTGACACATCCTACTATCCATCCACTTGGTCTGTTATTATTAACATGTTCCAATTCCCAACTTAATTATTTTATTCAAATTAGATACTTATTTACATTTTCAAATATTTTATTAATCTTACCATCAGTTGCTGTCCTGTTTTGAACCAGAAAAATAGATTAAACCATAGTCACTAAGCAGATATTCACTAAATAATTAGCTTCCTCTCCTGGCTGAAAAATTATAAAAGGCAAAAAGCAAAGAGCATGTTTTACCCTCCGCTCAAATCCCTTAATCACCCACCTCCAGCATGCTATTGTAAGTCACACTTAAGCAGTAAATCACATTAAGTTGAATAGATTTATATGTTCCTTACACTAAAGGCCTATCTTACCGAGTAAGACTCTGTTTCAGCTGTTAACTTACTTCATTAACCCTAATTGTTCTTCCACTGGAGATACTTGTTAAAACCCTGCTTTAAAGCTTGAAACTCAGAATTTAAACAGTAGTAATCATTTAAATGCTACAACAACAAAAAACAGGAGATTTGTACAAAAAGTTTACAGCTCATTACTGTTTTTTCCTAAGAAAGTGGGGTGAAGAATCTGTACCTAGGTACCTTTGTACCTAAGATGGCATCTCAAGTGGTGTCTTGTAAACTTTTCACTGTACTCATCTAAGTACATGTGGCCCAGAGAGCACCTCTGGGCCACCCGGACGAACCAACCCAACCAACCTGTGGCACAGCATTTCAATTCCCCCTCCCACTCCACCGAGGATATGCAGGTCATTGGACTCATCCACCGCCAAACCACAACAACCCGACGGTCGGAGGAGGAGCGTCTTATCTTCCGACTGGGAACCCTCCAACCGCAGGGGATGAACTTGGACTTCACCAGTTTCTTCATCCCCCCTCCCCCCACCCTGTCTCAGCCGGATCCTTCCAGCCCGGCACCGCCTTCCTGACCTGCAGTCTTCTTCTTGACCTCTCCGCCTCCACCCTACTCCGACCTATCACCCTCACCTTGACCTCTTTCCACCTATCACATTTCCAACTCCCCTCCTCCAAGTCCCTCCTCCCTACCTTTTATCTTCTCCTGCTGAACACTCTCTGCTCATTCCTGAAGAAGGGCCTGTGCCCGAAACGTCGAATCTCCTGTTCCCTGGATGCTGCCTGACCTGCTGTGCTGTTCCAGCAATAAAGTTTCAACATGTGACAATAAACCTAATTCAATTCACCAATTGCCAGCATTCAGTCCTAGGAGTGAGTTCTGGTCCAGTGAGTATGATGTAACAAACAGAAGATGGTGCCACTTGCCCCTATGGAGGACAGAAGATCATTAACCTTCTTTCCACAGTGCTGATCCTGCCTTTTCATCCCAGACACATCACTGACTGTCCAGACTGGCCTGTTTCATGGTGTGGCATCCTGTAGTGGTTAACAAGACAAGGGACCGCCCTTATTTCCATCACCCAATCTGCCAACAACTCCAAGTCCCTATCCATAAAGCTAGGAGAGAAGAAATACTTACCATAGAAGGAATGCAGTGAACGTTCATTTGGCTGAAATCAGGGATAAGAGAACTATCCCATGAAGAAAGATTGGTTCGACTGAGCCTGTATTCTCTGCAGTTTAGAAACACGAGAGGGGAACTGATTGAAATGTATAAAATTCTAACTGGACTGGATAGACTGGAGGAATAGAGATTGTTTTCCCCTTGCTGGTGGTCTAGAAGCAGGGAGGGCAGTCTCAGGATACGGGTAGACATTTAGTACTAAGCCGAAGATAGAAATCTTCACTCAAAGGGTAGTGAACCTCCAGAATTCTCTACCTGTGGAGGCCAAGTCACTGAGATTGATAATGCTAAGGGACAGCATACAGATGAGAAATAGAAAGGGTGACTCCAGAAAGAACAGACTAAAAGTCTGAAGATAAGTTATTCCCTTCTCCACTTTCTCAAGCCTACAAACCTGACTCTACATGGAAATGTTGGTCCATGTACATATTTCCCTCCTTTGGTTGCTCACTGATGTTCTATTACTATGCTTTGGGCATTTCTTTGTGTTAAAAGTACTGGATAAATGCAAGCATTAATGCAACTTTCCAGAAATTATATTTGAGGATACATAGGAGGCTATTGTGAGTTGCGAAGGTGGTACTTCAACACGTTTATCAGATTTATACTTCGCACATGGCAAACCTCTCAACACTAAGGAAATATTGAAGTGAGATTTGTGATTACTAAACCTCCTTAATGAACTACACCTGTGACTTTTTATTTTAAAGCGTGGCATATATTGGATTTTTAATCCAAAATGGTTGTCACTTTTTTTATGAGTGGCACTTAATGGATTTTGTCTGCTTGTAAAATGCACCACTTTTTTTTCATCTGCCTTCATTGCTATATGTTTCAGACTGGAAATTAAGTAATAAATCTGAGCAGCAGGCAACCCCATACAGTCAAATTAACCTCGAGTCAAAGTAACCTTCTGGGAAAGCATCAATCAATAAGCAGATGAGTGGTCTGGCCTTTGTTCAGTTTCCTTAGCAACACACCTCTCACTGAGGGTCTGATTGCTTTTATGTTCCTTTAGTAGCAGTGGGTCACTCTACTGCATTGGATTCTCTTCCTAGTCAGGAGCACGTACATTGTAAACTAGGTCATTTTCCACTGAGAAAAGAATCTGCTTTGATGCTGATGTTCCAGCAGCAACAAGCCATACATAACTTGATATTAGATTCCTGAATTTACTCCTGCAAAATGAAATTTTGTGCTAGGCCACAGAGAAGTTGACTTGCTCCATTTTCAGAAATATTTGTGGCTAGTAAGATTTTCTTGAACATTAAATGACCACAGACCTTCAGTGTGTAAACTGACCAATAGGTTTAGATCTCTATTGTGCCCATTATGCAAGATTCAAAGATACCAGACATAAATAAGAGACAGTTGATTGTTATGACCATTGTTTGAAGGGGCATTATCACAAGCCAGTGTAAAGGATAAGTTCAGTGGGTGGACCAGTAAGAGGCAGGCATTGATGTAGTGTATTCTTGCCAGATTATTAATCCAGACACCTGGGAGTCTGGGGACTTGGGTTAGAATTAAAAGTCAAATGATTACCATGAAATCATTGCGGATTGTCATAAAAACCTATCTAGTTCACTAATTTACTTTAAGGAAGGAAAACTATTGTGGCCCACACATGATTCCAGACCCACAGTAATGTGATTGCTTCTTAGTTGCCCCCTGAAATGGCCTAGTAAGCCATCCTGCAGCATCAAATTCCTTAACAGTCTCATAAAGGAGTGAAACTAGATGGACCGGTTACTATTAATGTGAGCAACAGAAATGACAATGGCAAATTCAGATGGATCCATTGTGCAAAGTCCTTCCATATCAACACTTGACACCTCATGTCATTTGTCTCACAGACTAGTCAACCAGCAGCCTGACATAGTCATACTCAGGGCATCCTACCTTCCCACTTTCACACATTGTCACAGATACTGCAACCACAAGGACATATCATTTATGGCTAACTAAGGAACTTAAGGACTATTTCAAATTGAAAAAAAACGTGGAATTCTGCAAAGATGATTGCTAGATCAGAAGTTTGGTGAAAATTTTAAAATTAGCCAAAAATGACTAAAAGATATGACAAAAAAATTAAAGGATAAGAGAAAGCTACCAAGAAATTTAAAAACAGATATTAAGCATTTCTGTGAGTTTTAGAAAAGGAAAAGATTAACCATATTAAGTATTAGCCCTGCAGGGAGTGAACCTGGAGAATTAATGATGTGAAAGATGGGATCAGAGGTCTTACTAAACAGGCATTTTGGGTTTGTATTCACTGTCGAAGACACAAGTAACTTCCCAAAAATAGTTTTAAATTAAGATGTGGCTCCTGAGAGCCAGTCCCCTGCCCCAGCTTCCCCTAGACTCCTCCCTCGACAAACTCCAATCCACACGACAAACCCTCCCTTCCAAGCAATGTTTTATCTTTCCCAAAGATGATCCTCCATCCTTGGAGTCGAGCAGCCATAACTTTGTTTGTGGCACTGCCAGGTTCTGGAATTATTGCTTTTGATTGACTGGCAGTTCTTGGTGGCTGCTCTTCCTAGTCCAGCGTCCTAATTCTCGTTGAAACTTCACTGGTGGCCAAACGCCTGCCTGATCATCAAAAGATCCACTGAACTCTCGCTTCTTCACAGGTCACAGACTTCCCTCCTCCAATCTTTCCTGGTTTCAGGTTTACCAAAAACAGGAAAATACCATCCGATTTTTAAAAATATAAAACACAGTTCAAAACAATTAAAATAGGAAAATCTATATGATGCTGACAAATATGCAGCCGAAATATTTTTCTTGCAAGAGGCGAAACCCTGGATCAGGTGGAGGAGCTGAACAAAATCAAATCTGGGACAAGTCAGAATCAATACTTGGGAAGATTTGTGAAGCTCTGAACCAACAGGTTGGTAGTTTTTAGCACTACGTGGTTTTGACCAGAAAAACAAATCTATTTATAACAAACTGTCTTTACACCAAGTTGAATTTACAGGTATTTCTGGAATAACAAGTAGGTTTGCTCTAGAATCATCGAGTCATACAACACCCTTCAGTCCAACCAGTCCATGCTGACCCTAATCCAAACTAAATTAGTCCCACCTGCCTGCGCTTGATCCATATCCCTCCAAACATTTTTATTCATGTAATTATCCAAATGTCCTTTAAAGGTTCATTCCACACACAAATCATTCTCTGTGTAAAAACGTTGCTTTTAAAATCCTTCTCTTCTCACCTTAAAAATATGCCCCTAGTCTTGAAACCCCTCACCCTACAGAAAAGGCACCTGCCATTCACCTTATCTATACCCCCCATGATTTTAGAAATCCCTGGGACATCATGTTGAGGTTGTACAGGTTGTTGGTGAGGCCTCTTCTGCTGTCTAGTCTAAAGGACAAGTTTACTTTTTGAGAACTTACATTGAAGATTTGGAAAATGTATAGAACTTAAAATAAGAAACTTCTTTAAGGAAACCCAACAATCGATACAAAAGTAAAAACATTAAAACAATAATAAGAGCAAGTGAAAACCCACTTCAGGTCTCTGAAATGGGCATCTTATTGTAAACAGAACTGTTTGAACCACAGGCAAAGAGGTAAGGGTTTGTGTGAAACATAGCAGAATCAATTAGAGGAGGACATAAACAACTAAATAGTTCTGTAATTATGTGGTTATGAATCAAAAATGTTGGAAAATTGTAGAGACATAAACAAGATCTGAATCATTTCCCATCTTGGGGCTTGAAATAGTCCAAAGAATCAATCAGTTCAAGAGGAAATAGGGATGAATACAACCACAGGCCTTGCCAGTAACACCAAAATCCCATGCAAGGCTAAAACAAAATACAGTCAAGAAAATTTATTTTTCCGGGAGCTCACTTTGTCATGAAGCTGTTGGAGATTCCTATAAGAAACTATAGCATCATGGTTTCCATGTTTTTCAACATGGATGTTCTGAATAATTGCCTGCAACCTCAACATCATGATAAGACAGACTGTTACGAAATACATTTTGACTGCCCTGGGTCCTTAGTGGATTTTTTCTTTCTTTTTAACATACAACTCGTCAAATTCTAGCAGTTCTTTTATTTATTTCTTTCCCTCGAGTTTTGGTGATCTATAGCTTTCCTCTATCTTCCCAGCCCTGCAACTATTTTCTTTAGCCCTTTTGTGAATCAGGAATGCCTAATGTGCAATTTTCAATGGGGATTGCAGGTTGGATTTCTTCATACACATTAATTTAATCTGGTGATGCAGGGATTTGGATGTTCTTGGTTACCTAGTGGTTGTTGTATTGTAATTTGGATATGCTTTCAATGCAGTGATTTACCATATGAATCTGTCCTTAAAAGGTAAATGGATCCTTACATTGAGCAGCATGGAGTAATACTTCAGAGCACTTCTTGAATTGGATTAAGGACCATAACATATTAAACGTGTAAGTGAAATCTGTTGTCATATTTTTGAGTTCTAATTTAATTGGACTGTCTGTTGAAACTAAAATCCTGTTTCTTAAGGTATAAAACTGGACTGAACCTGTTTCCCCTGCATTGATTAATAGATATTCTGCTTTAATATTGAAAAGGATGTCTGTTTAGTTGTTGGAGCTGAAAATAGTTTGGGATTATGTTTGCTTTGGACTGGTTGAATTAAAGGGTCTGTTTCCATGGCGAATGACTCTATGACTGATGAATGGTTTTGTTATGTCAGATTTATATCAAGAATGCTTGGCTGGGTTTCAAAAAGTGATCTTATTGATTCAAGTACCAAATAAGGATTACAACTTCTATCCCTTGATATTTTGGTCAAGTAGTAATAATAACGAGTTTGAATTCATGCTTTTCTTAGATTGTAAGAAGTTTAATATTTCTCTAATGATTTTAAAGTAATTCCCATTATTATTCATAGCTACTAAGAATTGTACATACTATGTAATAGGTGAATGGCTGAGACTGTACTGTATACGTGAAGATATGGTGACATGGATGGCTTGGGGAATGCAGGCAACAAGAGATAGAACAGGGGATCTAAGATGGCACTGAGAAATTTGATGGGACATGGAATTACATAGAGGAGCATGGTGGAATCTGAGGGATTATAACGTGGATTGTGAGGTGATGTGGGGAATATGAGGTGGCATTGAGAAGCTGAGAGAGCAGAGGGCAGTATATAAAATGTGAGGGGTATAATGTGGCAGTGGAATTTAAGGAGGAATGGAGATGGCATGGGGAAATGTGAAGGCTGTGAGAAAACATGGGGACTATGAGGGGAGGTGGGTGACAGGGAACGCCAGGATGCATGGGGTGGCATGGAGGGTAGGTGAGGGACAAGGGGAGGTGAGGGATGAGGTTTATGAGACCTTCAAATAATATTGGAGGCCAAGCTGCTATGTTAGAGAACTGTAACATGCTTTTCTACACTGGCTACCACTGGACCCACACTCGCTGTGTGCTCCACTACAGCTTATAAAATGCACACTGATCCATGTGTGAAGAGATGAGAATCTCTCATAAAGTCATGAAGACTTGGGTCTTCATTTTAGAAGCTGCAACACTCAGCACATCAGGTTCAGCTCCAGGAAAACTTGCAGCAATATATAGTTTTCCAATGATAATGTGTGATTGTTGTGGTTCTGTTCGCCGAGCTGGGAATTTGTGTTGCAGACGTTTCGTCCCCTGTCTAGGTGACATCCTCAGTGTTTGGGAGCCTCCTGTGAAGCGCTTCTGTGATGTTTCCTCTGGCATTTATAGTGATTATAATGGGTGAATTGCCATCCCAGACATAGCTCAATCCTGCATCTTCCTGGAATACGATAAAGTAGAACTATGTTGGAGTCTGCCTTGTCTCCTACCCAATATTTATCCCTCAATCAATGCCACCAGAATTTTATTTCCTGGTCGTTCATCTTAATATTGTTTATACACAAGTTGGCTACTACATCACTCCCTACATTTTAAATATGGATACATTTCAGATGTAATTAATTCCCTGCAAAGTGCATTATGGTGTGCCAAGAGTGGGAAAGATATTATGTAAATGTAAATTGCTTCTCATCGTGAGCCTAGTACCTGTCTCATGTAAATTTTGTCAACCTGACTGGAATCAAGGAAGACATGAAGATAGTTTTGGTGGAGGAGGAAAGTGGTCAGTAACAGATCAGCCACCTGATCCATCAGTGATACATCCTGTCCAACTCTGTCCTCATCATACATATGAAACTAAATAGTCTGAGGAGATTCAAGGTACTATATGCAGTAACCTACTGGTCTAGGAGAGACCTAATGCACTAATTAATTTTCTCCTAGCTATGAAACCACAACTGATACATTACAAATATCAGCACCACAAACCAATAGACAATAGACAATAGGGGCAGGAGTAGGCCATTCTGCCCTTCGAGCCTGCACCACCATTCATTATGATCATGACTGATCATCCTCAATCAGTATCCTGTTCCTGACTTATCTCCATAACCCTTGATTCCACTATCCTTGAGAGTTCTATCCAACTCTTTCTTAAATGAATCCAGAGACTGGGCCTCCACTGCCTTCTGGGACAGAGCATTCCACACAACCACCACTCTCTGGGTGAAGAAGTTTCTCCTCATCTCTGTCCTAAATGGCCTACCCCTTATTTTCAAGCTGTGTTCTCTGATTCGGGACTCACCCATCAGCAGAAACATGTTTCCCGCCTCCAGAGTGCCCAATACTTTAATAATCTTATATGTCTCAATCAGATCCCCTCTCAGTCTTCTAAACTCAAGGGTATACAAGCCCAGTCACTCCAATCTTTCAACATAAGAGAGTCCCACCATTCCAGGAATTGACCTCGTGAACTTACACTGCACTCCCTCAATAACCAGAATGTCTTTCCTCAAATTTGGAGATCAGAACTGCACACAATATTCCAGATGCGGTCTCACCAGGGCTCTGTACAGCTGCAGAAGAACCTCTTTGCTTCCATACTCAATCCCTCTTGTTATGAAGGCCAGCATGCTATTAGCCTTCTTCACTACCTGCTGTACCTGCATGCTTACCTTCATTGACTGGTGTACAAGAACACCCAGATCTCTCTGTACTGCCCCTTTACATAAATTGATTCCATTGAGGTAGTAATCTGCCTTCCTGTTCTTGCCACCAAAGTGGATAACCAAACATTTATCCACATTAAACTGCATCTGCCATGCATCTGTCCACTCACCTAACCTGTCCAGGTCATCCTGTAATCTCGTAACATCCTCCTCACATTTCACCCTGCCACCCAGCTTTGTATCATCAGCAAATTTGCTAATGTTACTATTAATACTATCTTCTATATCATTACTATATATTGTAAAAAGCTGCGGTCCCAGCACTGATCCCTGCAGTACCCCACTGGTCACCACCTGCCATTCCGAAAGGGAGCCGTTTATCACTACTCCTTGTTTCCTGTCAGCCAACCAATTTTCAATCCAAGTTAGTACTTTGCCCCTAATACCATATGCCCTAATTTTGCTCACTAGCCTCCTATGTGAGACTTTATCAAAGGCTTTCTGAAGGTCCAGGTACACTACATCCACTGGATCTCCCTTGTCCAGAGTTACATCCTCAAAAAATTACGGAAGATTTTTCAAGCATGATTTCCCCTTCATAAATCCATGCTGACTCTGACCTATCCTGTTACTGCTATCCAGATGTGTCATAATTTCATCCTTTATAATTGACTCCAGCATCTTTCCCACCACTGGGGTCAGACTAACGAGTCTATAATTTCCTGCTTTCTCTCTCGCTCCTTTCTTAAAAAGTGGTACAACATTAGCCGCCCTCCAATCCGCAGGAACTGATCCTGAATCTATCAAACTCTGGAAAATAATCACTAACGCATCCACGATTTCTAGATTCACCTCCTTCAGTACTCTGGGATGTAGACCATCAGGCCCCGGGGACTTATCAGCCTTCAGACCTAACAGTCTCTCCAACACCAATTCCTGGCAAATATAAATTCCCTTCGGTTCAGGTCCTTCAGCCACTGTTAACTCTGGGAGATTGCTTGTGTCTTCCCCAGTGAACACAGATCTGAAGTACCAATTCAACTCTTCTGCCATTTCTTTGTTCCCCATAATATATTCCCCTGTTTCTGTCTTCAAGGGCCCAATTTTAGTCTTAACCAGTTTTTTCCCTTTCACATACATAAAAAGCTTTTACTATCCTCCTTTATATTTTTGGCCAGTTTACCTTCGTACCTCATTTTTTCTCTGCGTATTTCCTTCT
>NC_057722.1:12697495-12706796 GCF_004010195.1 Chiloscyllium plagiosum | reverse complement strand
GCACAATACCAGATCCAGAATTGCCTTCTCCCTGATAGGCTCCAGCACCAGCTGTTCTAAGAATCCATCTCAGAGGCACTCCACAAAGTCTCTTTGTTGAGGTCCAATACCATCCTGATTCTCCCAGTCTACCTGCATGTTGAAATCCCCCATAACAACTGTAGTAACATCTTTGCGACAGGCCAATTTCAGCTCCTTATTCAACTTACACCCTACATCCATATTACTGTTTGGGGGCCTGTAGATAACTCCCAAGAGGATCTTTCTACCCTTAGAATTTCTCAGTTCTATCCATACTGACTCTACATCCCCTGATTCTAGGTCTACATATCATTCCATTCAAGCCATAATGGATTGCAAGCCCAGCTGGAGAGAACCTGAATCTCCTATAGTTTGGCCAGACTTCTTTTCTAAGATCCAAAAACACAAATGGAACATAGCAGGTAGTCCCCACTGAATTTCTGAATACTAACTGCAAAATTCCAATGAAATGTTATTCTATTTTAGAACTGATCAGATGAATCCCAGAGATGGTCTAGAATTAATTCTTGGATTTTTTTAAAGTAATCACGTTGAGTTCATTGTTGAACAACAACAACTTTGGAATCCCCTGTTTTATCTGGGACATATCAAGATCAGTTGGTTGGAACCCTGATAATCACATACAATTTATTTGAAATTTAGAGGCATAAAGGTATCCAATATGATCGGTGGAAAATGAGAAGGACAATGTCAGTGTAATTCCTGGGCACAGGAACCATTAGCCAGCAGCTATCTACATTGGGGTTTTTTTCATGATTAACACCGTATAAAAATAAAGAGTTTGGCATTAATAACTAATATCTTACAAAAGGCAGCTTTATCCTTGATCCAAATCTTAACATTGGTAGCACAAAATAGCTGGAATGTGACCCAGTCTTAACACAAGGATTATGACATGCAGTTATGTATTAGAAGCTAAAATATTCTCATGTATCACACAATTGAATGAAACTTAAGGCCTTTTAAATCATAATGGTACAACATCACTAAAATTCATAAACTTCACGTGCAGAAATCTGCCATGTGTTTGCAAAAGCACCTGCTCCTAGCAAAACTAACCCAAACACACACCAAAAGTGAGTGCAAATGCCTTCCCAAGGTTTCACAAGTAAACAGTTGAAAGTATGACTCAAAAGCACTAATAGACAAAGAAAAGTGGTTTCCATTAGTTGATAATACAGGACTGGGGGACACAGATTGAGGGTTTATATCAGAGATAGAAGGGGGACATAAAGACTTTTCTTCTGCAGCAAGAGACAATTATCTGGAACTCCCTGCCTATGAGGGTGGTGGAAGAAGAGAAATTCGATGATTTCAAAAAGTAATTGGATTGGCACTTGTGTGGAAATAAACTTGCAGGAATACAGGAAAAGGAAGCGGAAAGGGATTGACTCATTATTCTACAGAGAGCCAGTATGACATTGATGGGCCAAATAACTTACTCTTGTGCTGTTATGACTGTCATTTTTTTTCCTCAAATGCAATTACATCAATCTGAGGTTGATTCTCATGTATTGTGAAAGCCTGGCTAAATAATTGGTCACTAACTTGACTGGAAATTAGGCACTGCAAAAAGCATTGACATGTGACCAGTGGTTCACTGAATCCTTGCAAATTTCTGGAGATCAGCAGAATGTGCCTAATGATGGCAAGTTTATAATGTGGCACACGTTGACTTTGAAGAGGATGGGAAATCAGTTATTGGTGAAGAATTTAGGAATCAGAAATGACATAATAGGACAGTTGCTGTGATTCCTAGCTGATTAAGACTAAAAACTTCTATATTCTATTCTTCTCAATGTGCAGAAGAAAGATTGTTGCGAGTGACTGCAAGTGTAAGGAGTGAGAATACCAAGATCCACCAGGAGGCAATGCTGGAAGAAATGGAATTACCAGGTCAAAAATGATAGAGAATCCTTACATCTGCTTCTGTTAATTCATCTATAAAATCACACTTTTTACGTTTTCAAATTCAGGTGAGAATCCTCCAGTATATTCTTCAGCTCATTTGATCCCTAAGTCTTTCTCTAAAACTGTTTATTCACATAAATCATGAATACATCCAGCCCAAAATAATCCACCATGTAATTCTGCAATTCTTTGGGAACCTTAATGATAATGTTTGAGTTTTGTCCTTTTATCCAAAAAACTGTGAGAGGTGTAAATGGGGCTCCCCATTCTCTTTCTTTTTGGAGGAAGAAGCATCTATGTTGCCCAAACAGAATTATGAAAGATAAGCATGACTACCTAACTGACATCTACAATATATAGAAAGATGGGAGAACTTGACTCTACCAGAGAGAATGCTTCTTAATCCAACATAGCCTCCTGTCAAAGACATCCTTGTTTTTCAAGTGGTGTCAAAATGAAGGAAGTACATGTCTACGATTTACAGAGTTTATTGAAACAATACTTTCTGTGTTTTAGAATTCACACTCTAACCATTATCTTCAACCTCCCCTCCAACCCCACCAGACCTCCAACATGGTGAACGATGGCAAAGAAAATGCAATTCATACATCTTGAGCAAACCTTCAGAGGTTTTCTGCCAAGGGTTTAATCTAATTTAAATGATAAAGTTATCTGAATAATTTACCACTGAAGTGAATTTTCGTCCAGGGCTGTTGAATAATTTACAGCTTCTCTGTTTCTAGTGCTCCTTATAAAGAACCTCCAAACTAACAAGTGAAGCCCAGAACCATACAAAATACAATGATGAAAGCCAATCTGGACAAAAAAACGTGTTGTATTATTCCTAAATTTGAAGACAAGTTTTCCCTTTCCTACAAATAGCTTTCTTTTTAAAATTCTGTTCCCTCCTTCAGATTTTTCATTCGTGTCATATGATTGAATTTAAATAACCTCTCATTTTTGTTGTCCTGAACCCAAAACATGAACAGTGAACAAATTACTCAGAGGGCTCCATTATTAGCATTCAGTGAATAGGATTAGACTGAAGACTTTGATAGGCTTTGCATAGTGCACCAGGGAAGAATGCCCCTGTTGTTGGCTGATTTCTTCACAACCAATAAATCTTTAATTATATTCTGAAATTACTAAAATGAAAATATATCCACATTTTCCTGACTGCTCAACAATTTTTTGGAAAAGGCTGATAATTTGAAAAGAACTTATCCTTGGCTGCAAACATAATATAACAACCTTGAATGCACATTGACAAAAATCAGAGGCCATTTGGATCAATATTGTGTGAATTCAAGCGTTATGTTCATCCTGTATGTCTGACTCCAAACTAATTAAACAGTGAAGCAAATCTCTGCTGGATTATAGGAAGTCAAGAAGAAGGGTTTTTTTGTTATTATGAGATTCTCCCCCCTTTGGACTTTCAATAAACATACAGTATAATCTTAGTTGAGCTTCACGACCACTAACTTTGACTCCACAGATAATGAATGTTTGTATTTTTCATAAAAGTCCAATTGAAAGACTTGGATGTTAAAGGGATTCTGTGTTTACGACATTCAGCACCATTTTTGTTTGCCAACTGCAGCATAAAATCACCTTGAAACATATTGGGGCGAAACTGGACAAGGGCTGAAAACAGTTACAAGGAACAATTCTTGATTAATCCTTGCTTGCCAACTGGAATGCTGGTGAACATTATGCTGGCTTGCCATTATAAAAGGTGGCAGCATGTAAACATGCAGCTGAATGGGTGCAATGAGCCTCCTCATCAGAGAGCCAAATAGGCACTTGGGAAATGTATAGTGATAATGTCACTGGACGAATAATCCAAAATCCCAAACTTTGTTTAGGGACAAAGGTTCAAATCCCACAATGGCAGATGGTGAAATTTCATTTCAATAAAATCTGGAATTCTAATGGTGACAATGTGTCTTTTGTCATATAAACACTTCTTGTGCACTAAATCCTTTCAGGAAGGAAATCTGCTGTCTCTACCCAATCTGGTTTACATGTCACTCCAGACCTATGGGAATCTGGTTGACTCTTAGCTGTCCTTTGAAATGGCTGAGAAAGCCACTCAATTTAATAGCAATTAAGAATAGTCAGCAAATGTTAGTCCATCCTATCTCAGGAGCAAATCTTTTAAAAGTTTATGCAAGGCTAATGTCACTTAGAGTTTGTCTGCAGTAATTAAAGACAGCCTGCACCTTTGAAAGAGGAGTCATATTCTGGCTGGAAGAGGTGCTGGAAGTGATTGGGGAAGGGGAATAATTTGCAACAATGTGAAAATAGAAGACAGGGATCATCAGTCCAAGGTTTTCTCACACAGCACTGGAGGCCTTCATGCAGGAAGAGGTGCCATATGCCCACAGTGAACTAACTTCATACCAAAGCTGAAAATGTGTTGCTGGAAAAGCGCAGCAGATCAGGCAGCATCCAGGGAACAGGAGAATCGACGTTTCGGGCATAAGCCCCTCTTCAGGAATGAGGAAAGTTTGTCCAGCAGGCTAAGATAAAAGGTAGGGAGGAGGGACTTGGGGGAGGGGCGTCGGAAATGCGATAAGTGGAAAGAGGTCAAGGTGAGGGTGATAGGTTAGACTGGGGTGGGGGCAGAGAGGTCAGGAAGAAGATTGCAGGTTAGGAAGGCGGTGCTGAGTTCGATGGATTTGACTGAGACAAGGTGGAGGGAGGGGAAATGAGGAAACTGGTGAAATCCGAGTTCATCCCTTGTGGTTGGAGGGTTCCTAGGCGGAAGATGAGGCGCTCTTCCTCCAACTATCGTGTTGTTGTGGTCTGGCGATGGAGGAGTCCAAAGACCTGCATATCCTTGGTGGAGTGGGAGGGGGAGTTGAAATGTTGAGCCACAGGGTGGTTGGGTTGGTTGGTCCGGGTGTCCCAGAGGTGTTCCCTGTAACGCTCCGCAAGTAGCCGGCCTGTCTCCCCAATATAGAGGAGGCCACATCGGGTGCAAAGGATGCAATAGATGATATGTGTGGAGATGCAGGTGAATCTGTGGCGGATATGGAAATTTCCTTTCCCTAGTCTGACCTATCACCCTCACCTTGACCTCTTTCCACCTATCGCATTTCCGACGCCCCTCCCCCAAGTCCCTCCTCCCTACCTTTTATCTTAGCCTGCTGGACAAACTTTCCTCATTCCTGAAGAAGGGCTTATGCTCGAGACGTTGATTCTCCTGTTCCCTGGATGCTGCCTGACCTGCTGCGCTTTTCCAGCAACACATTTTCAGCTGAGATAGTAATAGGAGCAGATGACCATTGTTGTCAATGTCAACAGGAGTTGGGATGTCATGTTGAGGTTGTAGAGGATGTTGGTGAGGCCTCTTACAGAGTACTGTGTACAGTTCTGATCACCCAGTTATCAGAAGAATATTATTAAGCTGGGAAGTGTTCAGAAAAGATTTACCAGGGTGTTGCTAGGACTGGAAGTTTTGAGTTATAAAGAAAGGCTGGATAGGCTGGGACTTTTTTCACTGTTGCAGAGGAAGTTGAGAGGTGACCTTATAGAAGTTTATGAAATCCGAAGTGGTATAGATAGGATTAATGGTCGTTGTCTTTTCCCTAGAATAGGGGATTTCAAGGTAGGGGGCACATTTTTAAGGTAAGAGGAGAGAGATTTAAAAAGGACATAAAGGACAACATTTTTACACAGAGGATGGTTTGCATGTGGAATGAAGAAGTGGTGAATGTTTAAAAGGCATTTGGATAAGTACGTGAATAAGAAGAGTTTGGAGGTATTTGGACCAGTAGCAGGTAGACAGAACTAGTTTAGTTTGGGATTATATTCCGCATGGACTGGTTGGATCAAAGAGTCTGTTACTGTGCTCTTTGATTCCATGACTCTATTTCCTGAGTGTAGTTTGGGAAGAAGCTCAATGACTTCCCATGAATATTGTTAATGTCAGCACCTTCTCCAATTAAACTGAAACATCAGGGCTGGATTTTAGGTGGAAAGTTGATGGGTGGAGAGATAAGTATGGTCTCTCTCTAGACAGTCAGCTGACAGCCAAGCCAATGCACCTATGAAAAGCCTGTTCTGCAGCGATAACAAATGGAGGTGGGCTCACAGGCGGAGAGTGAGACTTTTGGCAAGATCTGAGCAGCTGGCAGCTCTAATTAATCCCAGGACTCAGTGAAAGGCTGTCCCAGCACTGCAATGGGGTCCTGCAGAGCTTCAGTAGATCCAGTAGATCCTGCTTTTAAGGCAGGGAGGGATCAAACAGATTTTGAGAGGATTGGGGCTTGGTGCCTTTCAGAGTGGTGGGGAGAACCAAAGGGTGAGTTGCATCTTACTGGTGTACCCCTGAATTGGCCAAGAAACCTCTAAAAGAGGTAACACGCTCCTTCCCCCCTCCCACACTGTTAAAACTTGATGATTAAAAAAACACCTGCCACTCTGCCTGCTTGCCCATGCCAACCATAGAGTGGCATGAGCAGCATAATATTTGGGTGATTATACTTGGTAACAACATTATACTTGAATCAACATAATTACTTATTTAAAGATGTTGGGTACTCACCTAATGCATTATGGGGAGGGATGTGTGGAAGGGGTTGGGCTGGGAACCACATATTTCACATGTTTTACAAAACATATCCCAGTGAGAAGGGATGTAAAATCCAGTCCTTAGTCTCACACATTGCCACTGTTCTCCCTTCAGTTCAATGCTCACAATCTCTAGCAACCACAATTCACCCTTGGATTCATAACCTCACCTCATGCTCACACATACAGTCAGTCTCGTGCAATTCCATGTTATAAAAAAAATCATGTAATAGCAGCATCATTTAAACTGATGGGCCACCCTCCTCCCCCCCCGCCTCCCCAACACACTTTAAACTTCATGCTTTAGAAAGTGTCTCCAATTCGTCAATCACGTTACAGTGAATTTGCATTAACGAAATGTGTGTTATAGCAGAACGACCTGTAGTGTGAACCTCAAACTCACATCCATTTCATGGCTTATGTGCATGCCTTCAACCCTGGCACTCATCACCTGAACACATTGCGCCATGCAAGCTATATATGTCTCTCTTTTGCAACACAATATGGCATATAGCCACAGCAAACAACTGCTAACCATTCTGAGATAGGCTGGGGTAGATGTCCTTACCTCAGTAGAGGAGATGGTGTTTGTCATCATGGACCAGTCACAATTGAAGCCATGGCCAGCAATTATTGAAAATGAAGATATAGTCCTTTATCCAAGTTCACCTTCTCATATCCCATTTCCCCCTCACTCTACAATCTTTTCTGACACAAGCATTTGCACATATCTCTGACTTCCCTCTATTCTCTAATCCAACCCGACTGTTACACATTTCTCTCTCAAATACTCAAGAATTTCAACCTGACCATGTGGGAGGGAGTAAGAAACTGATGATGACGAAATTGTGTCTGGCAGTCTCATAGTCACAGCAACCAGCTTAGATATGGGCATGGTGTAAAGTTCAGAGGAAAGTTTACAGATCTGTACACAGTGAGACAATAGTGCAGTCTAGGCTAGCTGACAGGCAACAGCAGGGACACTTTTAGAGAAGCAGGATGAATGCTTTCAGAGAACAGCTGAACTTGTGTGTGACCTTTCCCTCTAGCAAGCCGGTATTTGAAGTATACATTCCCTCTGTTCCTTTAACAGCTAAACCTGGATGTTGGCCAAGTTTGATTTTAGAAGCTTTGAGGATACTTTACTTTCAGAAAATTTTATGGCACTTACCCAGGCTATTTGAATCATATACAGTACTGGTATTCAATAACTTGTTATTAGACTACTTTAGCAACCATTCTATTAAATTACCTGCATAGTCCCAGAGCTGGGAATGGTTAATCAAATTCTTAAACACTTTTGGTAAGAAACATTTCGGGCTGATTCCGTGACAGGGGAGGTTAAGGGAGGTCAATCCTCAACAACATGATTTCCTCTCCATTAAAATGAAAATGCCCACAGTTTCTCAACCTATCCTGTCCTGTAGATGCTGTTGAACCCCAGGAGTGGCCAAATGCAGACCTCTCAGTTATTTAAAAGGAATGGGGAAATCTGTCACATCTGCTGTAGTCTGCCCTTCTCTCAGTTTAAGTAAAAATAGTTGTAAAGATGACAACTGATTCAGGAACTGAGTAATCTATTTTGGTGTAGGACATGTATTTATTTCCTTTTGAGAGGCCACACAAGCCCTTGACTTAACATTTCACCTAAACAACAGTGTATCATCAATCCTGCAAATGTCAGCCTCGATCCTGCAGATGTCTCTGTAGTGCGATTTGAACTTACAATTTTCTGATTCAGAATAGTAACAAACTATTGATCCAAAGCCAACAATATGTAGGAATGCTTCATTCCACACCTGTCCATACTGCATCTGATCTGGTGATGTTTTCAATACCAGCTGTGGTTCCATTGGTATCAGTCTTGATTGTCAGTTCAAAGGGTCACTAGGTTTCAGCCTTAGTCCAAGGCAAAAACCAAGGCTGCATCCAATGTGTAGCTTATACATTGAACTGTGACAAGGTGGATGTGAAACATTCCACGGCATTCTTTTCAAGATAATAAGGTAAGAATACTCAATCAACATCACAAAAACAGATCAGCTTGTGGCTATCACAATTTGCTGGTGGGAGCTCATGGTGCACAAACTGGCTGCTGTACTTCCTACAATAAAAAAGTATTCTTCAAAAGTATATTATTGCTGTTAAGTACTTTGAGCATTCTAGAGGTTGTGAAAATCCTTATAAATACAAGTCTTCCTTTATTCCAGTAGATCATGAAAGTTACTCTGTCAAACTGGTTAACTGTGAATCATTATTTAACTCCTTGCCTGTGACTTATTATACAGAAATTGGAACGCTCATCAGCAGCATGCTGCTCAGATCAAGCAGGTATCCAGATATGTCCAACAGCCACCAGCTTGGCTGCACATAAATGAGTTTGCATCCCTTTGTTTGAGCTGTTTGACTGCCAGGAACATTGGCTGCAGTAATTGCGTGCATCAGTACCAAATATAGCACAGATCATAGCAGTTAATAGTCCAACAGGTTTAATTGGAAGCACACTAGCTTTCGGAGCGACGCTCCTTCATCAGGTGATTGTGGAGGGCTCGATCGTAACACAGAATTTATAGCAAAAATTTGCAGTGTGATGTAACTGAAATTATACATTGAAAAATTGATTGTCTGTTAAGCCTTTCATCTGTTAGAATACAGTAATAGTTTCACTTCTTTCATGTGTAAATCACAAAACCCTTTTTTTAAAGTTGCATTCTCGGGTTAGCTGTTAACAATGGTGATAGCTAGACAATATGTTGAAGGTGTTAGCCCC
>NC_057722.1:12685504-12696329 GCF_004010195.1 Chiloscyllium plagiosum | reverse complement strand
AGCATCGTACCCCTTTCTTGTGAGGGCATCCTTGAGTACTTCCAGGTGTCTGTCACGTTCCTCCTCATCTGAGCAGATCCGGTGTATGCGTAGGGCTTGTCCATAGGGAATGGCTGTTTTAATATGTTTTGGGTGGAAGCTGGAGAAGTGTAGCATTAGATTAGATTACATTACAGTGTGGAAACAGGCCCTTCGGCCCAACAAGTCCACACCAACCCACTGAAGCGCAACACACTCATACCTCTACATTTACCCCTTACCTAACACTACGGGCAATTTAGCATGGCCAATTCACCTGACCTGCACATCTTTGGACTGTGGGAGGAAACCGGAGCACCCGCAGGAAACCCACGCAGACACGGAGAGAACATTGTGAGGTTGGCTGTGGGTTTGCGGTAGAATGTGGTGCTGAGGTGTCCATCCTTGATGGAGAGGCACGTGTCTAAGAATGAGACAGACAGTCGAGAGTAGTCCATGGTGAGTTTGATGGTGGGATGAAACTTGTTGATGTCACTGTGTAGTTTTATCAGTGACTCCTCGCCATGGGTCCAGAGGAAGAAAATGTCATCAATGTACATTGTGTACAATGTTGGTTGGAGATCCTGCATAGAGAAGAAATCTTGTTCGAACCTGTGCATAAAAATGTTGGTGTTTTGGAGTGCAAATTTGATCCCCATGGCTGTTCCATGTGTCTGGATGAAGAATTGGTTGTCAAAGGTGAAGACGTTATGATCGAGGATAAAGCAGATGAGTTGTAGGATGGTGTTTGGAGACTGGCAGTTGTTGGTGTTGAGTACTGATTTACGCATGAAAGAAGTGAAACTATCACTGTATTCTAACAGATGAAAGGCTTAACAGACAATCAATTTTTCAATGTATAATTTCAGTTACATCACACTGCAAATTTTTACTATAAATTCTGTGTTACGATCGAGCCCTCCACAATCACCTGATGAAGGAGCGTCGCTCCGAAAGCTAGTGTGCTTTCAATTAAACTGTTGGACTATAACCTGGTGTTGTGTGATTTTTAACTTTGTACACCCCAGTCCAACACCAGCATCTCCGAATCATCATAGCAGTTGATGACAATAGCAACATGAAGAGATCTAAATAACAGCTGATGTGAATGGTAGCAAAAGAAACTTTCCAGTAGTGGCCCTAATGAATTGCTAGAAAGAAGGGCCCAATCTTTCAGAGTTAGTGGGTTATTCACATAAACATAGTAAACCAAAAAATAGTTAAATGTGATAACTGAATTATGCCACAGAACAACCTCTAAATCTGTTCTAAAATAGCATCAAGATGCAAGTGCCTATCTTTTGAATTGACACTACAATATTGCCTCTGCAATGTGAGTGTCCTACTTGTTGCAAATAAATTATATTAAGAAGAATTCCCACTGTAATGTAGTTGGTTCCTTTTGAGCTCCATTTGTCAAACAGATAGCCGATTTCCAACAGAAATTGTTATCAGGAATTCATTCACTCACTCTGTTTCTGTAACTGATACCACCCCCTATCTAAGGTGGCGGGACAGTGGACTTAACGAAATTAAAAGAGAAAATGCTAAAAATGCTCAGCAGCTCAGGCAGCATTTGTGGAAATATAAAGATTTCAGGTCAATGACTTTTTTTTGTCAGAGCTCTTACATTGTTAAATCTAATGCTGACAGGCATTAGTGTACAACTTTACATACAAACTTATGAACTACCCTTGGCTCTTGATCAGTGATTAGTAGCAATATCAACACATCTGAAATAATTTCCAAGTTTGAATTTTTGTTTTTGCAACTTTGCCTCAATTACCAATGTGACAAAGTAATCACATTACTGATCTGTTCATAGACATTTCTTTCTGAACAAGTATTCTGACAATGACCTTGAAATATCTTTAAGTACCTCCTCTTGCCAATCTGATATGGTTGATCATGATGATATTATGAATCATTTTTATTCATGATTCGAGGTGTGCTGAAAACAGGGAGCAGATGCCTGAATTGTTATCCTCAACCAGGGCCAGTGTTCAATGTTGAAGGTTAATATAAAATATGTTTTTAAAAGCTTGACCACAGCTTGAGCAAGCTATTTATTCCCAACATTTGTAGAGTTCTCAACTTACAGATGCCTTTACATTTGGCAGGTACCTTAAGTTCCAGGGGTCACGTTTATTCTGGACATTTTTGTTAAAATTATTTGGCTGCCAGACACTATTTTACAATTCCCAAAGAAGGAAAATGAGAGTTAACAGATGTGGCACAGCAATATTAGATTCCCAACAGTGTGGAAACAGGCCCTTCGGCCCAACAAGTCCACACCTGCCCTCCGAAGAATAACCCACCCAGACCCATACCCTATATTTACCTCTAACTAATGCACCGAACACTACGGGCAATTTAGCATGACCAATTCACCTGACCTGCACATCTTTGGACTGTGGGAGGAAACCAGAGCACCCGGAGGAAACCCACGCAGACACGAGGAGAATGTGCAAACTCCACATAGACAGTCACCCAAGGCTGAAATCGAACCTGGGACCCTGGTACTGTGAGGCACCAGTGTTAACTACTGAGCCACCATGCTGCACCCATATTCATGGATATCTTGATGGTATAACTGATGACATGTCTTTCATATCGGGAAGAGAGAAGACACTAGTCACATGTGATGAGAGAGGTCTTAGACATTCATGAAAGTGCTGTACTTGATTATCTATGTACAGATACAAATAAAGCGGTATTACATAAAAAAGAATTTGAAGAATTTTACTTAAGGATAAGGGAAAACCTCAGGGACAGCATTGGTGCAGAGACCCACAGCTTGAGATACCTCAGATTAGAGGGTTAATATGCAAATTATGGCATTGGTTTAAAGTATAAGTAAAAACATAGATCTTGAAATCCTCTCACTACTTTTTCCCAGTAGTCTGGTAAATTGTTCCATTTTATGTATTTATTCAATTCCTTTTTGAAAGCCACCACTCAACCTTCTGCTACCACACTTACAAGCAGTGCATTCCAGAGTATGACTACTCACTGCATTAAAAAAGAAGTTTTCATGTCATTTCTGGAAAATGTAATGACAAAACCACTTCTGACAAAACCACATTGTCTTGATGTTCAACTTAATTTTCGCCTTGACTGAAGGATCACCCAGTTTCTCCAGTGAGAAGTTAAGCCATGCATTTAAGGATGTTCTGGGTCTGATCTTGACCTTGTACTGAGTTTGCTGAACATACACAGCATGTTGAAAGAATCATTCCAGTTGACTTTGAAGATACTGGTTCAAACTATTAACTGTTATCTAAAGACACTTACTGAAGTACACGTTTACGCACATTATGTGTTAGCCCTTTTCGTGACTACAGTACATTATGTTTCATATGCACATAATGGTCATTTGGGGAATGTGTCCCGCCAGTTAGTCAACACAAGTTTGCACACAAGAAGGGGAAAAGAATTAACATAGGATGAACTTATAAACCTAAAATTCACTTCAATTTCTAATTTAATTTCACTACGAGTTTTGCCTGATAGTTAAACTATTAAGTGTTAGACTTCCATTCCCATTGGGGAGAAAGTGAGGTCTGCAGATGCTGGAGATCAGAGATGGAAATGTGTTGCTGAAAAAGCGCAGCAGGTCAGGCAGCATCTAGGGAACAGGAGAATCGACGTTTCGGGCATTAGCCCTTCTTCAGGAATGAGGGCTAATGCCCGAAACGTCGATTCTCCTGTTCCCTAGATGCTGCCTGACCTGCTGCGCTTTTCCAGCAACACATTTCCATCTTCCATTCCCATTGGCAAACCAGGCCCCTTTCTTTCTCTTCAGCACGTGCATTCTGTAATATTATTTTTCCTGTAAAGTTTTTGGTAATCTCTGTTCTATAAGGTAGTCGTTCAGAAGTAGTTAATATTCATGTTACATCAGCTCCACCCATTCTACTCAAGGCACACACAATCTGTGGGAGGAAACAAAGAGTTCTGCTCCAGCTTTCAGAGGGAACAGATGTATTTGTGCCAGCCATCTGAAGTTCTAGTAATCATGATTGACTAAATACAGTTTTACTTATCACTATCATGCAACAATCCTTCATGAACTAAGAACAGTGCCTCTTCTGTAGATACTCTATTGTGATATATTCTGTGCTGCTAATTACCAGGTATGCTCAAGACAAAGTAAAGACAAAGGAGAATCGGTGACAGCAAGATACCTCAAACAAACCTGGCCTGGTATTACATTCTTGTGGAGATGGCAAGTACCACAAGATGCCAGCAGTAGTCACCTGGGAAAATACCACAGCCCGAATATGGCTCACTTATTTTTTCCCATCTGCAACATAACTTCAATAATTATTCAAAGTTTACAACTGTTCTCACAATTTCCTGCTGCTGGTAGAACTGAAGTGAAGGGAACCCTATCAAACCTGCATTTATTACTCATTCAGGTAAACCTGAGGGAGTATGACTGATTGTTAACATGTTTCAAAGTACATGCAAATTATTCTTTTGCTTACTCATTTCAGCCAAACAACTTGAAATTATAGATTTGTGCTTTCTCTATTTCTTACTTTTATTCTACAATTTAATTTGATTGTTCATTTTTATACTGGTGTACTCTCTTCATCATTGCTAATGATCGTTCTATTCTAATCTTTCTGCTTTTTTGTCATTTTTTCTCCTTGACCTCTGCCCTTTAACATCTCCCATTGTTTCTGTTTTATAAATTCTGTCATTGTTAATCCCTCCTGCTCCTCGATCTCTGCCCTTCAGCGTCATCTTCTGTCTGTCTTGGGAGTTAACTGTGTAAAACTCCATCCTGGAGAAATCATTCAAATCTTCCACTCCTGTGGAACATCACAAGCCTGTAAAAGTGTCTGTTATTATAAATCATTCTTAAAATATGCAAAGAGCTACAATCTTTATTTTAAAGGTTTCCTTCAAAAATCCTGTCAAAAACCTAGTGTCTGTTGCAAATTGTCCATTTCCCCTCCCCCACTAACTGTATAATTCATGCTGGTCATATGAATTATGAATGGGCCCATCGGCATTTTGAGGAGGAACTATTGAATTAATTGAGTCTCTCTGGCATTTCTCATTTATTTGTACTTAAGATCTGAACTAAACTGAATTAAATATCACATGTAGACTTGCATGCTTCTAAATCTGAAACTTTCAGAATATTCATCAAGTTGTCCATACTGAATTTGGTTAATATAACCAAGGCTTGAGTTCCTTATTCAGTGTTTTGGTGTTTTGCAACTGCAAATGTTCTTTTATAAACTTTCAGTTTTGAAGAAGAGTTACATTGAACTCAAAATGTTAACTCCATTTCTCTCTCCAGAGATGCTGTCAGACCTGCTAAACTTCTCCAGCATTTTCTGTTCTTATTTCAGATGTCCACCATTCATAATATTTTGCTTTTGTTGAGTACACTTATTAATGTAGAGATCACTACAAATTTTCCATTGGGAGTTTAGTAATAAGAAATTGCCAGTCGGATTGTAACATTGACCTGAAGGCAAAGAGTGAATACATTATGTATAAGTAAAACACAAAAACAAATAAAAATTACATGCACAACTTCAAGGTATGTTGTACTTTCAATGGAAAGAAGCATTTGAAGGCACTGCTCAAATATGACATCAGGTCAGAGGGGATATTTGGTCAAATGCCCAAAAGTTCAAAAAGGAGATAAGTTTTAAGGAATGTCTTGAATGAGGAGAATGAGGTCAAGAGGCAGAGAGATGTGGGGAGATATATCTAAAGGCTAGGGCCTAGTAATTCAAGGTACAACTACCAATAGTGGGGCAATCATAAATGGGAATACACTAGAGGTCAGAATTAGAGGAATGGAGATATCTTAGAGAGTTGGGGTTGGAGATTACTACATCAAGAAAGGTCAGGCCATGGATGGATTTGAAAACAATTATGAGAATTTTTAAATCAAGATATCGTGTGACCATTAACAAATCAGCAAGCACATGGGTGATGGGAGAGTGGAACTTGCTGTGAGCTAACTCACAGACAGCAAATATTCGAATGACTTCATTTAGGTAGCAGGTGCCCTGAGACAGGGTGAAGTTGAGTGATGTTCTAGTGGTGGATATAGATTGCCTTAGTAATGACACAAACATGAGGCTGAAAGTTCATCTCAGGAACAAATGCAACACCAAGATTAAGAACAGTATGTCCTAATCCCAGGCTGTAACAGAGAAGGAATTAGAGACAGGAGCTGGTAAATTGAGTTTAGAGCAGGGACTAAAATTAATGGCTACAGTCTTCACATTATTAAATTAGAGGACATAAATAATATCTACTGATATAATCAAACAGCTAGCAGTATATTTAAGATTGCAGTGCTCACTTGTGGATTTTGCTGTTGTTAAGTTTCCAGAGCTTTAATTTTGTACTAAATGATTTAATTGGGTCAGTTTTTTTCTTTAATTACTGCTTTACAGCTCGCAGTCATTTGCTCCAATGCCATTCCAGGAGATTATCTGAAACAGCCCATTTCAGTTAAATGGATAAAGAATTCAGTTCAGATGCATTGTTGCACTTTGTTGATTCCTGCAGGTAAGATCAACATGTTAGGGGCCTCTGTTTGGATTTAATAAGAAAAAAATTGCACTGACAACATGTGTGTGTGAATTGCTATTGTATTAGGTCCTTACACGAGGGTGGTTATATGCGATGTGTTCAGCTGAGTCACAAACATCTTTGAATGTGTCACCCAGTTGATGAGGTTATGGTTCAAACTCAATGGCAGAATATGGTAGTTGAACAGTTTTCGTCAAGCAAAAAAATTGATTCACGACCTGATCATTTTTAATGTTATTGCATGGGGTGCATGTGTAATCAGCAAAGTCACCATTTGTCGTCCATTCAAAATTGCCCATAGGCTGTGTGATTTGCTGAACTATTTTAAACGATAGTTAAGTATAATTATTGACCTGGAGTCCCATGTAGGCCATACCAGATAAGGATAGCAAATTTCCCTTCCCAAAAGGATATTAATGAACCAGATGCATTTTTAACAACAACCAATAAAAGTTTGATAAAAACAGAAAGAACTGCAGATGCTGTAAATCAGAAATAAAAACAAAAATTGCTGGAAAAGCAGGCTTAAGAAGCTGAATGGCCTACTCCTGAACATTTACATTGAAACAATTTTGTGATTATATGGAGATGATAGTATGATTGATTGATTTTTTTGTCGTTAATTAGATGAGCATAGTTTCACGGTCATCACATCTAAGATTTCTTTCTAGTTCAGCTTTTTACTTATTTGAATTTCATCAACTGCCACAGTGAGACTATGGACTCACATTCTCAGAACATATAATCTGGCCATCTGGATTGCTAATCTGCTGACATAATCAATAAACAATCATCTTCCCAAATTAAGTTTCAGTGTGTTTTGATTCTCCTTTCAGACATTATTTGAAAGCACGAGTGAACAATTCTTGTCAAAATGTGACTCATGGAATGAGTAGTCTAAATGTTTTCTGGATACCTAGATTTAGACTATGTGAAGATTTCGGGAGTGGTGATTTACATTATTTTTAAACAACATGTTAAGGCACATAATAAAGCACTTCCAGGGCAGCTAGGTCTTTCAATCAAACCTCTTTTTTGGACCAGAGATAGGAAGATATTTTCTAATCAACTTGTACAGAAATGTTATTATACACCTCTGAAGCAGGTGGGACTTGAACCCAAGCCTCCTGGCTCAGAGGTAGTGACATTACCACTATGCGGTTTTGATTATTCAAGCTAACAAGTTAGTTAAGTAATTTGATATAATTAGACACTAATAGCAATTTATGTGAGAAATTAAATGTTTGAAGCTGACTATAGCATGTTGTTATTCCATGTGTTTGCCTAATTACAAAAAAATCAGTTAATCATACTATCATCTCCATATAATCAGAAAATTGTTCCAATGTAAATGTTCAAAGTAGGCCATTCAGCCCCTTGAGCCTGCTCTGCGATTCAATAAGATAATGGCTGAAGTGATTATAACATCAAATTAATATCCCTATCTTTCCATGACGACTTATAAATCCTTGCTTAACAGCAATCGGGAAGCATAGTAGAGGGCATTTTGGAAGTGGCTCCAATACAAATTGCATGGAGTGATGTGTTGCCCATGAAGCCTTAATCGTCCACTGTGCTTTTTGAGAAGTTCAGCTACTTTAGATTAGTATTTACTGAGCTTTCCCAATTGTCTATCCTGGCTCCCAGTCACCAGTGCTTCATGTTTAAAAATCTTCATTCTTTTATTGAAATACTTTACCGTCTCAACCTGTCTTATTTCTATAACTTCTCCTAGCCTACAATTCTCAGAGGACCCTATGTTCCTTTAACTTACTGTTAGCCATGTATTTTGAGCTCTGTATTCTGCAATAGCCCCAGTAAGGTTTTGTGAAACATCTCCCTATCTATTTCCTTACTTCATTGATCAAATCTTTAGACACTTCTTCAATTTAAGCCTTGTTTGGCTTATTTGAATCTATACTTACATGGAGTGCCTACAAGCAATTTTAACAATGTTAAGTATGCTCTTTGAAGTGTGTGTTGTCATTCTAATGTTATCAATTCCACTATTCAACATTTTATAATGGCCTCTATATAGGTGCCCAATTCAAAAGCAAACAAGATGTTCTACAATATTAACGATTTGGAGATGCCGGTGTTGGACTGGGGTGTCCAACAGGTTATAGTCCAACAGGTTTGATTGAAGGATTTAACAAATACATATCCGCTGATTTTTGTTTTTAAAAAATAGGGAATGCAATAGCTATCTGGAACAATTAAAAACAACCTGGGGAAAAAACCACTTCCAATAATGACCATGGAGTCACAGAGTACAATGTCACCTGGACTGCTGAGGAGATATGTAGGGATTTACAACATAGTCCTGTGGAAATAAAAATACCTTTACAACGTTGCATTTTGAAGTTGGAATTCAGGCCTCTTTATCTCTATCATCAGAGAAACCAGTCTGAGCACATCGTCCATATCCCTAAATCGACTCTTTCCCAAAATGGCAACAATTCTTGTGTAGATTATAGGATTCCTACTTGTATACTTAAAGAGTCAACAAACTGCAACAAGCGTAGTACATTTGTTTAAGAGTCATGTCACATTAAGAAGCTCAACATGCACATTCGTCAAGTATCTGGATGTTCTGATATAACCAGAGGCCATGGTCACTGTGCATTGTAACAGCCTCTGTAAAAAATGTGTCTCGGTTACTCATTCTGTCTATCTTAGCTTAGCTATAACTAAACTTACCAGAGATTGTCAAGCAAACAGAATCCACATATTTTATTTGTGTTACAAAGTACACAGCACAAACAACCAGTACAACAACCCCTCTAAAATGTATTGTAAGGCTATTACTCTCCCATTAATGTCACTTTTGAGAAATTAAGTTAAAATTGCCCCACTTTTGTCGAAAAGGCACTTTTTATGGAATTATGGAATCATAGAACAGTTACAGCAAAGGAGGAGGCCGTTTGATCTGCACAGATTGTGCCAGGTCTCAGCAGAGCCACTCAGCTAGTACCACACTCCCATCTTTTCCCCATTATGCTGCAAATATTCTCTCTTCAGATTATTGCCTAATTTTATTCTTCAAAACCTTGATTGAATCTGACTCCACCACACTCCCAAGCAGTGCTTTTCAGATCCTAACCATGCTGCAAGTATGTTTTTTTCTCATTTTGCTGTTGGTTCTTTCACCAAAACACTTTAAATCAGTATCTTCTGGTTCAGGAACATTTTCGCCCAATCTACCTTGGCCAAATCCATCATGACTTTCAAGAACTTTATCAAATATCCTCTTAATCTTGTCTGAATGAACAGCTTCAGTTTCTGCAATCTGTCCATATCACTGACCTTCCTCATCTCTGCAACCATTCTGTGCAGCTTTCCTGCATACTTTCTAATTCTTTCACGTTCTTCCTAAAGTATGGTCCTGTGAATGGGGCATCATATTACACTTGAAGCTGAACTGATATTTTATGTAGATTTATCATAACCTTCTTGTTTTGTACTTCACACCCCTTTTCTAAAGTTTTATTAACTGCTGTCTCAGCCTGCCCTGCCATCTCCAATTGCTACATTCAGGTCCCTCTTCTCTTGCTCTCCCTTTAGAATTGTACTTGTTTAATTTTATATTGCCTCCCCTTGGTAATCCAACCAAAATTAATCAGTTTCCACTTCTCTGTATTCAATTTTATTTGGATGGTTGTCCACTCTAACAGCCTGTTTAAGTTCTCTTGACAGTTAAGACCATCATTTGCACAATTCATGTCATCTACAAGTTTTGTGGTAGCCTGCATATCCAACCTAAGTCATTAATAAGAATCAAGAAAAGCAGAGGCTTAACATCAACACCTTGGAACACAATTATGTACCTTACTTCAGTCTGAAAACTATTGTGGACCATAAGAACATAAAGGGACAGATTTCAGCCTATTGACTCTGCTCTGCCATTCTCAAACTCATTGTCCTGCTTTCTCCCTGTCATCTTTGATCAAGAACTTATCTGTTTATGTCTTAGAGACACACAATGATTTGTGGGGCAATTTTAGCTTAATTTCTCAAAATTGACATCAATGGAAGAGTAATAGCCTTACAATTCATTTAGTAAACTCAAAGCCCCATGAATGATTGTCCCAATGTCACTTTTAGAGGGGTTGTAGTACTGATTGTGCTGCGTATTATGTAACACAAATGAAATACGTGGATTCTGTTTGCTTGATGATCTCTGGTACATTTAGTTATAGCAAATTATGTCTTAAAGACTCCACAACCTTGTGCA
>NC_057722.1:12669192-12685004 GCF_004010195.1 Chiloscyllium plagiosum | reverse complement strand
CTAATTTTGTATCCATACTATTATAGTCCCTTTATTCCATCTGCTGGGCTTATACAAACATACTTTTTTGAATTCAAGTATAACATTTATGATTCTCCAGTTCTCTGGTACCACCGCTGTATCAAAGGAGCAATGAAAATGAGAGATTTTGCAATTTCCTCTCTCACTTCCCTCAGTATGTTTGAGCGCATTTCATCCAGTCCTGGTGACTTATCAACTTTAAATACAGGAAGCCTATCTGATGCCTCATCATTGCTAATTATTAGCCATCCATTATCTCAACTTTTGCAACAACTTCTACCTTTGTAAAGTCAGATACAAAGTAATCATTTAGTACTACAACTTGGCCCATTCACCTGTGTAACTCCCTTTAATCCTTAATGTGTCCCATTCCTCCTGTGAAAACTGTTTTATTATTAACAGGCCTATAGAAGGCTTTTGGATTCTCTTTAAGTTTATCATCTGTCTCCTTTTTTTTACTTCACTCATGGGATGTGGACTTCGCTGGCTAGGCCATTATTTATAGCCCATCCCTAATTATCCAGAGAACAGTTAAGAGTCAACCACATTACTGTGAGTCTGGAGTCACATGTAGAGACCAGACCAGGTAAGGATGGCAGTTTCCCTTCCTAAAAGACATCAGTGAACCAAATGGGCTTTTCTGACAAATGATGATGGTTTCATGGTCATTAGGAGATTCTTAATTCTAGATATTTTATTGATTTCAAACTCCACCATCTACCATGGTAGGATTTGAACCCAGGTCCCCAGAATGTTAACTGATTTTCTGGATGAATAGTTCAGTGATAATACCACAAGGTCATTGCCTTCCCAATATTTGGTTGATCAATTTGTCTTTGAACATTCTATATTCAGTCTGGTTCTCAGTTATTAATCACCTTACATCCATACCAAGCTTTCTTTATCTCTTTCATTATCGAATGAGCTCTGGATTTATTTGTCCTACCCTTCGTTCTTGTGGAAATGTACCTTGGATATACTCAAACTATGTCCTCTTTAAAGCCAGCTAATTTCCCCACTATGTTTTTTTCCCTCCCAATCTTTGATTCTAATCAGTCTGGAACAGATCCTGAGCTATCTCTGCAATGTACTAACTCCATTCTTTGCATGTCTAGCCTTCTTTCTTTGTAAGATGGAATGAAGTCAAACTTGAGGCAGTTTGATATTATGAACTCATTGCTCCTGTGAATGGTTTGCCAATAACTTTCATCCTCTTTCTTACTGAATTGATTAAAATGGAGTCCTCCAGGGATGAAAGAAAAATTCATTTGAACAGAGTTCCAGAAGTTGAAAGAAAGAAAAACTCAATAGAAAAATGAACTAACAAATTTTGGTCCTGTTTCTTCAATATTACAGGTCAGGAATTAGCCATTAGAATAATATGAGATGTGTTATCTGGAAATCATTAGGGTCCGTAAATATGGAAAGCATTCCTTTATCCCACCGTGTTTTTGAGTAGATGCCAAGGCTTGGCATAAATGTCATGTATTTGTAATATTCGAAATGAGTTCCCTAACAGCAGAAAAAAAAGTACAACAGATCATCAAATTTCTGAGCCAGCATTTCGTGATGAAAGTTAAATCATTTAACTTCAATAACCTGCTTTCCAACATAATTTTGGGCGCGTGTGAGTTCATTGTCATGGAACCAGAACAGTGTTAGACAGTTTGAACTTTCCACCAGTGTGAAGCTGCACAATGGGTGAGAGACTTGATTGTTTATATCTTCTTTAGTCTATCAGAAGTCTATTATATTGCAGCATTATCACTAGTAATTATTGATTTGATTTTGATACATTGTTAGCAGGTGGATGTTCATGTGCATATTAATCACGTGGCCAGTTTGTCTAATAAAGTGCCAGTTGACAAGAAATTCAGTGTTGCTATTAGCACTTAAAAAGTCACAGTAGAAACTGCACATAACATTTGCCAGTTCCATTAACTGTTTCCTGGCTAATGGTCCATTAAAGGGGTTGCTTGCTTAGGTAATCTTGGAGAAAGCTATAGTCAGACTAAAGTTTAGGGGTAATTTTTACAGAGGGTTCATTCCTTACCTAACCAGTCAAAACTTTGGCCAGCACCTCATTGACTTTCAATCCAGCTGCCCTATAATGGTAATAAACTGGGAGCAACCATATGGATTTGACATTGGGAATTCTGCCAGGGAAGTGATGTCCTGTCCTTGAGAGCTAATGGCCAATTTGATCCAACAGGGGTTGGAGACCACAGCAAGAGTGGGAGTTGGAGCAAGAGAAGTCATGCCTTGTAAAGGTTGGGGAGGGTGGAGCTTAAAGCACAAAGGGCAGGTGTACCTTCTTGGGAGAGGTTACCCTGATGGACACAGGTATCCTTCCTTCCAGTTTGCCCTTAGCTCATGAAATGAAATTTGCCAGGATGGTCACTTTCCCCAGTTGCCACATTTTGTTAGTGATAGAGAAGGTCCTGAGGTGGCCATCAATTTTATACACTCTTTCCCTATCAGTATTTAAATTCAATTCCAACCATTTTTAACACTGTTTAATTTGAGCTGTTTGCCATTGAAGATTATGACTCCACATTTTATAACTCTCCTTACTTTTAACGAATTCAATGTACTTATATCCATCCATGTAGCAGATACTTTTGTCCTCTTGAAGGTATTTGAATTGAATTGGCTAAATAACAATGCATACATCTACAAGGTAAAGGTCATATGGGAAACAGTGTAATGGAGAAAGTATGAAGCAAAGTGGGTAAGAGACTGTTGAGTTACTATACAGTTGAAAGATTACTCTTGCAAAACTAATAGAAATTCAGCAACAAAACTAATAGAAATTCTGGTTAATTCCCCTGCCTCTATAGAATGTTGACTGACAGTCTTCTGAAGTTTGATAGTTGTGGGAGCAGAATGAGGGGCATATTTCCTGTGTTTCTCAAATATGGGTTAGTCAACTCCCTGGCTTCGTTTTTCACTTTAATCTCCATAAGTCCCTCAGTATGCTTTTGTCACCAACACCACCCGATATTATTTTATTCCTAATGAATTATCAGTTCAGCCAATTTATAGGATATAATATAAAATATAGTTGACTTTCCATTACATGTCAGGTTTTACTACACGTAAGTAACAAGGACAACATGTGATTTATTTAGCTCAGCTGTGACCTGCTTCCATTGTTGGTGGCGTTTCTGCCATTCCAGCTGTTCTTGCTTTGTCTTGTGTGTCATGCCCTGCAGTGTGGATGTTACTGCCACTGGTGTTTTTCTTATTTTTCTTTCATGTAAACATAGTATTTCAGGCAGAGAGGAGGAAGTTTTTGATCTTCAGCCCTGTGCCAGCTCTTGAACTGGTCGTATCAACTATACTCTCCTTTCCCTATTGCTTTGCAGTTTCTTCTTTGCAAATCGTTCTCTGGATTCTTTTCCAATGGTGTTATTATGATGTTACTAATTTCTATGAGAGAAAATAAAATCTCATGAATTCCCACCTCAATCTTCCAGTGAATTGAAGATTTACTGTTTGTATTAAGGATTTGCCAATCATTGGAAATAAAACCTAGTTACCTCCCAATCCCTTAACTTGGAAAATTCTTTGGGTCCGGCTCCCCCTAACTTTCAAGTTTTTAGTTGGAAGCCATAGGCACACCTTAGGAGGTAAGTGGAGGCTGCAGAGATTTGAAGTCCTCCGGGCAAATACAAGGCCTCAAGGAGACCTTCTGGGAAAGAGAAGGGAGACAACGATGAGGTTTCAAGGTGAACTGTGCTGGGTGCTGCGGTTGGGTGTGAGATTAGAAGAGTCTTGGGGAAGAGATCAGAAGGTGAAGTATCAGGGAGAGGTCAGAAGGAGATTGGAAAGGCCTAATGGGGTGATCAGAAGGGCCTCATGGAGAGAGATCAGAAGTGTTGGTTGTAGATGAAAATTGAAATTTCATGGAAAAGATTAGAGAAGGGAAGATGAGGTCAGAAAGCTCAACATCCAGAAGAGATTGGAATAATCATGTTGAGAGGGGGAGATTAGAAGCATGCAGGTGGATTACAAGGAAGGAGATGGCGGCATTGGAAGGAGATCAGAACAGTCAAGGAGATATTGGAAGTGCTCGAGTGGGGAATAGCAGATGGGTCAGGCAGATTGCAGGTGATTCAGGTTTAAATCAAAGCAGCTGCAGAGAGAACTGGAAGAACCACTGTGGGAGGGAATATCAAAATGGTTATTGGCAGGGGAGAACAGAAAATTCAGGGTGAGGAGATCAGAGGGTTGAGAGGGTATTGAAAAGATCAAGGAGAAGATTGAAAGGATGTGGAAGAGGAAGATTGGAAGGATAGGGAAAGAAATGGGAAAGGCAGAGTGGGGAGAAATCAGAATGGTTGGCTGGGAGATTGAAATAGTCAGATGGCAGATCAGGAAGTTTGAGGGGGAAAATAATAGCATAAAACATAAGAACATGAGTAGATCATCCGACTCTTTGAGCCCACTCTGGCATTCAGTAAAATCATGGCCAATCTTTGACTTCAATGCCATTTTCCTGCACTGTCAATGTATCCCTTGATATTTTTAATATTTAAAAAATGGTTGACCTCAGACTTTGAACATACTCAGTGATTGAGCCTTCACTGCTCTCTGGGGCAGAACGTTCCAAAGATTCACTAACGTATAAGTGAAGGACTTCTACTTTATCTCAACCCTACAAGATCCATCCCTTATTCTGAGCCTGTCTCCTCTAGTTCTATATCCCCAAGCTAGGGGGAACATCCTACCTGCATCAATTCTGTCAGTCTGTGTAAGAACATTGTGTGTTTGAGCAAGATCACCTCCCATTTTTCTAAACTCTAGAGAAAAAGCCCAGTCTATTTTATCTTTGTTAATATTGGATAATCCTTCAAAGCAGGAATTAATTTGGTAAAGTTTATTGTACTTTTTCAAAGACACGTATATCTTTACTTAGGCAAGGAGACAAGTAATACTCCAAATGTCCTCTCACCAAGACTTTATATAATTGCACCAAAACAAATTTACTCCTATATTCAAATTCACTTGTAATAAAGACCAACATGGCCCAGTGGTTAGCACTGCTGCCTCACAGTGACAAAGACCCAGGTTGAATTCCACCCTTGGGCAACTGTCTGCATGGAGTCTGTACATTCTCACTGTGTCTGTGTGGGTTTCCTCCTAGTGCTCTGGTTTCCTCCCACAGTCCAAAGATATACAGGTTAGGTGGATTGGCCATACTAAACTGCCTGTGGTGTGTGGGCTAGTTGGATTAGCCATGGGAAATATTGGATTTGGGTGGGATTCTTATCAAAGGGTTGTTGTGGACTTGATGGGCTGAATACCTCCAGAGGGATTCTATGAACGTACTGTTTGCCTTCATAATTTCCTGTTGTATCTGCATGTTAATTTTTTATGCTCGTGAATGATCTTGGGAGAGATCTAGAGTGTCAGTGGGGTGTCCAGTCACAGAGGCAGAGAAAACTAGAAACAGATTGGCAACTCTACTTGAAAACGTAGGAAGGAATATGGCACTGAGCCATTGTGCTTTTATAAATTATCACTGATGATAATTTACAAGTTTGAGACAGCTTGAAGCTATGTTTTGCTGTTAGGAGTGAGTCAGGAAAAAGAAACAAATGCTTTATAAGACCAAAGCTTGCTGGGTCACCTCCATCTGAAGTTTAGGAATTGAATTGATTCATCCACATTGGCATTTGGCAGTGGAAACACTATCTTTGGAAACTGGTCCACATTAGATTATGGGGAGCAGAAACAGTTGTGAGCCCACTTACATCTGAGTAAATACTATACAGATTGACATTTTTGTACTCTTCTAAAAGATACATTTGAAATGATAGTTAACCAATTTTCTGTTATCTTGCTAATTAATGTAGACAAATAGTACCCAAGCCTTCCCAGTATAAATGAATTGAAGTAGACTTTTAGCTTTGTACTATGCAACCCTTGGAAGCTTAATTTCATCAGATATTAAGTGCATGTTTCAGATCAGATTGTACAGAAGGTTTCATGCTTAGGCAGGTCAGATCTGTTGTTAAGAGGAAATGAAGTGAATAACTGCATACTTAGCCTCTGGCATTGAACAAAAATGTTAAATAGTCAGAAAAAAATTGTCTAATTTACCATCCAATCCTTACATTTGTACTGTCATAACAAAAACACAGCATATCTGGCAGACACTCACTTGTATCCTGCCTAAAGGCCAAGTAGTCATCCAGTTCAATTATGTCTGAAAGTTTATATGTTCCTAAAATGAAATAAAGATGGCAAAAATAGTGAAAGAAAATACAGAATCAAAAACTCACACACTCATACACACAGCAAATACATAGGTTTTGTTTTGCATTTTATCTAAAATTTGGAAGTTAATTGTGGTGAGAAAATATGTTATAATAGATCAGACTGTGAGCTGCAAAATATTTATTTTCCCAGCTATCCGTTCAGGATTAGAAAAGAAGGAAATTCTGAAACTAAAGGGCGTGTCATTTCTCTGAAGGAACTGGGAATCTCAGGGTTAAAAGGTTAACAAATACATTACTTTGTATCTATAACAAGAAACAAACACTAATATATTTCATCCACATGGATAAATCTCTTCAGACCTTTGGGTTTCATAAGAGTGTATCAAGACAGTCTAATTCCATTCCAAAATCAGAATTCAGTGCAGTAATTGTGATGGTATTGCGCAAGACCCCAATTCATGTTTAATGCTCATCTCTCATTATCTATTTTGAACATGTTCCTGATCTTTTCACCGCACTTTGAGCTTATTTAAGGAGGTGGAAAATAAAATTGAATACGATGTGAAATAAGTGGCTATGTCTATTCGGAATGTGAGACAGAAGGTAGCTAAAATGCAGGCAAATATTTGTGGAATCATATTTGACATGCCACTTAAATCTGGGGATCAGAAACCACAAACTATGCATTACCTGAGTGGAGGGTGTGTATGCTGGTCAACTGTGTGTATGAGAGTATGGGAGCAATTGGGAAAGGTAAACAGGTATTACTGAAGAACCCTTTTCTCATTCTCACATTAACATCATACATGGTACCTACTGACATGACCCACAGATCATAGCCCTGATCACTTATGGACATATCAAGTCTTAATTGCAATATGGGTTTTTTAAAAGGTACATACAACCAATGGTTGCCCACAGAATTTTGTGATAAATGGAGAGTGAGAGAGACTCTTGAACATCTCACCTGATGAGCTGTCAAAGAAGCTTCAAAAAGAGAAAATTTACTATAAACTCAGTTTGTAATCTCCCAGGATTATCTCAGACTGCAAAAATGACAGCAGTCTGGGTGAAAGACATATTTGCATTTTTCTCCTTTCAAGAATAAATCTCAACAAAGGTTAAAAGTGAGATTCAAATCTACACTGTTGTATTAATTAGTAGCCTAATGTCCTGGTGTACTGTGAAAGTCACAGCTCCGGGAACTGCTGTTCAAATGCCCCTGTACTGCTGGAAAGAAAGGGATGGAAGCTCTCACTTGCTCTGAATATTGCCAGTCGGCCATTGCTAAAAGGTATCAGGACAAAAGAGTTTCAATCAATCTACAAAGCCAGCAATCTTAAAATCAATGCTTAACAACTAATGTCAATGCTATCGATAATGTCAACCTCAATGGCCACAATGTTCAATCATTTGCTTTTCATGAGCAATTCAGAGACTGATCTAACATTTTTTTTTACTTTTATGTTTCTGTACTCACCTGCAAATTCTAATCTGTGTGTGTATGTGTTGAATTATTTTTTTCCAGTGTTTTGAAACTAATACACTTATTGTTTATGTTAACTAAGGAAGACTGGCTAAATTGGTTCCTTTTAAAACATGTGCACCTTATGGGGGAAGGGTGCCCACAAGGGAAAGAATCCTTTTTAAATGAAATCTTGCTGCAATCAATCAAGGGGGTGGTGTATAACCAAGGACAGCCAGTTCATCCTCCTCACCTAAGGGCTTTTTTCAATGTGCCTTTTGGGACATTTCTTATTTTCAAACCATAAGTCTTGGTATCATTTTATTATAATATTGCTGTGAACTTAACTCTAGCTGCCACAAGTATCAATTTTATGAGCAGTTACTAAAGGGTGACAAGAACAGAATTCATTCCTATGATTCCCAGACCAAACAATTATTTGGCAGAGGCTGGGGATTCTCCAGTGAGTACCTCACCTTCTGACAACCCAAAGCCTATCTACCATCTACAAGGCACAAATCAGGTTTATGATGGAACACTGGCCACTTATCTGGTAGAGTCCTCCTCCAACAACACACAAGAAGCCTGAAGGTATCCAGGTCAAAGCAGTCCATTTGACTGGCCCTTCTTCCAGCACCTTAAGCAACAATCTACAGTGGTAGCATTTTATACCAACTTCAAGCTGCATGCCAGTAGCTCACCAACAAACCAGTAACCTCTATTACTTAGAAGGTCAAGGACAGTAAATGTTTGGGTACAACATGGATTGCAAGTCCCTCTCCAAGCCACACACCATCCTGACTTGGAACTATATTGCTTTTTATTCATTGTCACTGGGTCAAAATCCAAGGATTTATTTCCTCATAGCACTGGAGGTATTCTTAACCACTCAAGATTGACTTCAGTGGTTTGTGAAGATGACTCATCATCACCATTTCAATGGAACTTAGAAATGGGCAATAAATTCTAGCTCAGCCTGTAAGACCCACATCACATACTTTTTTTTTTAACATGTCTGGATAGTGAATAATGAATGTAAATTCCTGATGAAAAAGGATTCAAGGGCTATATGTATTGAAGCCAAGAAATTATGTAGTGCCGACCCAAATTGATAATTTATATAGAATTTCATCTCAGGTAACACAGTCCACCATCTGTCTCCTCCTTCTGTTTTGGTTTCATCTGGAAGTTTAGTTAATATGAAATGTCTCAATCCATGTTATTTAACATCAGAAATAGGAGCCTTTCCAGAGCTGATTCAAAGGTACTGCATTTATATTTCCCCATCTGCGACAACTCCATTAATTAGAGTCTATTACCTTGCATTCAGCCAATTTCTAATCCGTCTTGTAATTTCCACCTCAAAGATCTACTGCTCCTAACATTAATCATGTTGATTTTATTGACTGCTTTCTGCAAGTCGGAGTTCACTGTTGCCATTATGCAGTTGGCAATGAAATGAAAGTGCTGGATATGTAGACCAAAGTTTATTTATCTGTTTGATACAGTTGTGGCCACCATCTGGGCTGTGACGAAGCTGCTCCTTTAACAAGGTCCTTTTTTTTTCAGTGGGGTTATAAAAGACACAGACTCTGAAAAGTCTAAGTTTAAAGGTTTTAGGACCAATTTGATTATAGCTAACAGATACTGCCTCAGGCAGTTAGGTTTTTAAAAAACAGTTGTACGGTGAAAAGGGAATGGACAGTCCTCCCAGTTCAGCTTTTCTCTGGGTTGATTTGATTTTTACTAGTCTAGCTACTCACTGAAAGCAGTCAGGCAGTTTTTAAGCTAGTGGACTCAAAGAAGCAGGTGCAGGCTGGTACTCTCTCTCTGACATCTCTCCTGTAAGATCCTGTGTTTGATTTTACCTTTTGTGCCAAAGGGTGTTGATGGGGATTGTTGCAAGTATTTGGAACAGCATCATTAAGTTGGGATGATCTGTTGGGTTTTCAGATAGGTTGAGTTATTCAGTGTTCTGTTATTTTTTTGTTTGTGTTTCATTTAGTAATCTTGTTAATCAATTCTGTTTTGTTTAAAACTACGTGGTTTGACCAACTGCATCCCCCGGAATATCCATGTTACAACTCCTTAAAACAACGTGCAAAGTTAGGATCTGGGCTACTTTCTTGAAATGTTTTGAGGGGGTCTGGCCTGGTCCATAACAGTGCTGATCTCTCAGATGACTGCTAATCTAATATGGGAAGAAGAAAACACAAATTAATAGCAAGCAATGATATCCCCACGATGGCATTCGATAACTGACTAACACAGAAACTGTGGACACAGCTTTTAACTTTAAGGTAGGATTTGGAGTGAGATACAGATATATTTAGGGACTTAATGATGGATGAATGACAGTTCAGTGCTGGGGTTTTGTCAGATGTGTGGCATTGATGTTTCAAACTTGACCACTACAACTATAAAATAATAAAATTGAGATTCATTACAAATCATTTTTGCATTTTAATATATCCAGCTAATCTGACTCAGTAACATGGATTTGGTGTTTTTCCCACTGTTTGGGCAGCAGTTTCCTTTCCCCACCTGAGACATGGTCAGGGGAGGTTGATAAAAATGGGACAGTGAAATAAGAGATGTCCAAAGGTTTCCAATACCTTTACCAGGGCAGATAGGAACCTGGATCACCTGTCTCCTCCATGGATGAAGGCAGCCAATTTACATAGTGTAGACCTCAATGGGTGGTTTTGCAAGGTCCTAGAACCGTTCCCTGCCATGAGTAGAGTCCACCCACTCAGCAAATGCACCTCCATGTGGCCACAGAACAGCGTGAGTGCCACTTGAGGTCAGAGGATCCATTCAATGAGGATGGTGGTGCACTATTAAATGGCAACAACCTCAACAGTCCCTGGTGTTTTATTTCTCCTTTCTGGTGGCCCTATTTCATCCCTCCTTTTATTTCCCTTTGTGACCAGTGAGTGGGAATGTGGATGCTTCATGCCACCCTACATACCTCAGCAGTGCCTACCTGTGATAGTGGGACTGCCAATCTTTGAGTGCTAGGTGGCCTCCAAAGCTGGGAGGCTGTCTTCCGTCTTTTGTTGGGTTACAAAGTTGCCTCCAGGGAAATAACTCCATTGCCTAGCTCCTGAAAAGTGCGTACTCATTAACCTCACTAGGCTTCGCCATTGGAATTGCAAAAACCGCTAGAAAATCTGATTTACTGAATCAAAGTTGCCAGTGTGGCTGCTCCTCAACAGTTGTTCTCTCCTGATAAACATTTGCAAATGCCAAATCTACACTTAGCTTACTCATGATTCAGCAACCAATATGATTTGTTTCCACAGAAACATAATAATCAGGTTCTGTTGTTGAAAAGCAAAACAAAATAAAATGAAGGTACAGTAAATGAGCAAAGCCATTTTAAAAAATGTGAAGAAGAAAACGAAAATTAATTACAAATGTTGATACCCTTTTAAGAGCTCCTTTGCACTGAGAAGTTATTTGCAAGGGAGATAAATGGATTACTGCACAAAGTATTTCAATACAGAGGAAATTACGTAGGTTCTGATTCGCACATGCTTCAGCCATTGTAAAATAAACTAAACTTCTCATTCAGAATATCTATCAACAATAACCCAAATGGAAAATTCTCTGCATTGAAATTCCAGCAGGAATCAATCAGGTTTTCACATTACAAATTTCAAGATGCCTGCCCATCTGAATCCTGTTGCTAGGAATGATCCAACTAGCAGTGGAAAATTCACCCTCAGAAGCTGAAATGGAAGCTTCGTGGCTTGCATTTAGGAGACATTAAGTCACGAGTCTGCAGGCAAATTGTAAACACATACATTGTGTCAAACGGCCAAGGCAAGGTATGTTGTAATGCCAAAAATTTACCAACATCATTTGAATTCATTTACTCATCTTGTGTGGTGTGGCCCCAACCCAAATTCATTTGCTTTGTTTTAAAAATAACGAACATGTCACAAGTTAGAACTGCAGATTATTATCCTTTGAGGTTTAACGTTATCACCTTTCTGTTACTGAGATAGCAAAAGTAAGTTGCATTTGTGGAGCATTTACTAAAGAAAAGAATTCCCAAGGTTCCTTCATGTTATAAGAGAATGCAATGCCAACAGCTGCCAACACGTGGTTGGGTAGATTTCTGGCACTATCATCATTTTCTAGATTGGTCTACAGGGCCTACTTCATCTAAAGCAATGGAGGAAAACCACTAGGGAAGCAGCTCAGTTACAAAGACTATGAGGAGACCGAGACATAGGTCTGTCTTCCTCAAGATGTTCTGCCTTTCCCTACTTAAAATCCTTATAATGTCACAAGTTTGAATGGATCTTACCGCAGTCTTTACCATTAATCCTTTCAGAACCATTATCTTATACAAAACCTCCCTCAAGCATTTCTTCCTCATCACTAACCATTCATTTATATGATTACATTTACTACTAATCCATCTGTTCCCCAAGTCTCTAAATATACAAATTCAAGCTGTCTATGATGCCAACCATGGCCAACATGTGATCAGTTATATAATTGTCACCATCTTTGTTTTCTGACTTGGCCTAAGAGCCTACTTAGTCTAACATATCAGAGGAAAACCATTAGATATTTTAATGAGAATTAACTTAACTTAAACAAGATGCAGTTTATTGCATGATAGCACTGGGTACAAGTTATATTAATTAATTCAGACTTTATTGCTAATACTATGAGGGGATCTATATGGTGGATCTGACTTCCTTAAGATCCAATGCTGTGCTGCCTTTACATTACATAGTATATTCTTTCACTGGCAAGGAATGGATAGTAAAGAAGAGGACTGACCACAATCTTGATCAACGAGTTGGCTTTTAAGTACACTGTTAAAAGAGAGTGTGGTGGGATGTAGGATTTGGAATTTGAGAGTATGGAGGCTAGGCAACTGAAGACATCATCATAAATGAGAAAATTGGAGATGACAGAAGGTAATTTTCTTTTGTCATAGTGAGTATATAGTTTGGAAACTCAGATAAGAGTTGAGTAGAATACTGAAGTTTAAGACAGGCTGAATTAACCTGAGGAAGTGGCTCATGGCAAGATGGAATTGGTGGTAGAGGTTAGGTGAATGTGGGGAGGGGATGCAGAAGATCATGGCTTTGGAGGTAATATTTACAGGTGAATTTAATTGGCTGAAAATTAGGAGAATGTTTCCTCAGGCAGTTTTTACATTCAATAGTGCACTATCTGAAAGGGTGAAGGAAGTAACTTCAGTGGTATATTTCATAAGGAAATTAGATGCATATTTGAAGAGCAATATTTGTAAGGCTGTGAGCAAGGAGCTGGAGTATATTAATAATTGGATAAGTTTATCAAAGTGCTGACATGGACACAGCAAGTAATAGATATCCAAAACTGAACAAATATTTTTGAATACACATTCTATTGGCTAAACCGCAACATGTGACAATTTAATTTGATGCTGAAATGTTGCTGAATTCGTAAAAGGTTCTCATCACTACTGTAACTTAATAACCATTTCAGAATTTGCAACCCAGGCAGTTCACCTTCTTGGCTAATCAAACATCAATGGTTTTGGTTATCTTAATGATTTTGGGTTGAAATTGGCCCAAAGTGTCAATTATTGAGAAGCACAGTTACGTTGGCTTCAGTGTATAATATTTCCTAAGCCTATAATGCCAGGAGGATTCCTGGAAAGGAAATGTTATCTCAAAAACATGTGAATTTCAAAAGAATCTCTGGAGACATCTGGAAACTATTAAAGTTTTCACATTCCTTCAGTATGCCACTTTCCATAATAGATTTGATCTGCCAACAAATGTGCTGCAGGAATTTCTTTTCATCACAGACCTCACATTTTGCAGTAAATATTAACCACATACTTCATTAAGTATGATTTACTTTTTCTTTTCCAAGCAGATATTGTGCAACAATTACCATTTTATTAACAAGTGTTTGTTTATAATAGTTTCTTATGGATTAACAAAGATTTCTGTAATATTGTGTCCTAAGCAGACAGTTTAACCCTATTCCATCTTTGGGTATACACTGAAGGAGAATGGGCAAAGGCATTTTTAAATAATCATTCATTCGCCATTGGGCAAATCAGTTTGAGCATTTCATTTCACAGTTTCTGCAATCACATGATCTTAAACAGTGCCAGGCTAGCTTGGAATATAAATGCACTATATTCATCGCTGTATGAGACCTGCATTGTTAAAAATGGCCTTTGCTGCACAAATCAGCTGATGGAATCCAATGAGTAAACTCAAAATTATTTTCGGCGGAATCTTCCCAGCCCTGAATAGTGTGGGTGTAGACATATCAGTTGGGAAAATATGGTGAGGTTGGGAAAATGAGATTCCTGACATCAAGAAAAAAGCTGATTCTGCAATCAATTTTTTTATCAGTGAGATGATAATTTTGCTAGTGAACAGCGAGGGGCCTATTTGTGTAGCATTAATATCTAATCTCACATCATTGATTCACAGTTTCTGATTCTCCCACATGACAGTGACAAACTATATAGCAACAATTCCCAACACGAAAGTCAGGAGACGCCCCCTCGCCAATTCTTTGTCTGGGCCCACATCCTGATCAGCAGCAGCCAACACCCCAGACCAAACTTGGAGTGGGTGGAGTAAGTTTTTTTGTGTGTGTCTGAGCACAAAGGCACTATTTGTGAGCAACATGAGGCCTTTCAAGCACCAATTGGGTTAATCAGATACTTTCAGAATACGCTAAAGTCACCTACAATCAGATTTACCTGCATGCGAGATGTATGCAGTGTCCAGCTGATACAAATCCTGGTTGCAAATAATCTTGATGATCTCATTGGTCATTACAGATTGATCGTAGACATTTCTGTGAAGCAGAAGTGACCACAGGTAACTTTAAAGTTATTGCCTTTGGGCTATAATTCACAAAGAAAACCCAGGGTGCTGGAGTCTGCATGAGGGCATGTAAGTGATTTCCTCTCACCTTGAAATGCAAGTATTTCTCAACATACCCTTATGTGACATGGGAGGACAAGGTATCAGTAATTATGCAAGATTTACAATCTCTTACTCTACTTAAGTGAAATAACATGGCTTGTGCTATTTCTATTTGAATAATATAATGTCAAAGATCCATGTAGAGACATACCATGGCTCTCTTTGTTGGAGTCCTCCATATCCCATTTTGTGGGGACTATACTAAGCCATAATTTGTGAGTAGTGTGAATGCTGAGTGTTCCCATTATTAAGGAACTGTATTCTTTCTGATATTTCATACACTGGTTTGCTGAAACTGTGAGCAAAGGATCCAGGGACAACAGGTTATCATCATTCTGCGACAGCAAAGATGCAGAGAAATCAAGGAGAAACAAACATGTTTGCAAGCCCAGGACCAGCAGCAACCTCCAGCAGATACCGAACAGCCTCCACATGAAGACATCATAGCTGACAGGCCCCTCAGGATGCACAGGAGGTACATTATGCCAGAGATACTATTTCCAATAGAATTTCCTCCAGACGAGCAAGGCACGGTGCAGTCACAGGCTGAGGATGTCTCAGGTCATTGCAGGAGCAGGACCTCTCACCTGAAGGGTTGGTGGCCATCCTGTCCTGGTGGCTGTCAAGGTGTCAGTTGAGGCTGAGTTAGATACGATCAGGACCATGGTGGAGCAGACGATAAGCATCCACAAGTTCAGGTTCCAATGTCTGGATTGGTCTATAGAGACCTTGAGTACAGCCCAGACAGTGTGCCACGTTATCCTAGCACAACCGGAGCAAAGTTGGGGCTGAAAGAATGGCAGCAGTCTTCCAAGAAGGTACATGAGGACATTGAGCAGGAGGAACATCACCTTCTGCATTACAGAGCACTGCAACATCAGGCAGGACATAATTGAAATTGATTTGGATGCAGTGACAGTCAATTAGTTGCTGCTCAAAAGGCAAGTGCTTCCTTTCTGTTCAAAAGCAATGGCAGCTTTTAGAACATAGAACATAGAAGAATACAGCGCAGTACAGGCCCTTTGGCCATCGATGTTGGCCCTCCATATGCCTATCCAATGCCTGCTTAAATGCCCATAAAGAGGGAGAGTCCACCACTGCTACTGGCAGGGCATTCCATGAACTCAC
>NC_057722.1:12633903-12668702 GCF_004010195.1 Chiloscyllium plagiosum | reverse complement strand
GTATCATCCGCAAACTTGCTCACCCAACCTTCTAGCCCCTCCTCCAGGTCATTTATAAAAATGACAAACAGCAATGGTCCCAAAACAGATCCTTGCGGAACACCGCTAGTAACGGCACTCCAAGATGAACCTTTACCATCAACTACTACCCTCTGTCTTCTTCCAGCCAGCCAATTCCTAATCCAAACCTCCAACTCACCCTCAATGCTATACCTCCGTATTTTTTGAAGTAGCCTACCATGGGGAACCTTATCAAACGCCTTACTAAAATCCATATACACCACATCTACCGCTTTCCCCTTGTTTTTCTTTACCTTGCTGTTGCTGAATGAAAGTGAATATTTTTAGTGATTTGAAGGCTTTCTAGTGTGTGATGCTCCTATATTGAACAGTAAGGTAATGTTTGACTACACTGGATGCTGAGGAAAGAGTAGCATTCCCTTAGAATGGGATCTAAGATAAGATGACGCTAGGAACAAGTAAGCTGCATTGCTTGGTTCTTAAATAGTAATGCATTTACAAGGATGGACTTATATTTGCAATGTATCACCTATGTGCCCTCAGAATCTCCTCTCACTACGTGCAGAGTGAGGGTTAACTCCTGGCTGGTAGCACATGACCTGATGCAAGGCTCAGCTTCAAATTGCTGCTGGTGTCAGGAATTCCAGGGTGTCCAGCAGTGGTAGGTACTTACACCATTGTTGAGTTAAAAATAGTGTAAAACCTAAATGCGATCATTGAGTCATGGTGCACATGTAAGAAGGCGAGCAAAATAGTATAGCGTGCAAAGGGGTTACCAAGACGGACCCTTCATGAAACTCTACAAATTGACATTTAGACAATTTTCTTGTAAAACGTAGCCTTTCAGATCCATTGATTATCTTAAAAATCATACAACACCAGTTTATAGTCCAACAGGTTTATTTGGAAGCACTAGCTTTCAGAGCGCTGCTCCTACATCAGGTGGTTCATATCAACCTGGTGCTATGTGATTTTTAGCTTTGTACACCCCAGTCCAACACCAGCACCTCCAAATCATTGATTATGTTGCAATGGAATTTCTTTTCAGTTCTCAGCCTGTACTGAGTGCTGTTCTGGACGCATAAAATAACTCGACTTGGTAGATGGAATGCGAACTCAAAATTTACTGACAACACATAAATAGCGTTCATCAAAAACTTCAATAAAACATGGACTAGCAGGCAGAATAGATACACTCTGCAAGTTAAAGTCAACAAATCCAAAGAACTGCATTCTGGACAAAAGCAAGTAATGGAGTGTAAAGCAAGGGAAAGATGATGAATGTTTTCTATCCAGAAGACTGGAGTGTAAAGGTACAGAAGTTATGCTGCAGTAATACAAGGCCTTGTTTAGACCCCATTTAGAGTACTGTAACCTGATCTGGGCACCACTCCTTAGAAAGGATATACTATCAATTCTTCTCTCATGCGGGGGTGGTGTTTTTGTGCAACACCGCGTTATAGAAAAACTGCACTTTAGAAACAGCGATTAAAGTGTTGGCAATGTAATTGTGTTACAGCCAACACACATGTTAAAAGTTTGCACTGTAGAAACAGCGTCCCCAATTTGTCAATTGTGTTCTAGTAAACTCGCATTGACACAAAGTGGGTTATAGCAGAACGATCTGGATTGCCTTAAAAGCAGTACATCATAGGTTTACAAAAATGACACCCGCATTTCAAGGATTAAGTTATAAAGAAAGATTATATAAATTAGCTCTGTTTCCTCTAGAATTTAGAAGGTTAACAGGTGATCTGATATTAACAGGAAAAGACAGGGTAGAGAAAGCTAAACTCATTCTATTGGTTAGAGATTATAGAACTGATATCATCGTCTGAGAATGATAGACGGACTTTTGCTAAACAAAGGTATTAAAGGATATGGGCCAAAGCACGTATCTTGAGTTAAGCTACAGATCAGCCATGATCTCGAGTGGTAGAACAGAGTCAAGGGACCGAATGGCCTACTTCTGTTCCTATGTTCTTATGTTTGAAAGGACAGAGATCGAAGAGTGGAAATATGTAACACCTTGGAAATGTGAGTGCAGGTACATAAAGTCATAGATAAAATCACTTACATTTATGTTTTTGTAAATTGGAGCATGAAGCACAACTGCAACGCAATGTTTTGACTACAATTAAAAGATTGGCTGAAGCTAGACACTCCGTAATAGAAAGGAAATTAAAGCCATAGTAAGTGCACAGCATGGATTCATCAGAACTATAGCAGTGATAAGAGACTGTAGTAGAAGAGAGGCTGGCGATACTGCAATTAACTCCACTGGATCAAGGAAGAGTAAGATGAGATTTAATAGAGATCTTAAATTTCTGAAGAGTGCACATCAGATGAATAGATAAAGACTTCCTTCTGGTTGGAAGGCAGAGATGAGGGTGGTTAGCAATTAAACCTGGTCACTGAGAATGAAGGCACTAATTAGTAGGATTTTTTGTAAACAGACTCTAGTCACAGCTTGGAATGCTTGGCCATGGTGAGTGCTTATAGCAAACACATTACATTTTTAAGAGGAAATTAGATACGTATTTAAAAGAGAGGCAGATAGAGGGCATCGGGGAATGAGTGGGATTCCAGGTTTAACCTTAGCTTGCTCCAGCAAAGAAGTATCACATTGGATTAAAGTATTTATCATAGCGTAAATAGATAAGGTCTTTTTCCCTGGGGTAGGGAAGTCCAGAACTAGAGGGCATAGGTTTAGGGTGAGAGGGGAAAGATTTAAAAGGGTCCTAATGGGGCAACTTTTTCACACAGAGGGTGGTGCGTGTATGGAATGAGCTGCCATAGAAAGTGGTGGAGGCTGGTACAATTACAACATTTAAAAGGCATCTGGATGAGTATATGAATAGGAAGGGTTCAGAGGGATATCGGCTAAGTGCTGGCAAATGGGACTAGATTAATTTATGATATCTGGTTGGCATGCACAAGTGGGACTGAAGGGTCTGTTTCCTTGCTGTACATTTCTACGACTCTACGAAACTGTGCTGAATTCCTTCCGGGTAAGGATTATTAGTAAGGATAATTGTGGGTGAATTCACCTACAAGCTTGGATCCTGTCAAAAAAAAAGCTATTGCAAAGTTGCACCTGCACTGCAATTGTTTCAATTCAACAAATTCGGTGACAGCCATTTGCCAGTTAATGTCACAGGACAATGCTCTGACCAATCAGAGTCAATGTGCCATTTTTTAAAATTTAAACAAAACCTGGTGGTTAACTGTCAATCAGCAATAATTGGTGCATTCTCCATGGCAATGTCTGTACTAATCAGAATCCACTTATCAACCTAGGAGCACCCTCCTGTCATCCAGTATAAATGTTGTGTATTCCTCTTGAACCCATTGCACTTGAAAATGATCCTGAATGTCAAGATGAAAGCCTTCAACAAAAAAAGTCTTCTTTTAAGCAATATAATTTAGTTTGATTGGAAGAAGGAAATTGTACGATTCAATGCAGTTAATAGATAGCCAATGGACAACCTCTGAAATCTGAAAGATACACTTGTTATTATATCTCAGTCGTGCATTCAGCTAAGTGATTAAAATTGTCACTGATTGCACTATGTTCATCTATTTTTGAAATTATTTTGTGTACTGCTGACTGTTCCATTTAATGACTGCTCTTTGGCAGGGAAATGGTGTTAAGTGATTTTGAAATTGGAATTTCCTTTGCAAAATCTGCAGAGTGTGTCCTTTGCCGAGGAAAAACAATCTTTAACTTTTGAGTAGCTTCCTCCAAAAAAAACCTTCTAATTGTTTTCAACTACACTGCTGGGGAAAGATTCAGATTGTAGAAGTGCTGTAGGGGGAAGGGAAAAGGGAGAAGAGGGGAAAAAGTCATTTTTCTTTTTCTTCCATATGAAAGGTCCAGGAATAATTTAATTGTTTTTGCCTCATTTGTGTTTTGTAGTGTGCTGTAAACATTTTCTGGAGAATTTTGACCATTGAACAAAACAGATACTTGCTTTTCTTCCTCAAGCTGCAGAAAGATTATTTCATAGTACATAGCCATGTGGGTTTTACAGTAAAACAACACATGCCTATCTCCCTGATGTCAGGCTTCCCATGATCCTTTTTATTGAAGAGAGGCAACAATACCTCCTGGCGACAGAAATGTTGTTAAACAAGAAGATAGCAGCATAGCTGACAGAAGATCACAATGGGGATTTGTTTCCCATTTAAAAGAGTGAAATTCTCTTCAAGTGATACAATTCTGAAAGGATTTTCTAATGTCACCCAATGTGCTAATAGTTAAGCTCAAGGTTTAACCAACCAAGAATTTGAAGCCTTCTTCAGCTTTATTATTAGCTATGGCCACACTCAGTAAGAAACTCATTACACGGTAAGAGATGATGAGTAACTGGAGTTCAATTTGGACAAGTGTGGGGTGATACATTTTGAACGGTGTAATCAGAATGCAAAGTACTGGGCTAATGGTAAGATTCTTGGGAGTGCAGATGAGCAGAGAGATCTCGGTGTTCATGTACACAGATCCCTGAAAGTTGCCACCCAGATTGACAGGGTTGTTAAGAAGATATACAGTGTTTTGGCCTTTATTAATAGAGGAATTGAGGTCTGGAACCAGGAGGTTATGCTGCAGCTGTACAAAGCTTTGGTACGACCACACTTGGAGTATTGTGTACAGTTCTGGTCACCACATTATAAGAAGGATGTGGAAGCTTTGGAAAGGGTGCAGAGGAGATTTACTAGGATGTTGCCTGGTATGGAATGAATGTCTTACGAGGAAAGGCTGAGGGCCTTGAGGCTGTTCTCGTTAGAGAGAAGAAGGTTGAGAGGTGACTTAATAGAGACATACAAGATAATCAGTGGGTTAGATAGGGTGGACAGGGAGAGCCTTTTTCCAAGTATGGGGACGGCAAACACGGGGGAACACAACCTTAAAGTGAGGGGAGATAGGTATAAGACAGATGTCAGAGGTAGTTTCTTTACTCAGAGTAGTAAGGGTATGTAATGCTTTGCCTGCAACAGTAATAGATTCGCCAAGTTTAAGTGCATTTAAGTCGTCATTGGACAGGCAAATGGACGTACATGGAATAGTGTAGGTGGGATGGGCTTCAGATTAGTATGACAGGGCGGTGCAACATCGAGGGCCGAAGGGCCTGTACTTCGCTGTAATTTTCTATGTTCTATGTTCTAACTATCAGCGTCCTGTCTGAGTAGAGAGAAGAACTGATCATGTCTGATATCTCAAAGTTTGGCGCATGATATGTATTCCTTCTAATTTATATGAATGGGGACTAATTCAAGTGGTGGCAGAGGAATCTAAATTCAATTAATTAATAAAACTGGAAATAAGTCCTAGTCCCAGTAAAGATCATGAAACTACTGGAATGTCATAAAATCCCATTTGGTTTACTAATATTCTTCTGGGAAAGAAATCTGTCTTTACCCAGTCTGGCTGACATATAGTTGGAGCTCCACAGCAATGAAGTCAATGCCTGGCAGGCTCCTAAAATGGTCCAGCACATCACTCATTTATATCAAACCATGACTGGGAAGAAAAACATGGCAGATGAACCTACAGCGGTTGCAGTGGTTCAAGAAGTGAATCTCACTACTACCTTCTCAAGGACAATTGAGGATGAGCAATAAATGCTGGCTTTACCAGCTATGTCCACATCCTAAGAACAAATAAATAGAAATTGGCCTCACTTCAGTAAACCCAATGGAAGCAGTCTAAACTGAGTAGGATAACAAAATGAAAGAAAGGCTGTGGAATCAGAACAGACAACTGAAACATTGGAGAATGAGTTGGAGAATTCACGTAGGTGACAGATAAAATGTAATACAGCTGTGTGAAGTGCAAGGTAGAAGAGAAAAAGGTGGTAAGCGCCCATATGTCTTCAAGAGTGTGGTCATAGCTAATGATAAAGCTGAAGAAGGCTTCAAATTCTTGGTTGGTTAAGTAAGGACAATTCTGAGCAGGAATCCTCACATCCAACAATATTTTATGGATGTGTATAGTCCAAACAATATAATATAAATGATGATAATAAAACTTGAAATAATCAGAGCATGCCTTGCGTCATGTATTGTGTTCTTGTTCTGGCCACGCACATGCTGGAGGCAATGCAGAGAAGGTAGCAACGCTGGTTTGTAATGAGTTATGAGGAAGATCTGATGGCATTTGGGAGAGTAGAGGATGACAGCTGAGATTTTGACAGCCAAGATGGCGTAGTGGCTGAGTGGTCAGCAATGTTGCCTCACAGAGTAGGGACGCAGGTTCAATTCCACCCTCAGGTGATTGTGTGGAATTTGTACATTCCCCCTGTGACTGTGGATTTTCTCCTACAATTCAAAGATATGCAGGTTAGGCGGATTGGCCATGCTAAATTGCTCATAGTTTAGATCAGACTGGTGCTGGAAAAGCACAACAGATCAGGCATCAGGATGAAGGGCTTTTGCCTGAAACGTCGATTTTCCTGCTCCTCGGATGCTGCCTGACCTGCTGTGCTTTTCCAGCACCAGTCTGATCTAAACTCTGGTTTCCAGCATCTGCAGTCCTCACTTTTGCCTAAATTGCTCATAGTGTTCAGGCAAGATAAATTAGCCTGATGGGCTAATGGCATGCTTTCACAGCATAGGGATTCTATTTTGTGAAAATTTACAGATTGTAAAGGATATGGAATTAAACTTAATTAAGATCCTTTGGGGCTTGAATTGGAATTGTACTATAGACCTCTTAATAGCCAGTGGGAAATTTAAGAAACAAATTTGTAAGGAAATCTCAGTTATCTGTAAGAATAATAGGGTGGTTATGCTCAGGGATTTTAACTTTCCAAACATACACTGGAACTGCCATAGTATTAAGGTTTAGATGGAGAGGAATTTGCTCAGTGTGTACAAGAAAATTTCCTGAGTCAGTATGTAGATGTACCTACTAGAGAAGGTGCAAAACTTGACCTACTCTTGGGAAATAAGGCAGGGCAGGTGGCCGAGGGGTCATTGGGGAATCACTTTGGGGTCAATAACCATAACTCTATTAGTTTCAAAATAGTGATGGAAAAGGATAGATTAGATCCAACAGTTGAAGTTCAAAATTGGAGGAAGGCTAATTTTGATGGTATTAAGCAAGAACTTTCAAAAGCTGATTAGGCACAGATGTTTGCAGGTAAAGGGACAGCTGAAAAATGGGAAGACTTCAGAAATGAGATAACGAGAGTCCAGAGACAGTATATTCTGTTAGGGTGAAAGGAAAGGCTGGTCGGTATAGGGAATGCTGGATAACTAGAGAAATTGAGGGTTTGGTTAAGAAAAGGAAGGAAACATATTGTCAGGTATAGACAGGAGAAATCGATTGAATCCTTAGAGGAGTATAAAGACAGTTGGAATATACTTAAGAGGGAAATCAGGAGGGCAAAAAGGGAACATGAGATAGCTTTGGCAAATAGGATTAAGGATAATCCAAAGGGTTTTTACAAGTACATTAAGGACAAAGGGCAACCAGGGAGAGAAGAGAGCCCCTCAAAGATCATCAAGGCGGAGCCACAGGAGATAGGGAAGATACTAAACGAGTACTTTGCGTCAGTGTTTACTGTGGAAAAGGACATGGAAGATTTAGAATGTGGGGAAATAGATGGTGACATCTTGAAAAATGTCGATATTACAGAAGAGGAAGTGCTGGATGTTTTGAAACGCATAAAGGCGGATAAAGGCTGATCAGGTCTACCCTAGAACTCTGTGGGAATCTAGGGAAGTGATTGCTGGGCCCCTTGCTGAGATATTTGTATCATCGATAGTCACAGGTGAGGTGACGGAAGACTGGAGGTTGGCTAACGTGTTGCCACTGTTTAAGAAGGGTAAGGACAAGCCAGAGAACTATAGACTAGTGAGCCTGACATCGGTGGTGGGCAAGTTGTTGGAGGGAATCCTGGGGAATAGGATTTACATGTATTTGGAAAGGCAAGGACTGATTAGGGATAGTCAACATGGCTTTATGCATGGGAAATCATGTCTCACAAACTTGTTTGAGTTTTTGGAAAAAGAAACAAGATTGATAAGGGCAGAGTGATGGACATAATCTATATGGACTTCAGTAAGGTGTTCAACAAGGTTCCCATAAGAGATTGGTTAGCAAGGTTAGATCTCATGCCTGATCTGCTGCGCTTTTCCAGCAACACATTTTTAAGCTCTGATCTCCAGCATCTGCAGTCCTCACTTTCTCCTAGATCTCATAGAATACAGGGAGAACTAGCCATTTGGATACAGAACTGGCTCAAAGGTAGAAGACAGAGGGTGGTGGTGGACGGTTGGTTTTCACACTGGAGGAGTGGAGTGACCAGTGACCACTGGAGTGGTCAGTGAGTGCCACAAGGATCGGTGCTGGGTCCTCTACGTTTTGTCATTTACATAAATGATTTGGATGCGAGCATTAGAGGTATAGTTAGTAAGTTTGCAGATGACACCAAAATTGGAGGTGTAGTGGACAGCGAAGAGGGTTACCTCAGATTACAATGGGATCTTGATTAGATGGGCCAGTGAGCTGATAAGTGCCAGATAGAGTTTAATTTAGATAAATGCTAGTTGCCTCATTTTGGAAAAGCAAATTTTAGCAGGATTTATACACTTAATAGTCAGGTCCTAGTTAGTGTGGCTGAACAAAGAGACCTTGGAGTGTAGGTTCATAGCTCCTTGAAAGTGGAGTCGCAGATAGATAGGATAGTGAAGAAGGCATTTGGTATGCTTTCCTTTATTGGTCAGAGTACTGAGTACAGAAGTTAGGAAGTCATGTTGCAGCTGTACAGGACATTAGTTAGGCCACTTTTGGAATGTTGTGTGCAATTCTGGTCTCCCTTCTATTGGAAGGATGTTGTGAAACTTGAAAGGGTTTAGAAAAGATTTACAAGGATGTTGCCAGTATTGAAGGGTTTGAGCTATGGGAGCGGCTGAATATGCTGGGGCTGTTTTATCTGGAGTGTCGGAGGCTGAGGGGAGACCTCATAGAGATTTATAAAATTATGAGGTGCATGGATAGTATAAATAGACAAAGTTTCTTCCTTGGGGTGGGGGAGTCCAGAACTAGAAGGAATAGGTTTAGGGTGAGAGGGACATAAGGGGCAACTTTTTCATGCAGCGGGTGGTGCGTGTATGGAATGAACTGACAGAGGAAGTGGTGGAGGCTGGTACAGTTGCAACATTTAAAAGGCATCTGGATGGGCATATGAATAGGAAGGGTTTAGAGGGATATCAGCCATGTGCTGGCATTTGGGGCTAGATTAGGTTGGGATATCGACTCGGCATGGATGAGTTGGACCGATGGGTCTGTTTCCGTTTCTGACGCTATGGCAGATGCAGGGAGGTCATTTCCCACTGTGAGAGAATCTACAACTGAAGAACATGATCTCAGAGCAAGATGTCACCCATTTAATATCGAGTTGAGGAGGATTGCTTTTCTCTCAGAGTGCTGAACCTGTGGAATTCTTAACCACAGAGCCCTGTTGAGGCTGGGTTGTTAAGTATATTCAAGGCTGAGTTAAACAGACACATAATCACAAAGGGAATCAAGGGTTATGGGAAAAAGGCAGGGAAGAGATGTTCAGAATTATCAGATCAGCCATGATATTAGTGAAGGGTGATGCAGACTTGATGGGCCAATGGCATACCTATAGTCTTATGGTCTTCAGGAGAAGATGGATTCAAATGAGGGAAGGATACTTCAAGGAAAGATATTGAAAAATTCATCTTCACAAGAAGCTGCAGCTACACTGACTGTGAATCACACAGGGGATGATGTAAAGTGAGCAAATATTTACAAATATTATATTCCATTCACAGTGAAAGTTCCACCTGGACCGCCTGTGGGCCTGAAGAAAGTTTTCTTTGTCCTTACCCTCCCATTAGGTCGAGGTGCAGTCCTGGGGATCCACAAGAAGCTGCGGGAGAGAGAGCCTGCCCTTTAGCGGAGTAGTTTAGCTTGGAGTTTTGGGTGGATGGCCCAAGGGGCACTTATGTCTTGACAGCTCAGATATGCTGTGTGTGTCTTTGCCAGATGGAGGTTCATCGTCCTCAGCTTGAACTTTCTCAGAGTTAAGGGTCGCAAGCAGGATGGAGGTGGAGGAGCCAGGCACTTCTGGAGTGTCTTGTGTAGAGCCTACTGGGGATCATCTATCTTGTAGCTGGGTACTTACAGGGTGCCATCCTTGGAGTGCAGCTCTGCATGTATCACCAACTGGCAGTGAGTGTGCTGGAGCTGGTGCTTCCATCCATGGTAATAGCCAATGGCCTGTGCCCGAAACGTCGAATCTCCTGTTCCCTGGATGCTGCCTGACCTGCTGTGCTGTTCCAGCAATAAAGTTTCAACAATAGCCAAATGCACACATGGCAGAGCCAGCATGCTAGAGATGACATTCGTGAACTACTTCAACCTTCCATCCAGTTTGCCAAGTGACTCTGATAAATGTGTCTACTGCTCTTGCATCTCTTTGACCACTTCAACTACATTATTAACAGCCGTGGATTTGTCCCTTACCTGGGGCCAAACAGGCGCCTGATCGGCAGCAGTTCTCTCTGAGCCGAAAAATGTGGTGCTGGAAAAGTGCAGGGAAATGAGTGAAGTTGATGTTCATGCTGTGTGGTTGAAGGGTCCCAAGGCAGAAGGTGAGGCTTTCTTCCTTCAGATGTCAGGTGGCTTGGATTTAGTGGTGGAGGAGGCCCAGGACATGCATGTCCTTGGGGGATTGGGAGGGGGAGTTGAAGTGGTCAGCCACAGGGCAGTGGGTTGTTTAGTGCGTGTGTCCCAGAGATGTTCCCTGAAATGTTCCACAAGTTGGCGTGCTGTCTTCCCAGTGTAGAGGAGATCACACTGAGAGCAGTAAATAAGGTGTTTGGCTGTGCAGGAAAATCTCTAACGGAAATGGAAGGATCCTTTTTGGCCTTGGATGGAGATGAGGGGGGAGCGGGGTGTGGGCGCAGGTTTTATACCTCTTGCAGTGGCAAGGGACGGTGCTGGGAGTAGAAGGTGGGTTGGTGGGGGTCATGGACCTAACAAGGGAGTCACATAGGGAATGGTCTCTGTGGAATGCTGAAAGGGGTGTGGACAGAAATATATCTCGGGTGATGGGGTCTGATTGTAGGTGATGAAGTGGCAGAGGATGATGCATTGCATCTGGAGATTGGTGGGGTGGAAAGTGAGGACCGGGGGTCCTGTCCTGGTTGCAGTTGGAGGGGTGGGGTTCAAGAGCGGAGGTGCAGAAGAGCATTGTTGCTCACATGGGAGGGAAATTGCGGTCCTTGAAATAGGAGGTGATCTGGCATGTCCTGGGGTGGAATTGCTCCTCCTGGGAGCAGATACAATGGAGGTGGAAGAATTGGGAGTAATGGATCATATTTTTACAGGGGTGGGGGGAGATGGAATGAGGTGTAGTCAAGGTAGCTGCGGGAGTTGATGGGTTTGAAATAGATGTCCATGTTGAATTGGTCACTGGAGGTGGAAATGGAGAGCTCCAGGAAGGGGAGGGAGGTGTCCAAGATGGTCCAAGTGGACTTGAGGTCAGGATGAAATGTGTTCATGAAGTTGATGAACTATTCAACCTGCTTGTAGGGGCATGAGGTGACAGCAATACCATCATAATGTAACAGAGGAAAAGGTGAGGAGTGTTGCTGGTGTCACTGCACAAGGTGGACTGTTCCACATTTTCTACAAAGAGGCCAGGCATAGCTGGGGCCCGTGGCTCCCCTTTGATCTGAAGGAAGTGGGAGGATTTGAAGGAGATGTTGTTGAGGGTAAGGACCAGTTTCCCCCAATTGAATGAATGTATTGGTGGATGGATACTGGTTGGGTCGGTGGGATAGGAAGAAATGGAGTATTTGGAGGCTAAATTGAGATGGTCTGAATGATTGTCCACTAGTTTCCAAATCTCCCCTCCCCCCACCTCATCCCAGGTCCAACCCTCCAACTTGGCACTGCCCCCTTGACCTGTCTTACTTATTCATCTTCCTTCTCACCTATCTACCTCACCCTCCCCACTGACCTGTCACTATTACACCCCCCCCCCACATGCATCCATCTATTACCTTCCCAACTACCTTCCCCCCAGCCCCACCTCCCCCATCCCATCATTTATCTCTCAGCCCCCTTCCCCCTCCACATTTCTGTTGAAGGGCTCTTGCCTGAAACATCAATACAGATGCTGCCTGACCTGCGGTGCTTTTCCAGTGCCACACTTTTTGACTCTGACTCTCCAGCATCTGCAGTCCTCACTTTCTCCTCGTAGTCCTCTGAGTGCCAGGCGACCCGCAGCGTTTCTTCCTCTGCCAACTGTAGAACATGCCAATGACATGTTCACTAGACTCTGCTCCTGACCCTAATCTAGTTACTGTAGCATCTCAGAAGGTGTCAGTATCTGAGTTGGTAGACGGTACAAGTTGCAGCCTTTGCTGGTGCTTCCTCTCAGGATTCTGTGGCTTCTCGATTTGAATTAGAGAAGGTGGTGACTGGAGGGGTTGGTCACTTCCCAGTAGAAGCTGTGCAAATGGCCACTCGTGTCTGTAGGCATCAAGATAGGGAATGAGTGGGAAACTCGGAGAAGAGGCTTGGGGTTGTGAAAAACACATTCACTGTGGTAGTCATAGGAGAGCAGCAGAGCATTTCACAACGATTGTTATTTGGTTGCCAAGACTGTGGCATCGCCAAACGAATGCTCGTGGTCCTCTCCCTCTAGGGAAGGATTCTCTCCATGTTGGGGTGAGCAGAACAATGACGAATACCTCGCTATCTGTGGTAGGTGAGCGCCAATGAGGGAAGATGCTGCATACAATATTAGGCATGGTAAACAATGAGCCTTGGTGGGAGGTGGGTAAAGTAATGATGCTAGAGTGTAAAGTAGCAAACAAAGTGTGAGGTGTTGCATTTTGGTAAGGCAAATCAGGGCAGGATTTGTACAGTTAATGGTAGAGCCCTGGGGATTGTTGCTAAACAAACAGATCTAGGAGTGCAGGTGCATAGTTTCTTGAAAGTGGAGTTGCAGGTAGACAGGGCAGTTAGGAAGGTGTTTGGTTTGGTTGTCTTCATTTGCCAGTGTGTTGAGAGTAGTTTTGCGGCTGTATAGGACATTGGTGAGGCCACTTTTAGAATAGTGAGTTCAATTCTGGTCTCCCTGCTGTAGAAAAAATGTTGTGAAACTTGAAAGGGTTCCGAAAAAAAAAATACAAGTGTTGCCAGGATTGGAGTGTTTAAAGTAGAGGTAGAGGCTGGATAGTGTGGGGCTTTTATGTCTGGAGCTTCGAAAGTTGAGGGGTGACCTTATGGAGATTTATAAAATGATGAGTGTCAGGCATAGAATGAATCGCCAAGATCTTTTCCCTTGGGTAGGGGAGTACTAAACTAGAGTGTATAGGTTTAAGGTGAGAGGGGAAAGATTTCAACAGGACCTGAGTGTCACCTTTTTCACACAGAGGGTGGTACATGTATGGAATGAACTGCCAGAGGAAGTGGTGGAGACTGGTATAATTACAACATTTAAAAGGCATCTGGACGATATATGAATAGGAAGGGTTTAGAGGGATATGGACCAAATGCTGGCAAATGGGACTAGATCAGTTTGGGACATTTGATCAGTGTGGACGGGTTGGACAAATAAGTGTGGTTCCATACTGTACATCTCTATGACTCTATACAAGGTGGTGGCACTTATCCTTGTGAACCACAAAAGATCATTCATTTTATTCCTGCACTGCTGAGTGTTCCTCTAGACCTTGGACCAGTGAAGCAACTTCACACCAGTTCGGCATGATCCTGACGAAAGAGGACAACACCTCTGGTCACCACCCCATCTCCCAGCACCTCCTGGTTCCTATTAACAAAGTAGCAGGCCAACTCATGTTTATCAGTCATCTCCTACCAATTCATCACACAACACAACCTTCGATTTCAATTCCTGTTTTGCAATGTTTGACCAGCTGCTTTAAGTCTTTAAATATGGCACATCTAGCAGGAAGCCCTGAAGGTCCCGGCAGGCATGAGTACTTTTGCAACTGACGAGTGTAAAATAGCTGAGAATGACTCCCTGAGGGTGTATGAGATGAGCTCACAGACAGAAATTCTAAGAAACTCCTCGAAATTGACATAGTCAAACTTTATGAAGATTCAGCTCAATGTATTTGCTAAGTGATGAGTTTCCTGAATTAAAATGCTGATGCCATAACTTCTCTTCCAAATGTGTGTTAAAATTGAACCCAGCAGCCACATGTATGGTATCAGAATGCCATTGTATGTGGGAAATATTGTATAATGCAGATAGCACCTAAAAGGAATACTTGACATCATAAAAGGAACTCTGCCCTTTAGGAAAAAGGACTGTTCTAGGGAGCAGCTGAACAATCTCCAGTGTATCTTAGGTATAACGCAAAACCTGTGTATGGGAAAAGGTGTGCAAGTTAGGGGGAGGTGGGGAAGTGGTCCAGGGTGGGAGGGCTTGGTCAGGCTGGCATGGTGGTTGTGGGAAAACTAAAATTTAGATCAAACAGAAATGAAATACTGATCCAGTCACCAGGAAGAGAGAGGTGATGAAAAGAGAAATGAAAGAAAATTCACACTACCACATCAGAAGGAGAGAATTGATTCCAAGAAAATCAAATGTGCCACTTCAATAAAACAAGCAAAACCTCTCAGTGAACCTGGTGGTGGAACTGAGAGAGAGTTCAGAACATCTTTTATGTGGCTGCACTATATATGCTTTGGCAGTCCTTAACCATTGATTTAGCTGAAGAAATAATTGTCTGATTCTGTGTACAACAAGATGAGGAATGAAAATAGGAATACAAAATCAAAATTTCAAGACTGTTAGGTATTATATGGGAAATGTTATTTTTAATACATACCATGTCTCATCTGTATTTTTGTGACTGAATGAAAGGATTTAAGCAATGTAATCATTTACATTCTTACCTCCCTACATTCTCACTTGTGCACATGTAAATAAATAAAACACAAAAATACAAGGTCAAAAAAACCCATATATAGAGAAGAGCTCAATCTGGAAACACTCCAGTATAGCCTCTTTAAAGGTTGCAATGACTGTTGCAGAAAAGTGGCAGAGAAAAAAAAAAATTTTTGAAGACGGAGCATTTAGTGATGATTACCAAATGAAATGATAATTCATTCAGGGCCATTCTTGACAACTGGGGCCTTTGAATGCAATGAGACAAGACTACGAATCACTAGTCCGAAGTGGTAAGAGCGCACCTTATCTTTGGCTAGTAAAGGCTTAGTCCACCATGAATTTTCTCAGTGCTTTCTGTTTGCAAAGTTCTTAAACATCCATTAACCTCAATTTGGCAGTTGATTATTGTTCCAATGAACGAGAAAGTGCTAGCTACCCTTCAGAGTGACATCTCTTTTATCCCTACAAGTAAGTCATGGGACTGAAGCAACAAGTACCTCAATTTGGTTGCCAATATCCAGCGAATTTCGTCAATTTGTGTTCATTTCAAGACGTCATACAATACTTTGCAAAGGTGCAGGATTAATAAAAAGAATAAATTGGAGAATGGAAATCAAGCCATGGAGAGAGGTTAGGAGGGTAACCAAGCATTTTGGCAAAAACATGAACTTTGAAATCCCTAAAGGTGAAAAGGAAATGGGGTAGAACTTGGGTAGGAGTTCCTGTGGCTGCCAAAACCACAGAGTCATTCATGTTTTTGTGTGCAAAGAAGATATTATGGTGAGAGGCATGATAGTGGAATTTATAAAATGTGACTTAATTCTCTCCATTCACTTACGCATCAACATTATCAGCATTTTCAGAAAATACTGCCAAGCCTTTTCAATGTTGGTAATCGCAGGTGATGAGCACTACAATGTAACTTAACAAGTCCCATCAATAAAATTCTTAAGGTGACTGTAGGTTGGCAGAGGCAAAGAAAACCTTCATTCTTCATATTGTTAGCTGAAACAGTTTAGTTCTACCAGCACTTGCCAGAATCCATTTGGAAATGTTACCTGTGTAGTGGTAGTGGATTAGGTAATATCCCACTGCGCAGATTATCATAAGTTGCAGTGTCCAACTATATGATAGACATTGATCTTAATAATGCCACACTTTCAGAAGGGACTTAGGCTGCAGGTTCCACAATGCTCACTGACTGAGGAATAAAGTGCTTTGTGTTTGCACACAGAAGTAATGTTCTGCCTTTGGCAAAAGTTTAAGTTGAGTGTTGGGAAAATGCCGATGGGACAATCAGCCCTTTTCTGTCAATTACAGAAGTTCTAGGTATTGCTTGGGAACTTTGAAGGTAAGAAATCTCAGAGGAGAATTAACAGAAGTTACTAAAATTAGTTGCAGTCGGGTAAAAAAAAAATTCTCTCATTGGACAGTCAATGGAGAAGGGTCAGCAATTTAAAATAATCACCTGGAGGGTGAAAAGGGAGGTTAGAATACATGCCTTTACACAAGAATCTGTGACAGGGCAAAGATCATTCTCAAGAGAGTGATCATTCAGTTGGAAATAAGTCTGACCAATGTGGTATGTAATTGGGTCATTTGTCCCTGTCAGGACCCTTTTATGAGCTGTTGAGCTGACTTTTTAAATTTGTGCAGCTGCACAACATCCCAAAGAAATTTATTTAGTCCAAATACTGTTGGGCCAAATGTTAATATATGCTGGGAGATTATCTAAAATTAAGATCTAAATTCATTCCAATAGACACGGGAAAGGCTGACCTAGGAGCCTCTGAGGAAATTTGGAGGAGAGGTGGTAAAAAGCAGGAACAGATCAAAAATGTAAAACTTAGCAGTGGCACAGAATTCAAAGAATGGATAGCTGGGAGGAAGAAATGTGGCAAGAAAATAAAGATACAGAATGGAAACAATGAAGGAAACATTTTAAAAAGACAAGAATCAGTTGTAACAATGATGGGGAAAAAAATGCTTGAAAGAGGGGCACGTTATAAATAACATTCCTCATCAAGGAAAGAAATGGTCCAATTTGTAAATCTGTTAAGAGTTTTAAAATTGAATACAGTAACCAAGTGATTGGAGCAAAATAGATTATGTATTTTTACAACATCTCAGACTCCTTGAATGCTAAGTCCAGAGTAAAAAATACTATATTTAGGACTGCCTCTTTCCTCTGACAGTTATTCCCTGGGCTAGTTCAGAAAGCAGCTAAGATCATTTAAATGCAAATTGAATTGTCTGATGGCATGGTTACCTCGTTTCTCAGTTCTTATGATGATCACACAGCAGAACAATTGTATCGTTGCATCTCCCGCAATGCTTTGCTGTGATTCTAAAAAAACGAAATCTACTTAAAGCCGCTGATGATGGCAATTTTTCATTTTCAGATGAACAGTCTGGCTAATCAGTAATAACAAAAAATTATGGCTTTCATTTATATAGCATTTTGAGGAAGTATGACATCCTGCCAGACTCGACTGACGTGTTAACAGAATTCAAGAGCTACACAAGAATGTTTGAAACATTTTAAAATAAAGATAACACATGGATTAAACAGCAAAACTAATCAAGACTATTTACTTCCTCCTTTTACTTGCATAGAGATTGATTTTCTAACCTTCAGTCAAAAAAAATCATTGAATAACATCCAACTAAACAGCAGGACTTGCATAAGGTTATAATTTCATTTAATCAAAACTACGTGCATGCAAAATCAAGACAAATCTCTTGCATATTCAGAATTGGATTTATGAAAGAATAATAATAAAACTATTTGACGCGAAGTTCTTAAGCTAACATTAAACTAATCAAATCACCCAGGAACTTCTAAATACGGTCTGTTCCAACAATTTTATTCTCTGTTTTGTGACTGTTGCACACAATTTTTTTAAAAAGGTGTGAAGTCAAAAGTCAAAGCCAGAGTAGAAAAGATTGGCTAAATTCTCTGTCACTCATTCATGGAGGTTGCACTGTGGTATATGATTGGCTTTGACTTCACACAAATAACATGTATTAAGTAACTAACTTCCATTCATTTTTCTGGAGAAATTTCCTTCTTTTATTGGGAAGATCTGCTGTAGTTTTTGTCATGAATTCTATTTGTTGAAGTTCATTAAGATTTTATTTTTTCCTTGCAATTCTCACTTAACCGCAAATTCACCAACTAGTGTAGCATTATCAATACCTGTCCCATTAATAAATGCAATTTTTAATTGAACAAACAAGTCTAAGAAGTGGGAGCATTATAAATTATCCACACAGTTGCCCATGCCCAACTGGTGATGCATTGTTTAGAATTTGAATCTGCCTCTCCAAGTTATAATTTCCATTAGGCAGAGAATGATTAATTTTCACTGCAATATTGATGCTTATTGTACCGATGCACCAAACTTGTGCAGCATGATTCTGAGTAATGTCTAGAGGTTTTAACTTCATATCCTCAAATATCCAACTATGACATTGTCCAGTCCCCCAGCCAATGTATTTCTATAACAACAGGTCTGACCTTTCATTTGAATGCCATATCCCCTCCCATACATATAATTGTGTGTTTTAGAGCACAGAAATGGCATAACAACAATGTCACTGGACTGGTAATCCAGAACCTCAGTCTCATGCCCTGGGACAGAGGTTCAAATCCCACTATGACAGATAGCGAAATTTGGATTTGAGTAATAAATCTGGAATTAAAAACTTACTCTAATGGAGACTGTTTAACCATTGTCATAAAAGTTCTGATGGTTCATTTAAGGAAGAAATTTTGTTATCTTCATTAAAGATAACATCTGTCCTATTGTTTAGTATTACTGAATAGTTAAATGGGACAAACTTCAAATAGAGTTAGCCACTCAAAATTGAATGCCCATAAGGAACTTATGGGCCTTCAGCAGCAGCAGAATTTAGTCAACCACAATCTGTAACCTCATGGCCCAGTATATCCCTCACTCTGCCATTGCCATCAAGCCTGGAGATCAATCCTGATTCAATGAAGAGTGCATGAGGGTATGCCAAGACCAGCAAAAGGAATGCCTAATAATGAGATTTCAAACTGGTGAAGCTACAAATAGGAATACACATGAGTCATTTAGCATAGACAATATATAATAAATAGGGTTAAGAGATGCTCATAACCGAAAGATCAGATCTAAACTCTTCTGTGCTATAACACCGAGACAGATAATTAATGAACGCACTGGAGGAGGAGGCAGAGACTCCACAAATATCCCCACTCTCAATAATGGGTTGGCCCAGTACATCAGTGCAAAAGATAAGGCTGAAGCATTTGCAACAATCTCCAGCCAGAAGTACCACATGGATAGTCCATCTCAGCCTCCTCTCGAGGTCTCCAGCACTACAGATACCAGTCTTCAGCCAATTCAATTCAGTCAATGTGATATTGAGAAATGGTTGAAGACACAGGACACTTTAAAGGCTATGACCCCTGATAGTTTTCCAGCAAAAGCACTAATGGCTGGTGCTCTAGAACTAACCACTCAATCAAAGAAGGTGGTTCAATTACAAGATTGGCATCCAGCAGCAAATGGAAAATTGCCAAAGTATGATCTGTCTATAAAAGTCACAATGAATCCAACCTAGATAATTACAGTTCCATTGTCTACTGTCAAACATCAGCAAAGTTTTAGAAGCAGTCATCAGCAGTTAATGTTCAACAATAACCTGCTCACTGACATACGGTTTGGTTCTGCTAGGACCACTGAGTTCCTGATCTCATTACAGCCTTGGTTCAAGCAGAAATAAAAGAGCTGAATTCTAGAGGTGAGGTGAGAGTGACTCAGCATTTCACTGAGTATGGCATCAAGGGGCCTCAGCAAAATTGGAATGAATGGCTATCAGGAAAAAACTCTCCAAAGGATGGAGTCATACAAAACACAATGGAAGATGGTTGTGATTATTGGAGGTCAGCTCCAGGAAATCTCTACAGATGTTCTTCAGGGAGTGTCCTAGGCCCAACCATCTTTAACTCTTCATCAATGAAGCTCCCTCCATCATAAGATCAGAAATAGGAATATTCACTGAGAATTGGATGATATTTAGCACCATTTGTGACACCTCAGATAGTGAAGCAACTTATTCATGCTCATATGCAACAAGATCTGTTCCACATCCAGGCTCAAAATGGCAAGTGACAAGTAACATTTGCATCACATAATTACCAGACAATGACTATTTAAAGCAAGATTCTATGTAACTGTGATTCTTTGATGTCCAATGGCCAAATCACTGCTCACTTCCTGCTGTTAACATTCCAGGAGGCTACCATTAACCAGAAAGTGAACTGGATTGGCTATATAAATACTGTGACACCAAGAATAAGTCATAAACTGAGAATTTGAGTGCTGTTGTACCCATCCAGGCAAATGGGGGCTATTTGCAGCAGGTCACTCACTTCCTGTCTCTCCGTCACTTGTCCATTACAAGACACAAGCCAGAAATGTGATGGAATAGTCCTCATTTGCCTGGATGGGTGCAACTCCAAAAGCACTCAAGAAGCTCAGGACAAGGCTTGAACTGGAATCCTCTCCACCACATTCCATGTTCACTCCTTTCACCACTGACATATAGTATGTCTCAGCTCTAAGATGCATTGCAGTGACTCAGCAAGTCTCCTCTGACTGCACCTTCAAAATTCTCGTAAACTACCACCGAGAAGGACAAGGGCAGTGGTGCAATGGGATCCCCGCCATGCGTAAGTTCCTTTCTAATCTTAATTTGGAACTTTATTGCCATTCCTTCAATGTCTCTGAGTCAACATCTTGGAACTCTCTTCTCACATTGCCCCCAAGACTGCAGAGTTTCAAGTAGGTATCTCAGCACCAGGATTAATAAAGACAGACAATAAACACTCACTTAGCGAATGATGTCCTCATTCTACAAGCAAAAACAATTATTCTTTGGATAAATAAAATTTGAATGCATGCAAGTCTCACAATGTTAATAAAAATGCACAAAAGCAGTTCTGCTTCTTTTGTGTTAATGTCATTACAAATATTCAAAATAGATTTCCAAAATAAATTATTGTACAACATTGGAAACCACCAATTGGCAGTGTCATAGTTTCTAAAGCCTGGTTTAGCAAGATGTAAAAATAGCCACTATCACAAAGAAGCAGATGAAGCCTCAGCAAAAACTACTGATTAAATTAACTAGCTACCTCAAGGAAAAGGTTGGTCTCATCTGGTCTTCATCTTTTATTGTGCTGTTTATGAGACAGCCAAAATTGACAGACACCCAAATTTTTAACTCTTTTCTTTCAAGTGCTGAGTAGCCTGTTGTGCATTTCTTGTATTTTCTTTAATCAGATTTAACAACGGGTATGAGCTTTTTTGTCCATTGTTAATCCTGCTTGCCCTCTTCCACCAAGTCACCTCTAAACAGAGTGATATGCGTTGTTCCAAAATCTCCACCAGCCTTTGTGGAAAATCTGATGTCATTCCAGTTAAAGGCTGATTCAGAACAGACGAGTGCTGCTGAACAAAGAGCACTAGCCAAAAATAATTAACTGCACCAACATGCATTCTTCATTCAAATGTGACTGACACTTTGTGAAAGGAGTAACCTGGCAGACTAGATCAACCAATCTTCACAGAAACCATCTGATATTAAATCATTGGTATCCAGTTTGGGGCAGGTTCTATTATTAGTGGATGGTGAATTAATTACATGGAGATAAAATGTCCAAGAGATCTTGAAAACTGCACTCACAGTTGGTCAACCAGACCACAATTATTTATGGAGAGCCAACATACTCTCAAGATTGTGTGGCTATTAAATATTTAAATGGATATTTTCAAATGGTGTAATGAGTTGCATTTATTTAGTTGTTTCAAGTTATGCAGACTGGTACAATACAGTTTTTAAACTTTCCACAGTTCCTGTTACTTATTTTGATTAAGTCATTCTTTAAAAAAAATCTGATTGTCTTTGCTGGAATATGTTTCAACATAGTTGTTTGGTCAAATCTAAAATCTTTTCTCACCCTCTGCTCTTGCAATAAACTTTCATTGAAGGGCTTATGCCCGAAACGTCGATTCTCCTGCTCCTTGGATGCTGCCTGACCTGCTGCGCTTTTCCAGCAACACATTTTTAAGCTCTGATCTCCAGCATCTGCAGTCCTCACTTTCTCCTATTTCATTTTGCCCACTCAAGTTCTAAGTTCCCATTTTCTTACATCTCTGAGAAATTGTGCAGTACCTTACATTTTCAAGGGTGTTTTAGTCTACTTCCACTGTTCAGATAAGAGGCTAATTTAAGACATATTGTCTCTTGATTTGAATGAAGATTAATGCAGATTAGAATATGTCAAATTCATTGCTGCCTTAAATTTGTGCTTTCAATTGTAAATGTTATATCAGTCAGACAAACTGCTTTTTCAGCATATATGTTAAATATCAGACATTTTTCCATACACGTATGATTTGACTTATAATCAATATTTTAATCAAATATCAAATGCAATCCAGTATTACTTGTCAGTCCACTTGTCTGTAACCATATTTCTATATGTTTCAAATAACACAACTACAGCTTGTGATTGTATATTACTTTAAACAGAAGGAATATTCAGCACTAGTTCATCAGTAAGCATCTGTAAATGTAACATAGACTTAGTGAGTTTTGTTAATTTCTCACTCACATGTATATACACAAGAATTGTACAAGATGTTTAACCTAATATAACCTCATCAAAAATCTGCAAAATGCCACTACATATTTCTGTTCAAAAATAAGTAAAAGGTTGCATATTAGAGTCTTGCCGTCAGTACGGATTTTAGTAGGTGACTAAAAGTAGTGAATTAAAGCCATGAGAAAATGGAGGGATTCCAGAAGCACTGATTTCAGATGAAATATATACCAAAAAAGTGAATGGAGTTAAACTTAATTATCTAAAATTTAAGGCAGGTAGCATGGATATTTTACTAATTTATTATTGGAAGCTTTGGTATTGTATCAGATATCAAATGTCATAGTATGTGTAAAAGAAGAAACTAATTACCACCAGACCTTGAATGAGAAGGTTAATGTCTCTTGTTCTAACAATTCCCCACCCTAAACAATGCATAATAATAAGTTATGAGTTACTTCCTTCTTCTCCAATCCAGTCCATCATTTATTTTCTCTCTGCTCCCGTTGCCCTGATTTTATTGCCACCTTGCTGGTACAGTTTCTGGGCATTGATTGTCTTCTGCAGGTTATTACAGCTGAGATAAGAACTGTTCCTCAGAAAGTTTGCAAAGCATGTTAATTTACTTGTAACAATTGTGCACAAAGTGTAATGCTTGCTAAGATGGCACCACTCATCCATACTTCCCCAAGTCACCACCATTTCAAAATTCTGTTGGCACATGATTCTGAATAGCTGTGAGAAATAAGCAGACTTTCCCAATATTGTATCTTCATTCCCTAGTTAATGGTGTCACATGTATTTATGCCACAATAACAATCATGATGTCTGGCACATAGCAGATGACAGCTGGGGCACTGAAGCATAGCAAACTCCACACGTACTTCTATCACATTCTTTACATGCTACACGTCTAAGAGTACTACTATGTACAACAGGTTCAATGTCACACAAATTGCAGTCACCATGACCACCTCCCAGCCAACTTTAGATAAAGTTGATAAGGAGATAAGCAGTATATCTAAACAAAACTCTCAGATTTGGTTCTCATAAAACACTAGAATTGAAATATAGGTCAACAATTTCTACAGTATGAGAAGAGTTGCTGATTACTTGGGCCATCATTAGCAATCATGAATCAGCTTGCAATGTGATGCATTTGCACATGCTAAAAACTACATGCATGCTATGTAATTATGTAGGCAAAAGAAACTTGTACATACATTGCACATTTTCATGAGAAAAAGGGGTCATAGAGACTGCTAATCTTTGTTGCATTCCCATGCATTACTGTGTCCAATTAGAATCTACCTGCTTGGTCTGAGCACTAAGTTTGATAATAATTGTTCTTGCTGAATCTCCATCTTAAACTTGATTCAACCAATCAGCATCTTCTTTACAGGTTGTAGGAATTAGTATCCCTTTCTCCAGTTCTGTTCCTTTCATCCTAGTTGGGTTCACTGCAAAAATTGGCTCCTCTTACCAATATTTAAGTTCTGTACTACCAAATTTCCTACCAATGTACTACCAAATGAAAGATATTGCATTGCTAGTTTTCACTTTCGTGTTGGTCATTGGCCTGAACCATATACATTTGAAAGCAGAAATGGATAGACAGCAGGGGAGAGACAGTTTTGTAGTAGTAATGTCAATGAATTAGTAATCCAAAGGCCCAGATATGGTTCTGGGAGCATGGGTTCAAATCCATCATGGCAGTTGGTCAGTTTGAACTCAATTTTAAATGTGAAATGTGAAGTTAGTTGCAGTAAATTTGATCATGAAATAGTTCGTTCCATCGAGAAATTAAATGTGTAATTCTTATCTGGTCTGGACTAGATATGATTCCAAATCCACAGAAATATGATTGACTGAAATGTCCAGCAATCCATTCAATACAAGTTCAATTCGAGATGGACCACAACTATTAGCATTGCCAGTGATGCCCTTATTAAATAAAAGAATACAATAAACTGAATGGTTACTTCAAGCACAAAGAATCACATTGATTGTGGGGCTGCTTTCTGTACCATCAGATATATTATGTAAACAGCTATTGGAAAATCCTGGACTGATTGCTTTAGGTAATATCTTGCTCTCATAAAAATTAACCATTTTAAGTCTTGAGTAATTTCCTTTCCTTTGAATATATCCTGTGTGTTCCTATTCATTTGGATGAGTGTTGGCACTTCAAAGATTAGAACATGAGAACATAATAAGTAGGAGTAGTCATACGCCTTATGGTCTCATAAACCTACACTGACACAGAAAGTGGTTGAGAACAAAACATTGAATGTTTTCAAGAAGGTGTTAGTTCGCGTTCTAAGAACGAAAGGGCGCAAAGAGTATGAGGTGAAAGCAGGAACAGAGTTCTGAGTTGGATGATCAGCTATGATCATACTGAGTAGCACAGTAAGCTAGAAGGGCTGAATCACCTACTCTAGTTCCTATTTTCTAAGTTTCTATGTTGCAACATGGTCATGGCTGATTTTTTTGCCTGATCCTCATTCATCCTCCCACTTCCTTAATCCCTTCATTCCCCAAGAGATGATAAATCTATTAATCCATGCCTTCAATAATGGGACATCCACAAGCCTTGGGAAACCTTAGGAAAGACAACCTTTTCTCATCTCAGTCTTAAATGAATGACCCATTATGCTAAGACTGTCCATTTTTCTAAATTCCCCAGTTCGGAGAAATGTCCTTCCAGCATCTACCTTGGCAATTCTTTCAGAATTTTGTCTCTTTCATTGAGATCACCTCATATTCTTTGAGACCTCACTGTTCCAACTCTAAGGCAAATATATGCTTCTTTAGATATGGAGATCAAAACTTTATATTTCCATTCTTGGTCTCAGCACAGGCCAATACATTTGTAGCAAGATTCTTCTGTGAGTACCTTTGCCAAAGAAAACATATCACTTCCCTTCCCAATTGTTTTTTGTAGCTTTAAGCAGTATCACTCACACCACAAAATGTGTCCATCATTACTTTAATTATGAGAAATGAAACAATATCTTGAATAAAACCCAAAAGCACTGCGGATACTGTTAATCAGAAACAAAAACAGAAATTGCTGGAAAAGCTCAGTAGGTCTGGCAGCATCTGTGGAGAGAAATCATAGTTAACATTTCAGGTCGAGTGACCCTTTCACAGAACTTGAATCATTGATTAGAATTTTAAAAATCTAAATATTGCAGTAATAATAATTGGTGGTTACAACTGGTAGCATAAGGAATAAAATATTTCTGGATAAAACAGATCTATTCTAACCTTATTACTATTTATCTAACCATATATTTTCAGCTAAGAATTTTTTCTGTTTATATTCTTGGACTCATTGTAAATCAAAGTCCCTGGCATATATGTGCTTTCTGTCATTGGTGTAGAAATTTGTAGAGCTATGTTTTCTTCCTTATCGAACAGCAATGCACTGACCAAATGATGATTGCCAAAGGCAGTGCTAAACACCCCCAACTTTCTCATCACCAACATATCTTACTCCGTGTTTGGCTCATTGAAAATTTATCATCCAATCGATAATACATATTTGTGTAGAAATTTTATACTTAAATATTTCAATATCGAACAAACAGGGACTTTCTGATAAAATGAATAAAGTAAAACAAAGTTCAGATAAAGGGCCTAATCTAAAGATATGATAGGAAACATAAATGATTACATTCCTAATTGGGAGCAGAAACTTACTCGAAAATGCACCATTAGTCTTTAACTACTTCATTCTTTATTTGAAAAATGAATATGTAACCTTGTTGAACATTCTTAATTTAGTTTTCAATTTGGTGATTATAATGTAAATAGAAAATAAGTAATTCTATGTAGATTTATGGACAAAATAGCTATTAAGAGCCACATAAAGGACAAGTCAAATTTTAAAAGATGGGCATTTTCAATAATTTATCAAATTGTTATGAATCTAAGGTCATTATTTCATATTTTAAGGTGGGTGTGGGCACGTAAAACAAAGGAGAGCTGGCCAGCCCATTGGCACATGGTACAAAGTGTGTTGTGAGGAGGCTGTAAAACATTTTTGGAAGAATTTGGGCAGATTTAGTGATTGCAAGAACATTGCAATAGAACATATTGTGGAAAAATGTGGGGTTATGCAGAAATAATGTGTAGGGTATTTTTAAATGGTGAGAAGTTGGAAAGCGGAGCTGTGTAAGGGATTTGAGTATCCTTGTCAATAACTCTCTGAAGCATAACGTGATGGTGCAGCAAGCTATTCAGAAGGCTAATGGAATGGTGACCTTTATTGCAAGAACATTGAGTACAGGAGTCACGACTTTTTGAAGCAATTGTATAGGAGCATGATTAGACCGCACATAGACATATTATATACTCTGGCAACAAGCCTGAGCCTTAATGGATGACACTGAGCATTTAAACTCTCCCACCTGGTGGGTGAAACTGGAATTGAGGAATAAATGTAAGACCATAAGACCATAAGAAATAAGAACAGGAGTAGGCCTTTCGGTCCCTCAAGCCTGCTTCACCATTCATTAAGGCCATTGCTGATTTGACATTCCTCACGTCCACTTACCTATCATTGCCAGATAACTTGTAATTCCCCTCATGATCAATGGTTTGTCTATCTCAGTCTTAAATATACACAAGGACTCTACCTCCACAGCTCACAGTTTCAAAGACTCTCAACCTTCTGAGAAAAGAAATTTCACCACATATCAATCTTTAATTGGCATCACTATATTCTGAGACTATGCCCTCTGGTCCTAGACTCAGCCATGAAAGGAAACATTGTCTCAGCATTTACCCTATCAAAGCTCTGAGTAATCCAATATGTTTCAATTAGATCACCTCTCATTATTCCACAGATGATTTGACCAGTTGCCTTCACAAACCCACTGCCCAGCAATGATGGGTGGTGGAGCATAAGAGAAAAGGACAAAACAACATTATTGGCCACTTTGAGCTTTGGCCATGGAACAAAAGGGATGATTATAAGCTTAAATGTAGATTTTGGACTGTGATTTTAAATGGATACTCCCATGCTAAAAGCATGGGAAGCTTTCAACCTTGTATTGAATGAGCCTTATGCTTCCTAGAGTGTCAGCAGGATTTCTGTGTAAATTGAAAATAATGCTAATAAGAAAAATTCTGACAAGACCTTCGAGAAAGAGACAGGCAGGACAGCAAGATAACATTGGTAAGGAAAGAGACAACAACATCTAGGGCAAAATTAATTACTTCCCATCATATCAAGCTATGATCTAGAATGGACACATCTTTGTTGTTTTGTTTGTACGAAGGATTTGAATCTGGATAATGAGATGTTTGCAGTATAAAGATGCTCAACTTTTCTGTAGTCTTCAGAGTTATGTTTCCTTTTTTAAAACTGAGATGAATCTCTTTTTGTGTCACTTGAATAAAATGATTGTAAAACCTGTACTCAGTCTCCAGTTATTGTTGGATTAATTAAGCAATCAAGGTAGCAAAATGTTTATAAATCTTACTGAAATCTTTGCTGAAAACAGGAAGTGATTTTCCCTTATTGAGTATCACAATCTCTGAATAAGGGATTGTCTGTTTGGAACTGAGATGAGGAGAAAATTCTTCATTCTAAACGCTGCAAATGTTTAGAGTTCTATACTCACACAGAGTTCTTGGTGCTCAGCTCAGAGGTTAATTGATTTTTGGGTACTTAAAGGGAATTAAGGGAAATGGAAATGGGAACACAATCAGCAGGTAGAAGATAAGCCATGATCTTTTGATGACTTCCTCTGGCTCCTATGTTTTATGTCTTCATAACCATCCCAAAAATGTATACAATACATATAAACAATATTTTTAAATTTCCTCCCACAACCTGCAATAATTTCTTTGCTAATTTCTGTTCGGCACAGGGCAAAGCATCAGTATGAAATTCACCGCTTCAATGCAGAAATTTAGAAGTGACAAATCAAATCTTAGTGATAATTAATTAATTCAGAAAGAAAAGGATTTCTTTGTAATTCTGACACGGAGAAACTCAAATTGCTAAGTCAAAACAAGCTCACTGTAGCTTTAATTATGTTGAGCAAACTTAGTATTATTTTTAAATTTATTTAAGTGTAATGGTGACATAAATTCTGCAGGATTTTGGTTCAAACTATTTACACATTCATTCTGGCCCTCATCCAGCTTGCTTCTTTCTTTAGTATTTGTTCTCATTCCAAATTTCTTAGTTTCAAAATGACAGCAACTTTTGAAACAACAGTCATTTCAAGTGAATGTTTTATTACTTACTGATATTTTTCCTTTCTCAGGGCTTTTCTCCTCTTCCTTGTGATTACAGTTCTCTTTAACTGGTATGAATCCGCATTTAGTCTGCAATACGAGTAGCTTCTTTCCAGAAGGTGAAGGAAGGGAAGGTGAGCTGGAAAATGAGGCAAAGCAAAGATCTCCTTGATGTGAAAGGGACTTCTTACAACTTTTGGAGTTTTCTACTTGATGGCCATAGTTTTGCAGACCTGAGCAGACAGACTTGGAGAGAGGCAGATAGGAATGTTGAGAAGGTGCATATGCATTTTCACTTAGACTGGTATTACAATGATTCCTTTTGGGACACGTAAGTGCAGTTGTTCCACAAGGGATGATTTCATGTTGCAGTTCATCAGAGTGATTGCATTCATCCAGACATAGGGTCCATGTGCTTTCTTTTTCTGAAACTGCAGCATTATTGCATTGCCTTGTTTTACTTGACACTGGTTTCTCTTTAGGTTCACCATTCATAGACCAAGATTGACTACCTGTGATAGAGGGTAATATGTTCCTAATTTTACAAGATGATTCCATTCCAATAAGATCAGAGTTTAGAATAGAAATTTCTTCTTTTATCTTCTTATTGATATCCTGTGCAGAATTACTTCGAACATCATTTGTTTCCTTACCTCTTCGGTCAGTAAATTTAGTACCTGTGAATCTAACATTTTTGTCTTGTTCATTCTGTTGACCAACTTGCAATGCAAGAAGCAATGGACAGTCTTCCATGGCAGCCTCATTACAGAACTGACCAGCATCTCGGCTGTTCATCTTCAAGGATGCCATATGATTTACACAATCTTCCAGCAGCTGAGACACATAAACATCTGCTTCTAGTGGCCTTGAATTGTTGAAATTACTCTGATAATCTTTCTTTGGTCCTAACTGACAATCTTTTTTACTCCATTTGCCCAAATGTTCAGAGGTGTTATGGGTGCTGACCAAAGCAAAACAGGAAGAACACAGAATTACCTCAGCAAGATTGGAATCCACTGATTTCCTACAGCTTGGGCAAAGACTGTTTTTATTCACTTCCACTACTATCAGCGATTTTGATGCTATTTTAGTCTCTCCTGTTGAAACTGTCATGCTGTTTAGCTCCCTGTGTGGTTGTGTTGTCAATAATGCCTGCTTTTTTAGCAAAGTAACTGGAGCAACTTTACCTGCAGTGTTACGATTACTCTGTAAGAGCATAGGATCACCATACTGTGACATCAAATTTGTTGCTGAGGAAACATCGTCATTAGTTGATTTAACAAATGGACAAATACCTGTTTGATCATCAAGATTTATTTTGGGTTCGCTTGTTCCATTCTGTCTCATTGCTGAGATCTTGCTCAGATCGCTGGTGCTATTTCCTTCCATTGCTCTCTCTGTATCAGTGCAGGAAACTGAATGACCAACTGACATGTTTGCTGAACTGGTTCTGTCAGTCCTTGATAGCCCATGACTTTCAATCTTATTTTGAACATTGATGCCAAAAACATTTGTTTCTGTCTTTTGCCTAAGCCAGTTTACAAGGCCCATTGCCAATGAAAGTTCAGTATCACAAAGCTTCAGCAAGCATTCTTTACCTTTCCAACTGCCCTGGAAGAATTCATGGCTGTTGACATCCACAGTAGGAGATGGAGCCATGTTTTCTTCAGCTCCCACATAAAAACTGTACATGGACAAAGGAGTTTGGGGTTGAGCCAGAGCATGTTGTAATGTGGACACATCTTCATCTAAGATAGGACTTATGCTGGGTTCTTCAGGGTCAGAAAATAGTTCATAGAGGGCATCCCCACTGTAACTGTCTCTGGGAAATTGTCGGTTCACACATGGGCTTTGTGCACTTTTGTTCTCATCCTCTTCTTGCCCTGGAGAAAATGAATCATAGTATCCCTCATCACTGGTTGATGTTGATTCCTGATGGTCACTCTGTGGTGTTCCCAGATCCACAGAGGCATCTAAGTTCTTCTCAGACTCCTCAACCTCTTCTTTCTCTGTGATTTTTTGAAATTCTAAAGGTGAAAGTGTTAACTGTTCATCCCCAGTCTTAAGTGCTGTAGAGTCTGCACCTCCTTTATTTGTGGTTGGCTCCTGAATGTTTTGAGGTGCTGCGTCAGAGTTTTCCATATTTTTCCAAAACCCATTTAGTTCTAGGCCATCTGTCTGTCCTGGTGATGCAAGCTGTTCCCCTCCACCTTGGAAAGATCCATTGGAGGGTGTCTGTTTATCTTCACACCTTTCGGTTGCACGTTTATAGCTGTGACCAGTCTCCAGTTGGTCAGCATTTTCTTCATCAGCAAAGATCTCACCACAGCCAGTGAGGGAATCGAAGCTCTTTAAAGAAGCAACATCTTCACAGAGTGTGCTGCTACATTCATGAGATGAATCTGAGGGTGGGTCACTATCAGTAAAGTACTGTGCTAAAGAATCACCAGCATGAGTTAAAATCTTTGAACTTTTGTACATCCCTTTATGAGGTCTTAATGTCATTCTACCACCAAATAATTTAGAGTCTGGTTTATGGACCTTGGTTCCTATGGAGGGTACTTTCTCCTGCCTATTTCTCCTCATGGTAAATAAACCCCTTAAGCCCCTTTTGGGTTTTCTCAGTGAAAGCCGCCTATTTGTAATACAATTTGCAATTGATGGTAATGATTGAGTGGAAGGACTTGGAAGCTCAAGTCTTGAATGGTTAGATTGGGATGAGACCCTTCTTTCTCGCAGCCTATTCAAAACAAAAGGCTCAGAGTTCATTGCCATTTCAGAGAAATTTATGCTGTTAATAATTCTATCTTTATTTTTATCAAGACATGTTATTATCTTATTATCTTGGGATTTATCCAATTGACTATATTCTGTATCTTGTGCCATAGATAGAACGCAGTCATGTGTTTTGCTTTTTCGTACAGACCTCTGCAGATTCCAAAATCCTTGTTGGTCTCCTTCTTTATCTCTTTGTACAGAGGTGCTAGTAACACTGCGAGCTTGCCCTGATTTTAAGAATAGTTTCTTCACTTTTTCATCCTTGCAGCTGCCTCCAGTCATAACTGAATATTTATTGAGTGATCTTCGCTCAAAGTCGATATCAATGAAGGTCTCTGCATTTTTGACAGCCTGTTGCAGGCTGTATTTCCGAAAATTTCTTGATCTTCTTGCATCCATTGCCACAGGTCACAAATGTTCTGCTAAAAAGAGAAATGTGTTATTCACGCGATTCAAACTCACTTTTTCATATGTGTGATCATCTTCATTCTTGATTAAGCAAATGTGTATTTGACAATTTGTTTATACAATTAGCAAGATGAGGAATAGAGCCATGAGTATATCTAGTATTGGGAGAAGAAGAAAGGGTCAGGTGCAGCGTGGGACATGGAAGGTTGGATCAAATGATGGAGAGAAGGCAGATCAGGTGAAGCAGGCAAAGGAGAGCATAGAGGAATTACCGAGCCAAATCTCCAGTTTCTCAGAGATTCAGTTGCCGTCCCCTATGATGGGGATTCTGCAGAGACCCCTTGTACAACTCACACCTAGGTTAGTCATGTAAAATCCAGGCCGTTATTCCCTCTATCTCATAGGTTATAACCAAAGGTCAAGACTTTGGCAAATCTTTGGCAAAGGTTCTAAAATGGACATGACAAGAATTTTTTTTTCACTGAGAGAATTGTTGAGATATGTAGCCCTCTACCTGAAAGATTGGTGGTAAGTGATTCCATAAAAAATTTAGATAGCAGTTTTAATGTTTCGATTCTGATATGATTCTTGAAGGCTCGAAAGTGAATTCTGTTCCTCTCTTCATAAATGTTGCCTGACCTTCTGCTTTTCTTATACATTTTCTGGATTTCTTACAGTCTTCCAGCACGTGCAGTCATTTCCTTCTATTAGAAGGTCATTGGGCATGTATTTTAGGATGAGGAACTTGGAGGATTAGAGGCAAAAAGCTGAATGAGATACCAAGCACAACAACTTTTTTCAAAAATCAAACATTTAAAATAATGTTTATGTCTCACAATAATAAAATATCTCAGATTGAAAGGCAGATTCTATGGTTCTAGGGGATGAGCCAATTGCAGTTAATGAGGGAAGTTAAGGAGAACATTCATTGAAAGATAAACAGACATTATGTTAAAGATTAGTGGGAAAACAGAGGGTTAAGAAATTTTTTAAAAGACAAGAAAACATGACTAAACAATTACTAAAAGATGAAAATAAATATTGAAGGTAAACTTGCAAAAAGTATCAAGATGGACAGCAAGAGTTCTTTAACTATATGATAAAGAAGAGAAAGGCCAAAATGAACATAGGTCTCCTAAGGAATGAGTTGAGGAAGTAATAATGGGGAGACAGGAATGGAAATGGGATTGAATACAGACTTTGTATCAGTCTTCGTGGTAGAAGACAATAATAACATTCCAAAAATACTAAAACCAAAAAGGACAGAAAGAGGAGAGGAAATAACATATAACTATCACTAAAGGAAAAGTAGTAGGGATATGAGCTGATGTTGCCTGAAGCTGATACAACGTATCCTAGCATATTAAAAGAATAGCTACCAAGATAGTGAACTTACTGGCAATTTTCTTCCCAGAATCCTCATGTCATGGAAAAGTATTGGAGGACTGAAGAACTGCCAGTGTGACAAGCCTTATTGAAAAAGGGGAAGAGACAAAAATCAGGTGCTAAATTTAAGCCAGTTAGCTTACTATCTGTCATTGAGAAAGTCTAGTATAAAGGATTAGCAGAGAATTTAAAAATACATCATTCTTAATAAGTTTGTTAGAATTACTTGAGAAAGCAACAAGTAGGATAGATAAGGAGGAATGTAGATATAATATATTTGTATTTGTAGAAGGTGTTTGATAGGGTACCAAACAATAGGCTGCTTAATAAGATAAGAGCCCATAATGTTGGAGTTGGTATATCAGCATAGACAAAGAATATGCTAATTAATAGAAGAGAGGGTAAAGGGGTCATTTTCAGGATGGTAACTTATAACTAGTGGTGAACCACAGGGATGAGTGCCAGAACCACTATTGTTTACAATATATTTTACTGACTTGGATGAGGAAAGTGAGTACTGTATAGCCAAGGTTGCAGATGACACAAATATAGGTGGGAAAGCAAGTGATGAGGATGATATAACGATTCTACAAAGAGATATAGACAAATTAAGTGAGTGGGCAAGAACGTAATAGATGGAATATAATGTGTGAAAATGTGAGGTTATGCACATTGGCAGAAGAATAGATTCACTGAATTTTATTTAAATGGAATAAAAAACTGCAGAAATCTACAGCACCCATGGATTTGGGAGTTCCCATGCATAAATCATCAAAAAGCTAGCATCCAAGTTCAAAGGGTAATGGGCAATGCAAATGGAATATTGGCGTTTATTTCAAAGGCGACTGAGAAAGAAAATAGTAATTTCTTGCTAAAACTGTACAAGACACTGATTAAACCACACCTCAAATAGTGTGAACAGTTTTGGTACTCTTATCTAAGGAAATATGCATTGAAATTGGAAGCAGTACAGAGAAGATTCATTTGGATTATCTCATTATGGAGGGATTATCTTGTGAGAAGAGGCTGAGTAGGTTTGAACTCATTGGAGTTTAGAAGAATGAGAGGTAATGTTATTAAAATACAAGATGATTAGGGGTTTAGTACAAAATGATTAGGGGTTTAGTACAAGATGATTAGGGGTTTAGATAGGGTCGACAGTGAGAATCTTTTTCCACGTATGGAGTCAGCTATTACAAGTGGGCATAGCTTTAAATTAAGGGGGGGTAGGTATAGGACAGATGTTAGGGGTAGGTTCTTTACTCAGCGAGTCGTAAGTTCATGGAATGCCCTGCCAGTAGCAGTGATGGACTCTCCCTCATTATGGGCATTTAAACGGGCATTGGATAGGCATATGGAGGATAGTAGGCTAGTGTAGGTTAGGT
>NC_057722.1:12630046-12632780 GCF_004010195.1 Chiloscyllium plagiosum | reverse complement strand
CAGTCTGAAAAGCAACCCTCCACCACCCCCTCTGTCTTCTACCTTTGAGCCAGTTCTGTATCCAAATGGCTAGTTCTCCCTGTATTCCATGAGATCTAACCTTGCTAATCAGTCTCCCATGGGGAACCTTGTCGAATGCCTTACTGAAGTCCATATAGATCACATCTACTGCTCTGCCCTCATCAATCTTCTTTGCTACTTCATCAAAAAACTCAATCAAGTTTGTGAGACATGATTTCCCACGCACAAAGCCATGTTGACTATCCCAAATCAGTCCTTGCCTTTCCAAATACATGTATATCCTGTCCCTCAGGATTCCCTCCAACTTGCCCACCACCGAGGTCAGGCTCACCGGTCTATAGTTCCCTGACTTGTCCTTACCACCCTTCTTAAACAGTGGCACCACATTTGCAGACTCAATGGGTGAAATGGCCTACTCTGGCTTCTATGTCATACTGTCTTCTCTTAATAATTGTTATGCAATATATAGTTGATTAACTGCAGTAATAAGAACAACTTGCATTTTTGTACTGCCAGTAATATATTAAAATAGCCTAAGGAGAAAAGATTATCAAACAACATTTAACACTGAGCCACTTGCAAGAATTAAGTATAGACGGCCAAAAGATTAGTAAAAACAGTTTATTTTAAAGAGGAGGAGAAAGGGTGAACAGGTGTAATGGCTTTGGGAGACAATCCCATGGCTTGGAGTTTAGGTAACTGTAGGCATAGCCAATCAACAGTGGAGCAAAGAATTGGATATGTTTATAGCATAGGCAGCAACGTTTGGATGAGCTCAAGCTTATGAAGGGTGCAAGGTGAGATGCCAACTGGGAGAATATTGGAGTAGTTGAGGCTAAACGTAACTAAGGGATAGACAAAGGTTTCACCAGAATCTGATTTTAATCTGGGATGGAGATGAAGTGAAAAACCGAATACTACAGCTTATAACCAATAACCAACTCTTTAGTCGCATCTGGTATAATATCTACTGTATAATATAGCATTACCATGGGTTTTTTTCAGATTAGATTACCTCATATAAAGACAATTTGAAATCCTAGAATTACATTACATAAAAGTATGTAAGGAGATCATTTGATCATGAAATTAATGTTGGTTTTGGTTTCCATGGATATGACACCAACTCCAACACCCCATCTTGCTTGCCCCTTGAATCATTAACATTTTTCTTTTTTAAACAAATATCTAACTTTCTTTTAAAATGTTTTGGACTCAGATTCACTGAGACTTTATCAAGGAGTTCAATATTTTAATTACTCATAGCATAAGCATTCTTTCAAGCCTTCCTTAAAATTAATTATTTTAAAATTTTATACTGTTTTTATCGCCCTGCTTATCTGTGAAAACAATTTACCATTATTTGTACATAGCTCTTCATAATCTTGAGCAAATGTATCAGATCATTCTGAACTTATAAAGACTATAACTTTAGCCATAAATCTATGCCACGTACTACTTGTTCCCCAAAATCTGAGCACTCTAATTGTTGTGGTTTTTATTTATCAATGATTTGCTGTCTAGAAAATTCCTATTCTATCACTCTTGACAATTGTAACTGTTAAATAATCTGCCAGTTAAGAACTGTTCAAGTTTTCATTTCTTGTCTTCTTTACCACTCAGTTTTGAATCAATGCCACATTATTGCTGATACCCTTTCGTCAAGAGTCATGTTAGCTTTTTATTCTCAAACCTAGATTAAATCCTGAATGTTGAATTGAAAGCCGCCTCAGCTTACACAATAGGTATCCTACCTCAGTCACCCAAATCCCTACCCAGATGGCATACTGCTTTCCTGGCATTCTTGTAGACCTGCCACACTACTTACCTGGCACCCTACCCTCCTACCCATCTGGCACTCTAGCTTCCCAATACTCGAACATCACATTTGACTTATGTACTTACTGTTTGACGCAGATGTTAAAGTGTCAGGCTCTTTAAATGTCCAGATACTGCATCTGACCGCTGTGAGAAAGGGATATGCTTTATGTCACTGTGGCATTGCTGCACTACACGAGCATTGTCAGAATGGAAGTACAGCTCTGCATTTCTGAGGGAGCCCTCATCAGATTCTCCTCTCAGAAATAGAAAGGTCCCTCTTTTCATAAAAGGAGAGAAGAGTGACAATCTGTACGAAATTGCCACTCCCTGGAAAAAGCAGCCCAATATTTCTCTATTTATTCCATCACCATTCGGAAAACATCAATCAGGTTATCCACCCACCATGGCAACATTCTGGTAAACATCATTTCAAAAGCATTTACATCTTTCCAGATGTGTGATGCATGAATTATCCACAATACTTTTTGCTCATATCTCTCCAGTCTTTACCTCTATGTTCAGTTATGAATAAATTCAAGAAGCCCTGTATTTTAGCCTCTTGCTGAAACTTCGGGGGGGTTTAAACTAATTTGGCAGGGGGATGGGATCCGGACTTGTAGTCCAGCAAGTAGGTTAGCTGTTTTTCAGGATGTCCAAAAATGTAGGGAGGCTGTGGAGAAGGTAGCACTGACAGGGAATACTTGCGGACACAGAGATGGGCTCAAGTGTGTGTACTTCAACGCAAGGAGTATCAGAAATAAGGTGGGTGAACTTAAGGCATGGATCGGTACTTGGGACTACGATGTTGTGGCCATCACAGAAACGTGGATAGAAGAGGGACAGGAATGGTTGTTGGAGGTTCCTGGTTACAGATGTTTCAGTAAGATTAGGG
>NC_057722.1:12625560-12628023 GCF_004010195.1 Chiloscyllium plagiosum | reverse complement strand
TGTGGAGGGTAGGTCTTGCCTTACAAGTCTGATTGAATTCTTCGAGAAGGTGTCCAAGCATGTGGATGAGGGAAGAGCAGTGGATGTAGTGTACATGGATTTTAGTAAGGCATTTGATAAGGTTCCCCATGGTAGGCTTATGCGGAAAGTCAGGAGGCATGGATAGAGGGAAATTTGGCCAATTGGATAGAAAACTGGCTAACCGGTCGAAGGCAGAGAGTGGTGGTAGATGGTAAATATTCAGCCTGGAGCCCAGTTACAAGTGGAGTTCCGCAGGGATCAGTTCTGGGTCCTCTGCTGTTTGTAATTTTTATTAATGACTTAGATGAGGGAGTCGAAGGGTGGGTCAGTAAATTTGCAGATGATACGAAGATAGGTGGAGTTGTGGACAGTGAGGAGGGCTGTTGTCGGCTGCAGAGGGACTTAGATATGATGCAGAGCTGGGCTGAGGAGTGGCAGATGGAGTTCAACCCTGCCAAGTGTGAGGTTGTCCATTTTGGAAGAACAAATAAGAATGCGGAATTCAGGGTTAATGGTAGGGTTCTTAGTGAGGTTGAGGAACAGAGGGATCTTGGGGTCTATGTACATAGATCTTTGAAGGTTGCCACTCAGGTGGATAGAGTTTGTAAGAAGGCCTATGGAGTATTATCGTTCATTAGCAGAGGGATTGAATTCAAGAGTTGTGAAGTGATGTTGCAACTGTACAGGACTTTGGTTGGGCCACATTTGGAGTACTGTGTGCATTTCTGGTCGCCTCACTTTAGGAAAGGTGTGGAAGCTTTGGAGAGGGTGCAGGGAGGATTTACCAGGATGTTGCCTGGAATGGAGAATAGGTCGTACGAGGATAGGTTGAGAGTGCTAGGCCTTTTCTCATTGGAACGGCGAAGGATGAGGGGTGACTTGATAGAGGTTTATAAGATGATCAGGGGAATAGATAGAGTAGACAGTCAGAGACTTTTTCCCCGGGTACAACAGAGTGTTACAAGGGGACATAAATTTAAGGTGAAGGGTGGAAGGTATAGGGGGGATGTCAGGGGTAGGTTCTTTACCCAGAGAGTGGTGGGGGCATGGAATGTGCTGCCTGTGGGAGTGGCAGAGTCTGAATCATTGGTGACCTTTAAGCAGCAATCGGATAGGTACATGGATAGGTGTTTAAGATAGGACAAATGTTCGGCACAACATCGTGGGCCTATTCTGTGCTGTATTGTTCTATGTTCTATATGTTGTGAGCTTGCCTGCCACCTTAAATGGCACGAGGGTTCCCTGTCTGTCTGAATTTTATGAAATGTGCCACAGTATACTGGCTTTCCATATTAGCACTCCAAAAGTATATCACTTCATACTTCTCCAAAGTTAACTCAATCTGACCAGATATTGTCTGTTTCTCTGCACTATGTCATACTGGTATGAATGTTTTTTACTATTGTACTATTTTGTCAAGATTTGTTGAATCTGTTAACTTTATACTGATGTCCCAACAACTAATTCTGCTACATCCGCATTCTTTCATAGTTGTCGTCCCCACCCAAAGACAGTGCAGTTTAACCCTTTAATATTACATGAATGTCCAGAGAGATTGATCTCTAATAATATTGATCTATATATAATACTGTATATATAGAGCTGTATTCTGTGGGTGTTCAGATATAAACTCAAGAAGCATTTAGCAAGACCCTGTGTAAATATTCAGTTAATCACTATTCAGTTAATCAAGCTGGATTAACAAAGATGCAAAAACAGTGGTGATTTCCTGTTTTAGAGGAGAGGTTTTTACAATAAATTTGACTTTAATTTCAATAAATATCATAAACTTCTTTAGCAACCATGATTAATGGAGTGCTTTCTATGGTTGGGTTTTGTGTAAAAGATCACCTCGTGAATAGTCCAACCCTCTACACCTCCATCTACCATGACCAGGGCCTCCAAGCCCTCTGTTTCTTCCTCTCCCGACGTCCCCAACAGTACCCTTCCACCGACACACTCATTCGTTTGGCCGAACTGGTTCTCACCCTTAACAATTTCTCCTTCGAATCCTCCCACTTCCTCCAAACCAAAGGGGTAGCCATGGGCACCCATATGGGCCCCAGCTATGCCTGTCTCTTTGTTGGCTACGTAGAGCAGTTGATCTTCCGTAATTACACCGGCACCACTCCCCACCTCTTCCTCCGCTACATTGATGACTGCATTGGCGCCACCTCGTGCTCCCGCGAGGAGGTTGAGCAATTCATCAACTTCACCAACGCATTCCACCCTGACCTTAAATTTACCTGGACCACCTCTGACACCTCCATCCCCTTTCTGGAACTCTCCATCTCCATTAATGACAACCGAATTGACACCGACATTGTTTACAAACCCACCGACTCCCACAGCTACCTGGATTACACCTCTTCCCACCCTACATCCTGCAAAAATGCCATCCCATATTCCCAATTCCTCTGCCTCCACCATATCTGCTCCCAG
>NC_057722.1:12571572-12624787 GCF_004010195.1 Chiloscyllium plagiosum | reverse complement strand
CACCTTCATCCCCTCCCCCACTCACCTATTGTACTCTATGCTACTTTCTCCCCACCCCCACCCTCCTCTCACTTATCTCTCCATCCTTCAGGGTCTCTGCCTGTATTCCTAATAAAGGGCTTTTGCCCAAAACGTCGATTTTACTGCTCCTCGGATCCTGCCTGAACTGCTGTGCTCTTCCAGCACCACTAATCCCATACTAAATACAGCCATTCCTTTCAGCAGACATGTGTAATTCCAAGTAAAGTAAACTCTTAATTATGAAAGGAATTCATGTCATTCCGCTGTCCAGAAATCTCTTCTGTTCATTTCATTACTTACTTGGGTAAGTTTTTGGGGTATCTGCGGATTTATGAAAGGGTTACTTTTATTGCATGTCAATAAATTAGATTAAAAAGTATATCATAAATTAAGTCAAAAGAGGAAGGCAAAAGCTTGTGACTTTGATTTGCAGGATATTTGCATTTTCAGTAGTTGAAAGTAAATAAATCCTTTTATATTAGATACAAAGATAAGGCAACCAAGACCCATTCAGGACTTGTGATTTTACATAAACATCAATTACTTTAACTACCCCATAGTGATACTATGAATTCACAGATGGCTAAGAGGCATGTTGACAGTTTCTTTTAACTTTAAATTATATCAAAATAATTGTGATTCCAAATCTTTTGTTTCCACCTCACTATGCAATAAGGATGTACTGAAAACTACAGTATTCATTGCCTTGCTAATACATAGGCATTCTGTCTGCATGAGGAGTCAAGAATTGATATCATTAACCAAGTTAGTTGTAACTGCCCATGAGTATCCAGAGTCAGCGACTGTTGTGATGCAATGGTAATTTCCCTATCCCTGAGCCAAATGACCCAGATTTAAATCCCCCCTAATGACAACATGCCTGAATAGGTTGATTTAAAATATCTGGACCAATTTACTTATTAGCTCATATGGACTGACTGACTTTCTGAAAATAAAATACTCAGCTTCTGAGGGTGACCAAAGTGTATGTTTTCATAGTGAATAAAAATATTGTTGCAGGGTTTGCATAATACTTTCTTGTGAATAGTTCTTTATATCTAACATTTTGACTTTGCATATATTTTCATTGACCTTTTATTATATTGATTTTGCCGTATGTCAGAGGGACTAAATTCACAAGACGATCCATAATCTGTCTTCAAGAAGACTTCACTTCCACATCATTTATTCCCTTTACCCACCACTTCTATGATTGTGGATTTTTTTTTCAGTGATGCTGCTCATTTGTACCTATGCAGTTTGTGTTAAACCATCGCAGCCAGGGGAGAAATTGTGAACAAAACTTTCAGCTCATCAGTCAATCATCAAAGATGAAAGGTCAGATTGTGAATGGAAAATCAAAGAATGAAAAGGAGTAAGTCATTTGGCCCCTCAAGCCTGATCTAAGATTTAGTAAAATCATGGTTAAACTTACTGTAGCCTCAAATCCACTTTCCCACTGATTGCCAATAATTTTTCGCCCCCTCAATTACCAGGCATCTGTCACTTCCTCCCTAAGAATAATCAAAGGCTCTAATTCCAATGCTTTTTCAGAAAAAGAGTTCCAAAGACTCACAACCCTCCTTAAGAATTTTTTTTAACCTCATCTGTTTTTTACATGGATGAATGCTTGTTTTTAAATAGTGATCACTGGTTCAAGATTCTTCCATAACAGAAAGCATTTTCTCTGCATTTACCCCGTTAAGACAACTCAGAATCTTATATATTTCAATCAAGTCACCTCTTACTCTTCTACATTCATATGGCTATAAGTCCAATCTGTCCAAGATTTCCTGAAAAGGACAGCCACCTAATGCAGGTAACCTTCTCTGGACTACTTCCAATGCATTTACATCTTTCCTTATATAAGGTGGCCAATATTGTATGCAGAACTCCAGATTTGATCTCACCAGTGGCCTGCATAACTGAAGCTTTACCTCCCTACTTTTATATTCAATACCCTCACAGTGAATTTTAACGTTATATTAGCTTTTCTGATTCCTTGTGGTATCTACATGCCAGCCTTTTGCAAATCATGCACTCGGTGTATAGTCAAATCCCTCTTCATCTCAGAGCTCTGCAAACCCTCCCCATTTACATTTTAGGCTTTTAAAAGAAATTCCTGTCAACATGCCTTATTTCACATTTTTCCACACAATACTCCATTTGCCAGAGCTATGCCTAACCACATAAACTGTCCATATCTATTGTAATCACCTTATTCTCCGCAACTTACTTTCCTACCTTTGTGTCATCAGTAAATTTTGTAATCAAACCTTCCATTCATTCATCAAAATGATTTATACATATTGTAAACACGTAATGACCCAGCACATATCCCTGCAGCACACCACTGATTACGTTTTGCCAAGGAGTAACAGACCTATGCCTATCCATTCTCTATTCTTGTTAGCCAGCCAATTTTGTTTTGCAATGCCTATACATTATCTCTTATACCACAAGTTTTTCTTATTTTCTGCTATAACCTTTGATATGGCATTTTATGAAATGCCTTATTGAAATCTAAGTACATTGCATCCACCATTTGTCCTTTGTTCTCAGCACATGTTACTTCCTCAATGAACTCTCATAGTTTGGCTAAACATGGTTTCCCTTTCACAAAGCTTCCCTGAATATTGGGAGTTGTGGAAAATTAAAACCAACACATCAACTATCCCACTTGACACTTTTTTTGCTGCAATATTCAAGATCAGAACATTCTTCAACTTGGAGCTTCAACAATTTAGTCTGTACCCTTTTCTCCAGGGATGGTAATTCTCTTGAGTTCCTCTTTCCCTTCCATTTATTGATTCATTAGTGTTCCTGGGATGTCCTTTTTGCCCTCTGTCGTAAAGACTGATACAAAATATTAACTTATCTGTCATCTCTTTATTTTCCATTATCAATTCTCCAGATCTACTTTCTAAAGGACTAATGCTCACTTTGTTAACTCTCTTTACTTTTTAAATGTTCATTGAAATTATTGCTACCATATTTTTAAATTTCTGGCTAACTGTCTCTCACATTCTAAGCTTTCCTTTATTATTTTGTTCATTAATTTTTGCTTTCTAAAATCTGTCCAATCTTCTGATTTGCTAACAGTTTTTGCATGATTAAATGCTGGTTCCTTAAATTTTAAAGTATCTTTAACCTTTCTGGTTAACCATGGATGATTGGTCCTTCCCTTGAAATTTTTCTTACTCCTTGGAATGTATTTTTAGTTTATTCTGAAATTTTCCCTTAAATTTATCTCTAGGGGTCTGGCCTTCAACATAATTTGCTAATTCATTTTAGCCTGCTCTGCTTTCATAACTTCATAATTGTCTTTGTTTAAGTGTTTAAAATAATCTTTTTCTCCCTCAAACTGAATGTAAAATTCAATCATATTATGTATGCTCCTACTTCAGGACACCATCACAATTTAATCCTATCTCATTGTACAATGAAACCTCTATTATAGCCTGTTCTCAGATTGACTCCAGAACATTTTAAAATTTAAAATTATCCTGGAAATAATCTATGAACCTGTTATTGAAGCTAGCTTTTCCCATCAGACAGTTTTAGTTTTTATGTAAACTAAAATCTTTCTTGATTATCACTGTCTTTCTAATAAGCTTCAATTATTTCTTCCTTTTCCTAAACCGAGTGCTTATTAGGGGCCTGTACTCCACAGTCACAATTAAGTTTGTGCGAAGCTTTGTAGCTCGGGTGCTCGTTGTTGTGGTTCTGTTCGCCGAGCTGGAAGTTTTTGTTGCAAACGTTTCGTCCCCTGGCTAGGCGACATCATCAGTGCTTGGGAGCCTCCTGCGAAGCGCTTCTTTGATGTTTCCTCCGGTGTTTACAGTGGTCTGTCCCTGCCGCTTCCGGTTGTCAGTTTCAGCTGTCCGCTGTAGTGGTTGGTATATTGGGTCCAAGTCGATGTGTTTGTTGCAGCTCTGATCTCCAGCATCTGCAGACCTCACTTTCTCCTCCTTTCTTATCATAGGGCAAGCCAGACAGAGAACAGCCAGGGAATTCCTAGAGGCATGGTATTCATCCACAAACTCCATCAACAAACACATCGACCTGGACCCAATATACCAACCACTACAGCGGACAGCTGAAATTGACAACCGGAAGCGGCAGGGACAGACCACTATAAACATCGGAGGAAACATCAAAGAAGGGCTTCGCAGGAAGCTCCCAAGCACTGATGATGTCGCCTAGCCAGGGGACGAAACGTTTGCAACAAAACCTTCCAGCTCGGCGAACAGAACCACAACAGTCACAACTAAATTTTTGCCTCTATTACTTCTCAAGCCGTTTCTACACCTTTATTTCCTGAAATTTGGTCATCCCTCTGTTACATGCTAATGCCATGATTAACTAACAGAGCCACTCTTCTCCATCTGATTCCAGATCTTGCTAAATATCCTATGCCTTTTAATATCTGGGTACAAATCCATGTCATTCTGCAGCCATGTATTTAAAGTGGCTAACAGATCATACAGGTTTATTTCCATTTGCACCCTCAATTTATCTGCTTTGTTTTGAATGCTGCACGGATTCTGATACAGATGGTAGATTTTTCCCCAACCTTTGAGCAGCATAAGCCATGGTGAAAAACTTGGAAGAACACATACAAAAGCAATAAAATTGAGATTCTTGTCATTCGGAACAAAAGTATGACATTCCCTTTGAGGTTTCAATGGCTAGATGGTGATTACATTTGTAAGCACCTCAGACCTTATTTCCATGTATCTGCCTTTCACTCTTTGCAAATATCATCTTATTTCTCTGTAGTTTGCAATTCATAAAATCATAGAAACCCTGCAGTGTGGAAGCAGGCCATTCAGCCGATAAGCACCCAGACCTACCCCATCCTATATCCCTGTAATCCTGCATTTCCCATGGGTAATTCACGTAACCTGCATGTTCCTGGACATTATTGGCAGTTTAGCAAGGCCAATCCACCTAAGCTGCACATCTGTGGTATGAATCCAGAGCACACAGAGGAAGCCCACACAGACACGGGAAGAATATGCAAATTCCACACAGGAAATTGAAAGGGATTCGGCTTTCTCAAGTGAAATGGAACTTTGCTCAGTCAGTAGGTTCAGCCGCATTCAGTCAAAAGTATCATCTGATCTCAGTCAAGAGGGTTGGCCATAAGCAGTCCTAGAGTTTAGACAATAAGCATCAAAGTGGTTACTAGGGGCAGTCTATGCTGGTTGGGGAATATGGGAATCTCAGATGTGGGGATTGAAACTATTTCACTGGGATACCTGGAGGGGATAATAACTCTGAACAAGACCAACTCCCAAAATAAGGGCAGGATCTGATCTAATGTGGAAGGGCATGGATTACTGTGAGATGGAATAGTTTTACAAGTCATCAGTATCCTATCTAAAGGAGGAATTGAGTGGCTGGAAAGCTGGTGAGACAGGAATAGGACAGATGTAACCAATGAGTGAGTAAGTAGTGCAGAGGGCAGGAAGGCTTTATAGTTTAGGAGGATGAGAGCCCTTGTGTGAAGATGCTGCATGCAATAGTGAGAGTGGGAGACCATTAGCATTGGTAAAGGTGTGTGCAATGGCACAGTTAGATTCAGTGTGAGATAACAGAGTAAAGATGCTGGCTCATGCCCTTACAAAGTGCAAAAGGTCATTGACCTTTTCTCTCCATTGCTGGGGGTTTCTTCTCAATGGGGACACTGGACTGACATGAGTGGCTATCTCAGTCCAGGCTAGCAATGTTTGGTGCTATGGTCTACAGGAAAAAAGATGGTCCTCTTCTCCATGGCCACAGGGTCTCCACATTCTTATCAATTAATTAATGCATCAGTCATTCTCCTCCATAATTAGCATTGGGCAACAGATTTTGAAGGCCATTTCCTGCCACGCACTATTTGAATTGATGCAGAGTTGGTTTTAAATGTGATACTTGTAATGTCAACATCAGAAGGTCCTGGCATTTGCGAGCAATTCTGCCTCTATGACCATACAATTCAACACAAAGTGTAACATGGAGCCTAGACGCATAATTAATGTGAATAGCAGCAGATGACTGTTTGCGAAAAGTCATTATGGCACATAGAGGAAACCTCTCCACGTAACTTCTTGAAAATGACACACACATAAAAGTCAGACCAGATCTTTAGTTTTATTTTTATATTCCTTTTGGTAATATCTGGCCTTATCTGTTATTTTATCTGTAGACTCTACCCCTGGTCCTCATTGAGAAACATTTAGACATTATCAACAAATCTATGTGAATTTTTTGCGTAATTCAAATTTCTTTTGATCTACTTGGAAATTTGCAGCATGACTGTGACCAATGGCAGTGGCTGCTAAATACTTTCCTCTGTTCAGTCATTGCCAGTCAAGGTGACCTTTCTCCATCTGAGTTTGAATTTTTTTATTCATTGGTGGGATGTGGGCATTGCTGGCTGTGCCAGCATTTATTGCCCATCCCTAGTTGCCCTTGAGAAGTTGGTGAACTGCTGCAATCCACCTGCTGTGGGTTGACCCACAATGCCATTGGGGAGAAATTCCAGGATTTTGACCCAGTGACAGTGAAGGAACAAAATATACTTCCAAGTCAGGATGGTAAGTGGCTTGGAGAGGAACTTGAAGGTGGCAGTGTTCCCATATATCTGTTGCCCTTGTCCTTCTAAATGGAAGTGATCATGGGTTTGGAAAGTACAGTCTGCAGTGCATCTTGTAGATAGAACGCACTGCTGCTACCGAGCGTCAGTGATGGAGGGAGTGGATGCTTGTGAACATACTGCCAATCAAGTGGGCTGCTTTGTCCTGAATGGTGTCAAGCTTCTTGATTGTTGTTGGGAATGCACTCAGTCAGGCCAGTGGGAGTATTCCATCACCCTCTTACTTGAGCCTGACAGATAGTGGATGGGCTTTGGGGAGTCAGGAGATGAGTTACTCGATGCAGTATTCCTAGCCTCTGACCTGCTCTTGTAATCACTGTATGAACATGTTGAGTCTAGTTGAGTTTCTGGTCAGTGACAGCCCCCAGGATGTTGATAGTGGCGAATTCAGTGATGATAACACTATTGAATGTCAAGAGTGGTGGTTAGATTGTCTCTTATTGGTGATGGTCATAGCCTGACATTTGTGTGGCACCGATGTTACTTGCCACTTGACAACCAAATCCTGGTTGCATTTGAACATGGATTGCTTCAATATCTGAGAAGTCATGAATAGTGCCGAATATTATGCAGTCATCTGTGAACATTCCTAATTGTGGCCTTACGATGGAGGGAAAGTCATTGATGAAGCAGATGAAAATTATTGGGCCGAGGACATTACTCTGAGGAACTCCCACAGAGATGCCCTGGCACTGAGATGGCTGACTTCCAACAACCATGATCATTCTCTTATTTATCAGGTATGACTTGAAGCAGTGGAAAGTTTGCTCCCTGATCCCCATTGATTCTAGTTTTGCTAGGGCTCCTTAAGGCCATGCTTGGTCAAATGCAGTCTTGAAGTCAAGGGAAATAGGATTCTGGGTAATCCAAGATGGAGGATGAGAAAGATTTCTGGCTGTAACAGCTGCACCTTTTTTTTGAGGTATTTTACTTCTTGGAGGTGATTTTCTCGAATTCCAGGAGCAGCAATTACTGTTTTGTATGCTGTTGCATTGTTTTGTAACTTTGGAGAAAAAAAAAGTCAGGACAACAGCATAGAGTCACAGAGTCACAGAGATGTACAGCATGGAAACAGACCCTTCAGTCCAAATCATCCATGCTGACCAGATATCCCAACCCAATCTAGTCCCACTTGCCAGCACCTGCCCATATCCCTCCATACCCTTCCTATTCATATACCCATCCAGATGCCTTTTAAAAGTTGCAATTATACTAGCCTTCACTACATCCTCTGGCAGCTCTTTCCATATACATACCACCCTCTGCGTGAAAAGGTTGTCCTTTAGGTCTCTTTTATATCTTTCCCCTCTCATCCTAAATCTAGGTCTGGACTCCCAACCCCAGGGAAAAGACTTTGCCTGTTTATTCTATCCATGCCCCCCCATGATTTTATAAACCTCTATAAGGTCATCCCTCACCTTCCAATGCTCCAGGGAAAACAGTCCTAGCCCATTCAACCTCTCCCTAGAGCTCAAATCCTCCAACCCTGGCAACATGCTTGTAAATCTTTTCTGAACCCTTTCAAGTTTCACGACATCTTTCCGATAGGAAGGAGACCAGAATTACACGCAATATTCCAACAGTAGCCTAACCAATGTCCTGTACAGCCGCAACATGACCTCCCAACTCCTGTACTCGATACTCTGACCTATAAAGGAAAGCGGACCATACACCTTCTTCACTATCCTACCTACCTGTGACTCCACTTTCAAGGAGCTATGAACCTGCACACCAAGGTCTCTGTTCAGCAACACTCCCTCGGACCTTACCATTAAGTGTATAAGTCCTGCTTTCCTAATACGCAGTACCTCATATTTATCTAAATTAAACACCATCTGCTACTTCTCAGCCCATTGGTCCATCGAGTCCAGATCCTGTTGTAAGCTGAGGTAATCTTCTTCGCTGTCCACTACACCTCCAATTTTGGAGTCTTCTGCAAACTTACTAAATATACCTCTTATGCTCACATCCAAATCATCTATATAAATGATGAAAAGTAATGGACCCAGCACTATCCTGGTGGCACTCCATTGGTCACAGGCTTCCAGTTGAAAAACAACCCTCCACCATCACCCTCTGTCTTCTACCTTTGAGCCAGTTCCATATCTAAATGGTTAGTTCTCCCTGCATTCAATGAGATCTAACCTTGCTAACCAGTCTCCCATGGGGAACCTTGATGAATACCTTACTGAAGTCCATATAGATCACGTCCATCACTCTGCCCTCATCAATCCTCTTTGTTACTTCTTCAAAAAACTCAATTAAGTGTGTGAGACATGATTTCCCACGCACAAAGCCATGTTGACTATCCCAAATCAGTCCTTGCTTTTTCAAATACATGTACATCCTGTCCCTCAGGATTCCCTCCAACAACTTGCCCACCATTGACGTCAGGCTCACCGGTCTATACTTCCCTGGCTTGTCCTTACCACCCTTCTTAAACAGTGGCATCACGTTAGCCAACCTCCAGTCTTTCGGCACTTCACCTGTGACTACCGATGATACATATATCTGAGTAAAAGGCCCAGCAATCACTTCTCTAGCTTCCTACAGAGTTCTAGGGTAATCTGATCAGGTCCTGGAGATTTATCCACTTTTATGCATTTTGAGGCATCCAGCACTTCCTCTTTTGTAATATCAATATTTTTCAAGATGTCACTATCTATTTCCCTACGTTCTATATCTTCCATGTCCTTTCCCACAGTAAATACTGATGCAAATACTCGTTTCGTATCTGCCCCATCTCCTGCGGCTCCACACAAAGGCCACCTTGCTGATCTTTGAGGGGCCCAATTCTCTCCCTAGTTACCCTATTGTCCTTAATGTATTTGTAAAAACCCTTTGGATTCTCCTTAACTCTATTTGCCAAATCTATCTCATGTCCCCTTTTTGCCCTCCTGATTTCTCTCTTAAGTATACTCCTACTGCCTTTATACTCTTCTAAGGATTCACTCGATCTATCCTGTCTATACCTGACATATGCTTCCTTATTTTTCTTAACCAAAACCTCAATTTCTTTAGTCTACCAGCAATCCCTATACCTACCAGTCTTTCCTTTCACTGTAACAGGAATATACTTTCTCTGGACTCTCGTTATCTCATTTCTGAAGGCTTCCCATTTTCCAGCCGTCCCTTTACCTATGAACATCTGCGCCCAATCAGATTTTGAAAGTTCTTGCCCGATACCGTCAAAATTGCCCTTTCTCCAATTTAGAACTTCAACTTTTAGATCTGTCTATCCTTTTGCATCACTATTTTAAAGCTAATAGAATTATGGTCACTGGCCCCAAAGTGCTCCCCCACTGACACCTCAGTTTCGTGCCCTGCCTTATTTCCCAAGAGTAGGTCAAGTTTTGCCCCTTCTCTCATAGGTAATCCACATACTGAATCAGAAAATTTTCCTGTGCACACTTCAAAAATTCCTCTCCATCTAAATCCTCAACACTATGGCAGTCCCAGTCTATGGTTGGAAAGTTAAAATCCCGTACTATAATCATCCTATTATTCTTACAGACAACTGAGATCTCCTTACAAGTTTGTTTCTCAATTTCCTGCTGCTTATTAGCGGGTCTATAATACAATCCCAATATTGTATTATATTGGGTGATATAATACAATATCAATAAGGTGATCATCCCTTTCTTATTTCTCAGTTCCACCCAAATAACTTCCCTGGATATATTTTTGGGAATATCCTCCCTCAGTACAGCTGTAATGCTATCCCTTATCAAAATGCCACTCCCCCTCCTCTCTTACCTCCCTTTCTATCCTTCCTATAGCATTTGTATCCTGGAACATTAAGCTGCCAGTCCTGTCCATCCCTGAGCCATGTTTCAGTAATTGCTATGATATCCCAGTTCCATGTTCCTAACCTTGCCCTGGGTTATTCTGCTTTCCCTGTTCGATCTCTTGCATTGAAATAAATGTAGTTTAATTTATCAGTTCTACTTTGTTCTCTGCTTTGTCCCTGCCTGCCCTGACTGTTTGACTCACTTCTGTTCTCAACTGTACCAGTGTCAGATTGAAATCTTTCCTCACTATTGCCCTGTGTCCCACCCCCCCACCCCCCACCACCTTACTAGTATAAGTCCTCCCAAGCAGCTCTAACAAATCTCCCTGCCAGTATATTAGTCCCCTTCCAATTTAGGTACAGGTTACTTCTACCCTAAAAGAAATTTCAATGATCCAAAAATGTGAATCCTTCTCCCATACACCAGCTCCTCAGCCATGCATTCATCTGCTCTATCCTCCTATACCTGCCCTCATTAGCTCATAGCACCGGGAGTAATCCAGATATTACTACTCTCGAAGAGCTAGACAGGAATTTAAAAAGGAGGTCAATGTAATCTCCCTTCAGAATCTCAACCTTTTCCATTCCTATGTCATTGGTTCCAATGTGTACAATGATCTCCTGCTAGCCCCTGTCCCCCTTGAGAACATCTCTGAGACATCCTTGATCCTGGCACCAGAGAAGCAACACACCAGTTGGAGTTTTCGCCGCTGGCCATAGAAACATCTGTCTGTACCTCGGACTAGAGAGTCCCCTCATACAGTCGATCGCTTGGAACCCAACGTATCTCTCATTACATTAGAGCCAATCTTAATACCAGAAACTTGGCTGTTTGTACTAGTTCCCCTGTGAACCCATCACCCCCAAAACTTGTTTGAAATGTGGATAGCCACAGAAGACTCCTGCACTAACTGCCTACCTCTCTTATCTTTCCTGCAGTTAGCCCATCTATGTGACTATATCGAGACTTTTCCCCCCTTCCTATAACTGCCATCCATCACATCCCCTTGCTCTTGTAAATTCCTCCTTGCCTCCAACTGCCTCTCTAACCGATCTATTTGATCTGATAGGATTTGCAACCAGCGTCATTTATTGCAGATATAATCCTCAGTAGCCCATAAACTCTCCCTAAACTCCCACATCCGAACAGCATATCACTCTACTAAAGGCCATTTTTGCTTCTTTCAATCTACAGACCCAGAAAATAGCACTGTCTTATTCCTCTAAAAAACACTGCTCCAGGTTAAATTAATACTTATGGCTTATATTTTAAGTTTAATCAAGAGATATAGCTCAATAAAACATATAATCACTCTACAGGTTATTGATGAGTAGGTACTGATTTAGGTGTCACTATCACCTCACTGCTGGAATTCAACTCTTTTGAACCATTGCTGTAATGAGGTCAGGAGTTGATTGGCCCTGACGGAACCCAAATTGGGCATCACTGTACAGGTTATTGCTGAGTAGGTGCTGCTTGATAGCACTGTTGATGACACCTTCCATCACTTTACTGCTGATATAGTAGACAGGTGGGATGATAACTGGATTTGTTCAGCTTTTTATGGACAGGACATTCTTGGGCAATTTTCCATATTTAGATTAGATTAGATTAGATTAGATTACAGTGTGGAAACAGGCCCTTCGGCCCAACAAGTCCACACCGACCCGCCGAAGCGAAACCCACCCATACCCCTACATTTACCCCTTACCTAACACTATGGGCAATTTAGTATGGCCAATTCACCTGACCCTGCACATCTTTTGGACTGTGGGAGGAAACCGGAGCACCCGGAGGAAACCCACGCAGACACGGGGAGAACGTGCAAACTCCACACAGTCAGTCGCCTGAGGCGGGAATTGAACCCGGATCTCTGGCACTGTGAGGCAGCAGTGCTAACCACTGTGCCACCGTGCCGCCCAGTGCCACCGTGCCGCCCGTGCCTACCTATTGTTAGGTAGATGCTAGCATTGTAACTGTAATGGAACAACTTGGCTACGGAAGTGGTAAGTTCTGGAAAACAAATCTTTCATGATATTGTGGGAACGTTGACAGGGCCTGTAGCCTCTGCAGTATCCAGTGTCTCCAATCGTTTCTGGATATCATGTGGAGTGAATTGAATTGGCTGAAAATGGTATCTGTAATGCTGGGGACCACTGGAGGAGGCTGAGATGGATCACATTGTATTTTATATTGGTGCACTGGAAGAGAATAATAACCCAAAAGTGTTCCATACATTTCATAAATTAATTCCTTTGTTACAGTTCTTTCCCTTGCAAAATTCAAATCAGATGTTTCTTACCAAGCAACAAAATCATTTGAGTATCAGATTATTAAAACAAATTCTTGCTAAATTTTAAACTGTTTAAACCAAAACTCATTGTTTTGCGGAAATGAAATTGTTTTATGCATCGCTCACTTATTACTGACTACACCTGAGGATAACAATGTCAGCACAGAGACTATATCATTCGATACCTCATATCAGTGTTTTTGAAAATAGCTTGGAAAAGCAACAGTAAATATGCATAACGAGTAGTCCCAAGGTTCAATGATTATTGAGTTTCCTTCATCAAACTTAGATTCTAGCACTGGATTTGACCATTATTACTTTACAAAGTTATCAGCTTGTTTCAGAAACAAGATCAATAAATTAAATGCAAAAATTCACTGAAGCCAAATACAAAATGTCAACTAGAATCAAATAAAATATCAAGAAAAGGAATGTTCAGACAAAAAAAAAATTGTAAACTAAATTTAGAAAAGTACTCTGCAAAATCATTAATTTCTCATTAAAAAAAGTCTCAAATTATTTTCCATATTATTGTTATGACTTCTATGAAACAGCTAAATTGTGATTTGCTGGTTAACACATTTTGCTGTTAATGCATTTTTGGCTAAAATATGTGAATTTGTAGGAGTCCTTGTCTCAATTTATAGATGGCACTTACTCTTTAGCCAATTTCATATGATTCATGTGTATATTTATCTTTCTTTTACTGTTTCCTATTCATAGCTAAATATGGAATCAGAAAGAATGTTTGGACAAGGTATTGATTGCCAACATGGACTGCATGATGTTCTGAGTGTGAAGCATGGGATGGATATATAGGGATTAAAATGGCAGAGATTAAATTGAGTTGACAATAATCAAAAGGGATATATTAACATTAAAAAATCATATATTTGCAAGCAAGTACAAATGTTGCATGTTTGTTGCAAAGTTGTGCAGAAACATGTAGTGATTTTTTTTAAATGAAATACATTTAAAAGGTAAACTTGTAGCAATTTTTCCTCGGACTGATACTGATACTGATTCAGTACTGGTACTAGTGCTCCAGGCTAACATTACAGTTATAGGGCAGATGCACCCTTAATATGAAAATTGTAGAATAATCTTAAATGGAAACAATGTGATTGTCTGGCATGATCAGAGTTTTTTCAATGTCATGAAAAATACATATAATTCAAATATTCTGTCCTTCAACCACAATGATAATAATGAGGGAACCAATTTGCATTACAGAGTTTAACACCTGATCCCTGCATATATTAACATGAATGTAAGAAAATAATGGCTCAAGGATTGATTGCCATGTTTTCAACATCAAAACCAATGATATGTCATTGAACTGGAAATAAAATACATGAAATTTGCATGTAATCTGTCATTCTACCATATAATACATCACCCATGGCTGTTGTTCATATGAGTAGATCACAACAACATAACATTTTGCTACCTTTTTCAATGTTTTCCTTTCCTAAACTATGCAGGGATATGGGAATGAACATTAGAAATAAGATCAGGTCATTCAGCCCCTCAACCCTGTTCTGCAAATCAATCACCTATGACTCAATGACATCATAACTGACTCAAACCTTAACTACAGCTTAGCAATTTTATTTGCACAATTACAAATACCTTCGTCTAATAATAATAAGCTAGTCTCAGTTTTGACCTTATAAATTGACCAAACCTTATCAACCTTTTTCTTGGAAAAGAGAAATCTTGCTTTCCATTAACCTTTATATGAATATCTGCTTCCTAAAACCATCCTGGATAATCTAGTTCTAAATTTAGGGTTCATCCCTGTACAGTCTCACCAGAGGAAATAGTTTCCCTTTAACTGCTTAATCATATTGTACAAAATATCTTAATTATCTCAATTACACCAATCCTTGTGCTTTAATGTTCGGATGAATACGGACATAATCTATGCAAAAAAGCCACATATCTTAACCCTTTCAGCCCTAGCATTATTCTGGTGAATTTGTGCTGCACATCACCTGAAGCAAATTTACTTTGCTTTCTCTTACTTTTCAAGGGATATGGAAGTCACAGGCTAGGCCAGAATTTGTTGCTAATTCTTAACGCCTTGAACAGAATAGTTTGCTAGGTCATGGGGTTCTGAGGAAGGTTTACTGGTTTCTCTCCACAGATGCTGACAGGTCTGCTGAACTTTTCTAGAAATTCTTGTTTTTGTTTTTGAGTTTGCTAGGCTATTTCAGACAGTAGTGAACAGTCATAGCTCTGGTTGTCACATCCATAGCAGACTGGCTAAGAAAGGTAGATTTCTTTCCCTAAGCTATATGAACCCATGGATGTCTAGATTATCAGTCCATGGACATTACCACAATGCCACCATCTCCCCTTAACATACTTGCAAAGTCTTTTATGCTGTCCTTGGATTTCCCAAGGTCTTTTCCCTGTGGGTGGGGGAGTCCGGAACTAGATGGCATAGGTTTAGGGTGAGAGGGGAAAAATTTAAAAGGGATCTAAGGGCAATTTTTTCATGTTGGGGATGGTGTATGGAATGAGCTGCCGGAGGAAGTGGAGACTGGTACAATTACAACATTTAAAATACATCTGGATGGGTATATGAATAGGAAGAGTTTAGAGGGATATGGGCTAAATGCTGGCAAATGGGACTAGATTAAGTTAGGGTATCTGTTCAGCATGGACTAATTGGACCGAAGGGTCTGTTTCCATGCTGTACATCTCCATGACTCCATGAATCTAAACAGTATTTTCTAATTTTCTCTTTTTGCAGGTCTCACTACATCTATAGTACAAATGGTTGGTTTGTTTTATCTTTACCACCATTTGGATACAGCACTGGTTTGAAGGTAAGAGACAGAGAGTGGTGGTGAAGGGTTGCTTCTCAGACAGTGGGGAGGCCTGTGACCAGTGGCATGCCACAAGGATCAATGCTGGGTCCACTGCTTTTTTGTCATTTAAATAAATGACTTGGATATGAACATAGGAAGTATGGTTAGTAAGTTTGCAGATGACATCAAAATTGGTGGTGCAGTGGACAGCCAAAGAAGGTTACCTCAGAGTACAATGGGATCTTGATCAGAATGGCCAATGATTAAGGAATAGTAGATGGGTTTAGTTTAGGTAAATCTTCGAGGAGAAAGTGAGGTCTGCAGATGCTGGAGATCAGATGACATCAAAATTGGTGGTGCAGTGGACAGCCAAAGAAGGTTACCTCAGAGTACAATGGGATCTTGATCAGATGGGCCAATGATTAAGGAGTAGTAGATGGGTTTAGTTTAGGTAAATGTGAGATGCTGTATTTTGGAAAGGGAAATCAGGGCAGTACACATTCACCTAATGATAAAGTCCTGGGGAGTGTTGCTGAACAAAGAGACCTTGGAATGCAGGTTCATAGTTCCTTGCAGTTGGAGTATAGGATAGTGAAGTTTTTGGTATGCTTTCCTTTATTGGTCAGTGCATTGAGTATAGGAGTTGGGAGATCATATTGCAGCTTACAGGACATTGGTTAGGCCACTTTTGGAATATTGCATACAATTTTGCTCTCCCTGCTATAGGAAGGATATTGTGAAATTTGAAAGGGTTCAGAAAAGATTTACAAAGATGTTGCCAGTGTTGGAAGGTTTGAGCTATAAGGAGAGGCTGAATAGGCTGGGGTTAGTTTCCTTGGAGTGTCAGAGACTGAAGGGTGACCTTACAAAATTTTATAAAATCATGAGTGGCATGGATAGGATGAATAGGCAAGGTTTTTTGCCCCAGGGTGGGGGAATCCAAAACCAGAGGGCATAGGTTTAAGACGAGAGGGGAGAGATTTAAAAGAGACCTGACGGGGAACCTTTCTCATGCAGAGGATGGTGCATATATGGAATGAACGGCCAGAGGAGGTGATGGAGGTGAGTACAATTACAACATTTAAAAGGCATCTAAATGAATATATGAATAGGAATGGTTTAGAGGGATATGGGCCAAATGCTAACAAATGGGACTACATTAATTTAGAATATCTGGTCAGCATCTATAAGGCGAACCAAAGGGTCTGGTTCTGTATTGTTCATCTCTGCGACTCTATGACCCTACCAAACCACAGAACTTCTGATATTGCTTGTATTTGCATAAAGAGGTTGTGTACTATTTCTTGTCTATTTTGTTGACCAACATCACAATATTGCACAAGGAAAGCATTGTTTTGCAATATCTATGAAGCTTACAGTAAACCTTAAAAATGTATCCCAGGAAATAACTACAAGCAGAGCTACCATCACCTAGTAGCAAGATGAATATGCTGGTATTGAGATAAATCTCACCAGAATGAAAAGGCAGTAAATTCTATTGTTCCAAGCTGTTAAATTAAGATTCTCCCATTTGTTCTGTGACAACAGCATAACCAAAAGACAAACTATATGTACTGAACAACTATGAAATAAAAAATCCTCACTAACTAATGCATTGTATTTTTTTTACAATATCACTGACTAATGCATTGTAAATTGGACTCCATCTCCAGTTTATTGGTGTTTCCAGTTTATGAAATTATTAGGGTAACGTGCCGCTGTTGATTCAGGATTATCCCTTCATTCCAAATATATGTAGCAATTAATTTCCATCCCAATTTTTTCGGAGTAAATTTTAAAACACGCTCGTAGAGGCTCAAGATTGTTAAAATATTACCTGCACTGCTACCAACTCATGGGAGCGAGATTCCAAAAAGGCAGAAAAAAATGGAACAGCCTGATTTATGCTTGAATTGCATGAAACGTGTCCAGAATAGCATTATTAGCGAACTAGGTAGCGAGGAGCAGGGTGATTTTTTTTTCTCTCTCTCTTGTGGACCGGAGTCACCTATTTGAATGCAAAAAGATAATCAAGTCCATTGTTCCGATGAGAATACATTTCTGAGATAGTATGCCAGTCGGTCGTCTGGCTTGAACGGGAGCTCAAAATAAACACACAGATTCCATTGTGTCTTGTTTTTTTTTTCTTGATCAGCTGGATTTAAATTATCACAACCAAAACTAAGCTGAGGATCCTCCTGCACTAACGTGTGGGTATTTTGTTAAGCAAAGCAGCCGCGTTCCACAGGAAGGTACAGCAAATTGCAAATTGCATTGTGCTTTTAAACACTAGCTGGTGGCACTGAACTAATCTACTCTATTTCTCAGGAGCATGTTACACATGGTCAGTTTAGCTTGATATTGTACTTTGCAGTTACGAGTACGCTGTTGCAACAAATCGGAATGAACCTGTTGTTGGATCTAATTTGTTTACACACTGATATAAATATGTTTCCTTTTCATTTTCCATTGTGTGTGTGTTTTTTTAAGCATTGCAAATGGCCCTGAACCAGTCCACCAGGCGAGTTATTTTGTAACAAGCCGTTGAATTATTTCTAAATTCATCCAAAAAAATACACACATATGCATCAGGGGTCCGGCGAGCAAAGCACACACTTTAATCTCATCGATGCTTCTTCACTGCACCGGAATGTTTTAAGATAAACAGAGGCTCGAGAGATTTTCGCCTTTGAACTGTCCTTTGCAGAAGCGTCTTTAATCGTTGGGTGACAGGGGCTTGTGGGCAGCAAGACGGATTGTCTGTCGGTGTGAAGCGCATTGACCTGAGGTAGCTGCGCTGGCCATTTCAGTTCAGCACCAAGGTCAGCTCCTGTCCCAGGAGCAGCTGACACCGCGGCAGGTGGCGACACTGCAGCAACCGGTCACTGACCGAGCAAAAACAATCGATTCAAACAAACAATGGTGGAAGGCAAGCCCCTAAAACCTTCACCGGCCAAAAACAAAACCCTCAATCCGATTTTATCATAGGGTCTCCACCAGCCGTCTTAGTCCATTCCGCACTAAATCTACTGATTTCAGGGGCTTTATTCAACCGACCTTAATGGAGAAAGCATTTTACATGGGAAGTAGACAGCAGACGAGTAATTCTGCACACACATACCTGAGGTAGCTGGGTTGTGTTTCATCACTCCTGGTGCCCAGAGCAAGACTGACTACAGAGGTGGCTCGATTTATAACACAATACATCCATTCTTTACAAATCTCCTTTCAACAGGATTCCGCACCTTGTTGATATTAAAATCACCCTCGCCTAGCAAGACACGCTGTACCTCTCTCGACACAGAGAGTTACCATTACCTGTAGCACAGTAGACCATTCAACCCCTTGATACTGTTCTGTCATTCATCGAGCTCACGGCTGTCGTGTATCCTGGCTCCATCCAGTCAGCTCGGTGCACACGGGAAGCGTGACTGGGGCGTGGAAGGAAGGCTTCAGGCGGTGGGAACATGGGAGAGGGAATCTGTAGAATGGGCGAGCGCCAAATAGATCGGCGAATGAACCCCAGGACAGGAAGCAGCCGCCAGACTGCTGTCACCTGTACGACCTGTTTGCACCAGAAACTACAAGTGTCACACGCCCATCTCAGGAGCTTCAATTACGGCAACAGTTACAGAGCTACCTTATCAAAATGCACCTCCACGTACGCCGCAGTGAGAGGTAAGTCGCCCCGTGTATGAAAAATGCCATTGATATTGAAGAAAGCAGTGGGGTCCCCCAGTGTTAAACAAACCTGAGCTACAGAATCGATCGAAACGCCGATTGGAACAACGATTGTAAGAGAATCAGGTTGCTGAGTATATTATTCGCCGGAATTTCGAATATGCTTTCCATTCAGAGAGGAAGATCCTGAAGGATGGAGCCTCTGCTGTTTGCCTAACAAAAGAAAACGACATCGAACAATACCTTGATTTGTTGCCCGGGCTATTGTCTGACGGTCGAGTCTAGTTATTTCAGGAGGCAGGTCCGCTGGGAGCCCTCTGCTCGCTGTTTATTCAAGCCCATTGTCAGATCCAGTATCCCTGTTCTCCCCGCTCCAAAGCTGAACCCAGTCTTCTAGCCGGCTCTGTCACAGCTCTTCTGTTGGACTTCACCACTCCGCCTCTAGAAACAGAGGACAGCTACAACCCGGAAGGGCGGCGGTTCGGCCCATCCTGCCTGTGCCAGCTTTCTGCAATTTCCTCTCGCCCACTTCCCCCCAACATATCGATGCCTGGAAGATCTGAGGGCTAAGGCAGTATTTGCGTCCGGTTCTCTTGCTGGTAACATTGTGCCAGTGGATCAGTTGTCATAATAAAGAGATAACCACACCAAGATGATAAGCGTTGTCCTGGTAAGATGGCTGTAAGTGTAGCTGATGAATAGCGTTAGGCTTCCAAATTGAAATAGCCAAGCGATGGTCAGTATCGGTCTCCATACAATGGACATTCAGAAACGGTTTTTGTTCTTAAACCAGACCAGGTGAATGTGACAGCCCTTGACATCAAGGCTGCATTCGACCAAGAGTGGCATCAAGGAGCCCTAGCAAAACTGGAATCAATGGGTATCAGGGAGCAAAGACTCCAATGGTTAGAGTCATACTGGGCACATTGGAAGATGGTTGTGATTGTGGGAAGCTAGTCATCTCAGTTTCAGGACATCTCTGCAGCAGATTCCCAGGATAGTGTCCTAGGCCCAACCATCTTCAGCTGCTTCATCAAAGATCTTGCCTCCACCATAAGGTCAGAACTGGGAATGTTGCCAATGACTGCACAATGTTCAGCACCATTTGTGACTACTCAAATACTGAAGTCAGTCATGTCCAAATGCAACAAGATCTGGACAATATCCAGCTTGGGCTGATAAGTGGCAAATTACACTTGCACCACAGAAATGCCTGGCTATGGCTATCATCGATAAGAGGCAATCTAACTCCCACCCCTTACCATTCAATGATGTTACCATCACTGAATCCCCACTGTCAACATCCTGGGTGTTATCATTGATCAGAAATACAATTGGATTCACCATATAAACACAGTAGTTAAAACAGCAGGTAAGAGACCAGGAATACTGCACTGGATAACACACCTCCTGACTTCCCAAAGCCCATTCACCATCTACAAGGCACAAGTCAGGAGTATAATGGAATACTCCCCACTTGCCTGGATGGCTGCTGCCCCAACAACACTCAAAAAGCTTGACATCATCCAACTCAAAGCAGCCCACTTGATTGGCACTGCATCCACAACCATTCACTCCCTCTACCTCTGATACTCAGTAGCAGCAGTGTGTTCTCTCTACAAGATACACTGCAGAAATTCACCAAATGTCCTCAGTCAGCACCTTCAAAACTCAAGACAACTTCCAATTCAGACAAGGGCAGCAGATATATGGGAACACAACCACCTTCAAGTTCCCTTCCAAACCACTCACCATCCTGACTTGGAAATATGTTGCTGTTCCTTCATTGTTGCTGAGTCAAAATCCTGGAATTCCCTCCCCAGTGTCATTGTGGATCAACCCACAGCCAGTGGAATGCAGCGGTTCAAGAAGGCAACTCAGGACCACCTTCTCAGGGGCAACCAGGAATTGGCAATGCCCATATTCCACAAATGAAAAAAAAAATGTCCAGTTGAGAAGTTCTTGATTTAAGAGCATTATAACGGTAGAGCGTGCATCCTGTTGAGTTTGCTCTGTCATGCAATACCATCTTAGCTTAAAGTATATTCACTGATGGAGCATCTACAATCCTTTGAGGGGGACAATTCCAAAGATTCATAAGCCTTTTGTCAAAAACATTTCTCCATATCTCAGTCCTTAGTGATCATCTCATTATAGTGTGCCCTCGTGTTCTGTATTCATCAGCCAGTGAGAACAATCTCTCAGCATCTACCCATCTATCCCCTTCATGATCTTCAATGTTTAACTGAAATTACCACTCATTCATCTAAACTCCAGAAAATATAGGTCCAACTTATTCAGTCTCTCATCATAAGACAACCCACTTATTTCAGGAACCAAATTTTCACTACACTATCTTCTCCACAAGCATTGTCTTCCAGGCATGGACTCAGAAAAGCTCTGTACATTGTCAGAATATTTCTTTATTCTTTTCCTTCAATCCCTTTGCAATAAAGGGCAGCATGCAATTTGCTCCTTTTGGTTGATGAAAGGGATCTGCATACTAACTTTTATGTGTTCCTTCTATGAATAAATCAAAATCTCTCTGAACATCACATTAACAAGTTTCACAATGTTATGGTACAGAAGGAAGCCATTTGGTCCATTGTAGCTGCACTGGCTCTCTCTGCATTTTAGCTCAGTGCCAATCTCCTACCTTTTCCCTGCAACCCTGTACATTTCTTCTATTTAACTAGTGCCCTTAATTGAAATTGTTTCCAGGCAGTACATTCCAAACCCTAACTATTCATTTCTTGAAAAGGTTTTAAGTTCCCTTGAGTTTGCTTCTTTTCTAAAATGCTAAAACTGTGCCCTCTGGTTTTTGATTCTGTCATAAGCAGGAGTAGTTTCTCCCAATCTATTGACATCTCATGATTTTGGATCCATCTACCAAATCTCCTTTGAGCCATCTGCTCTGTAAGGAAAACAGTTCCAACATCTCCATTCTTTCATATAACTGAAGTGTCTTATTCTAGAAACATTCTTGTGAATCTGTTCTGCATTTTGCACACAATAGTCCAGCTGAGAATGTCCAGTGTCCTTTTTAAGTTCATCAGAATTTCCCCATTCTTGTATTCTAAGCTCCTATTAATGAATACGAATTGTACCCTCTCTCTCCACATGTCCTGCCATTTTTAATAACTTATGCACATGTACGTCCTGGTTTCTCTGCTCCTAAACAACATTTAGAATAGTACCCTTTAATTTACACAACCTCTCTACATTGTTTTGTACCAAAATCTATTACCTCACACTTCTCAAAATCAAACTTCATCTGCCACCTGTCTGTTCACTCCACCAGCTTGTCAATGGTCTTTTGAAGATCTACACTGTCATCCGGACAATTTGCTCTTCCCTTGTGGCACAGTGATAGTGTCCCTATCTCTGAGCCAGGAGGCCTGTGTTCATGCCCCATCTGCTGCAGAGGTGTCTGAACAGGTTAATTAAAAAAATACATTTCTTCCAAGTACTTTTTCTCACCCACAAAGTTTGAAATTGTCCCCTGCATACCAAGACCAGGTAAGGATGGTAGTTTCCTGCTCTAAAGAACATGAGACACCCAGGTAGGTTTTTCGCCAACAATCAACAATGGATTCATGGTCATCATTAAATTCTTAATTCCAAATTTTTAAAAAAATTGAATTCAAATTCCGCCACCTGCTATGGTGGTTTTTGAATCCAGGACCCCAAGACATTATCTCGGTCTCTAGATTAACAGCCCAGCAATAATGCACTAGCCCATCACCTCCCAATATGTGCAAATATCACAAAGACAACCCATGGGGAAATCTACTACAAGCTTTCTTCCAGCCTGAAAAATGCACATTAATCATTATTCTATTTCCAATCCTTCAACCAATTTTAAATTTGCGTTGCTGCTGTCCCTTTTATTTCATTAACTGTAACTTTCCACAGAAGTCTGTTATGTGGTATTGTACCAATGGCCTTTTCAAAGTCTATCATATAATCTGCATTGCCCTCATTAATTATTTCTGTTATCTCTTCACAAACTTCCAGTAAATTAGTTATATATTGTTTTTACTTAACAATTCCATGCTGACTCTTCCAAATCAACAGCCATTTTTCCATGTGGATCTTAATTCTATTCCTAATAATAATTTCTAGATATTTCCCTACTACCAAAAGTCAAAGTATAATTGCTAGTCCAACCTTTACTATATATTTTTTCTTAACAAAGACATAATGCATGCAATAATCCAGCCCTCCAATACCACTCACAATTCCAAGGAAATTTGAAGGGTTATTGCTAGTGACTCTATAATTTCCATTCTCCCTTTCTTCAATATCCTTGGATGCATATGGTCCTGGTGCATCATTAACTTTAATACTGATGTGGAGATGCTGGTGTTAGATTGGGATGGAAAATGTCAGAAGTCATACCATGCCAAGTTTACTTGAAATGATAAGCTTTTAGAGCACTGTTCCTTTGTCAAATGAAGTTGGGGGGGGGGGGGGGGGGAAGGGCACAGAATTTACTGTAGCAATTTTAAACTCATCTAGTTACTGATTTTCCTCTTCTGTCACCACAACTTTACAACTTCTGCCTCATAAATAAATACAAATGCAAAATATTTATTTAACACCTCAGCCATGCCTATTGCTTCTCTGTGTTTCTCACCAAATCCTCCTATTGCCACCTTTTTTTAACCACTTTTGTTTTTACCATTGATGTGCTGATAGAAGACTTTGGGATTTCCCTTTGTGTTTGGTTGCCAATCTTTCCCCTTTGCTGTATTTGCCTTTTCACTTCGCCACTGAATCATCTGCATTTAGTTTGGTTCTCAATCATATTTTGTACCTGACACCCGTCATAAGCACACTGCTTCTCCTTTAACTTACTTTTTATCTCCTTTGTCGTACAGGGAGCTGTGGATTTGTTTGTCCTACCTTTCCCTTTTGAGGGAATATCCCTTGACTGTGCCTGGACCATCTCCTCTTTAAAGGTAGTCTATTATTCAGCTACTTTTTTCCCCATCAACTTTGGTTCCGCTCTTCCCAGCCCAGCTCTTGTCCCATTGCAATCTATTCTCTGCCTTTGAATGTTCTTATTGAGTATTGACCAATGTCATTTTCCACCATCACCTTAAGCATTAGAATATAATAATTACTGTCCTCTAAATGTTTCCCCACTGTCACTTGATCTACTGAGCCCACTTCATTCCCAAGAAACAGGTCTAGCAGCACTTCCTTTCTTGTTGGACTTGACACCAGTTGCCGTCGGATATTCTCCGGAATACAATCTAGGAATGTCTGTTCCTCACTGCCCCTTACACTATCATCATTCCAATCTGTGTATGAATATTCAAAGTCCTAGTTATAGCTACACAATGATGCTCACATTTTTCTGAAGCATCCTTGTCATTTTATTCCTCTATATCCTTTCCATTTGCTGGTTATCAATAGATTACACCAAACAAATGATTTGTATCTTTCTTGTTCCTTAATTCTAGCCAAATTAATTCTGTCCTGCAACCAATCTAATACCATATAAGTTAAAAATCACACAACACCAGGTTACAGTCCAACAGGTTGAACTATAACCTGGTGTTGTGTGATTTTTAACTTTGTACACCCTAGTCCAACACCGGCGTCTCCAAATCATGAATACCATCTAAGTCATCAATATAGAGTTTAAATAACTGAGCCCAACACAGTTCTCACAATATTTCCCTCAAAATGATCTACCAACTTGTAAATGCCCCATTTATTCCTACTTTCTGTTTCCTCTGTTCATAAATCCCTTCCTCCATGCTAAAATAACATCCACAACTCACTGGCCCTTACCTTGTGTATTAACCACATATCAAGCATCACTTTCACTGCCTTAATAATAGATTCCAGCATTTTGTTTGTGACTGTGGTCAGGGTTACTGGCCTGATCTTCCCCATATTCTATTTCTCCCCTTTTTGAATATATGTTATACCTACTAACTTCTCATCTACGGGGCCATCCAAATGTAGGGAATGTTGAAATATTGCAAAACCATAGCTTGTACATCCACCATAAATGCAGATTTCCTGAGGATATGGCCATTACGTCCTGGGGGTAATAATGGATTTTTTTCTTTGCTGATTGTAATTACCTTAATTTCCTCAATTTTACTAACCTCTCAGATAGCCTCTATTTTTGAGATGCAACTGTGTCTTCTAATGTGCAGACACAAAATCTTGATAATATCTTGATAATTTCATCATGTCTTTTTGACTCTTTTCCATTCTCCAGGCTATAGATTGCTTAATTGATAATCGATCTGGTTGGTCACATTGTGAACACATCCTCCTTGGCCATCAAAAACTCGAATGGGACTGAAACCCTGAGTTAAAAGGTAGAGATGCTATCCACTGCACCAAAAAGTTCCTAGAGTAATTTGGGATATTCTCTATAAGGTACGATCCAGTGAGTGCTTCACCAATTTGTGGTATCACATTGCTAAATTTGGCTCAGGGCCCCTGATGTCGCTGACAAGGACATTGCAGGGTTGACTGGGCAAGGTGTTCCTTTGTTGTTTATAATGTCTAGGTCAATACTGGATATCTATCAGGTTTTATTCCTATTTCTTAATTGAGTGTGCAGCCCACTGCCTTGTATAAGAGTGACCATAATACCGTCAGAAGTAACCAAAGATATCCAGTCTGGTATTTCCCTAAAGTATTTCATCCACTCAGCATGATCAATGTTTGGTGTCTTTTGATATAATGGAATTCAGAGGGCCACACAAAAGCCTATCCTTACATATATCATTTCATCAAATCATGAAATGTTTTTGACCAGCTCCCTTCCCTTTTATACTCCAAATTTTAGAAAATTTACTTTGTTTGAAGCAATTGTTTTTATTTAGTGACTTACCTCACCACTGCATTTTGATCATTTTTAAACTGTTTTCCTATTGTTGAGTTACACAATCTTACATTAAAATTTGAGACATCCCGGAAGCTCTCCATAAGACCGTAACCTATAGGAACAGAATTAGGTCATTCAGGCCATCGAGTCTGCTCACCATTTGATCATGGCGGATATGTTTCTCACCTCATTCTTCTCCCCATCACCCTCAATCCCCTTACTAAACAAGGAGTTACCTATCTTTTTACTTCATTGGGGAAAGCTGCAGCAAAGAGGGATTTGGCATGCTTCGTGCAATAATTAATAAAAGCTACCATCCAAGTGCAACAGATAAGAGGAAGGCAAATGCATATTGGCCTTTATTTTAAAGGGAATTGATTCTAAAAATAAGGAAATTTTGCTAAATTTACACAAAACACTACTCAGACCACTATTGGAATACTGTGCTTAATTTCATGCCCTTATGTAAGGAAATATATGGAAGCATTAGAAGCAGTTCAAAGAAAAAGGTTCACTGGACTGATACTAAGTGTACAGAAACTGTCTTATACGAAGTTGAGTAGGTTAGACCCATACTCATTGGAATTTAGATAAATGAAAAAGATTTTTATGATGTAAGATTTTTAGGCAACTTGACAGGAGAGAAATTGTTTACTCTTGTGGGAAAGTCTAGGAATAGAGAACATAATCTCAGAGTAAGGACTTGTCAACTTAAGGCAGAGAGGAGGAGGAATTTCTTCCCTCAAAGGGTAGTCAATTTGTAGAATTCTTTATCACCGAGGGCTGACATGGCTCGGTCATTAATTCATTTCCAGACTGAGACAGACAGATTTTTATTCAGTAAGGGAATCAGGGGTTATGGGAAAAAACAGGAAATTGGAGTTGAGGATTAATTGTGATCTCATTGAATGACAGAACAATTTCGAAGGGCTGAATGGTTTACTTCTGCTCTTATATCTTCTGGTGTTAAGATCTTATGCTGTTTAATCAGAAAGATGCATGAATGCACAAATTGCCACATCCCCAAACCCCACCCCTCTTCCCACCACCAATGCATCAGCTATTGATTTGATGCATCTGTAGTCTGATGCAAGAATAATACTGGATAATAATTTGGAAGTACAACAGTTCAGGACAGTGACAATCTTAAATTCCCAAAGAATTGTATTGAGTACAGGAGTTGGGGGGGTCATGTTGCAGTGTACAGGACATTGGTTAGGCCACTGTTGGAATATTGCATGCAATTCTGTTGTGAAACTTGAAAGGGTTCAGAAAAGATTTACAAGGATGTTGCCAGGTTTGGAGAATCTGAGATACAGGGAGAGGCTGAACAGGCTGGGGCTTTGCTCCCTGAAGCGTCGGAGGATGAGGGGTGATCTTATAGAGGTTTACAAAATTATGAGGGATGGGCCAGGTGCTGGCAAGTGGGACTAGATTGGGTTGGGATATCTGGTCGGCATGGACGGGTTGGACCGAAGGGTCTGTTTCCATGCTGTACATCTCTATGACTCTATGATTCTATAATTGCATGTTAGAGGTTGGCTGCTAGTTTCCATATTGCAAATAGCTAAGCTCTGCTGGTCCCAAGCAATTGGAGTCAATTTTCTAACGATTGGCAAATAGGTTTTGCCAGGCTCCACGTGCATTTAATGTGGAAGTGGCAAGTGCCAATAGACTGGCTCCAATGCCTGCTGATATCCTTGCAGGTGCCTTTTTCAGTATTTCATTAAAGAAATAATGTTAACACTGGACATGGAAAACAACTTTATTGTTCAAAAATACATTTGCTGGCTTTTATTTCACTGGAAGATTTTCAGTGAGAACATTGTTTCATTGGTAATACTTCAGCTAACAGATTGAAACATGGCTTCATTTGTCAATCCTTGGCCATTTTTCTTATTTATTCCTGTGTTGAGGACATTGTTGGCATTTATTCTCCATCCTAGACCAGGTAACGATGGCAGATTTTCTTCCCTGAGGACATGAGTGAACCATTTGTTTTCTATTTAGTAACAATTGATAGTGGCTACGCGAATACTCTTAGGGGCAGCTTTTTAGTTCCAGATATTTTGGTTTATTGAATTCAAATTTGACCATCTGCCATTGTAGGGTGGTCTGCTAATGCAGGTGGCAACCAAGTGCTATTGTCACTGAGCCAGTAATCTAGGGAACCAAGTTAATGGTCTGGTGCCATGGATTTGAATCCCTGTGACAGAAGGTGAAATGGTATCCATACCCCTTTGTGCTGGCATACATCACCAGTTGTAATCTTAATGAAAGAGATTGCATTTGACTTGGCACCAGTAAAACAATTTTTCAGGTCCACATTCCAGTTGATGCTCCCCCCTAATGTCACAACATTGAACATCATTTGAAGAAGTACGAAGGACCTCATCAGCATTATCAAGGTGAAATGTTACCGACCTCCAATTAATAGACCATAGAACATAGAACAATACAGCGCACAACAGGCCCTTCGGCCCTCGACGTTGCGCCGACCTGTGTACTATTCTCAGCTCGTCACCCTACACTATCCAAAATCATCCATGCGCTTATCTAAGGATTGTTTAAATCTACCTAATGTGGCTGAGTTGACTACATTAGCAGGTAGGGCATTCCACGCCCTTACCACTCTCTGCATAGAGAACATGCCTCTGACATCTGTCTTAAATCTATCACCCCTCAATTTGTAGTTATGCCCCCTCGTACATGCTGGCGTTATCATCCTAGGAAAAAGACTTTCACTGTCTACCCTATCTAATCCTCTGATCATCTTATATGTCTCTATCAAATCCCCTCTTAGCCTTCTTCTTGCCAATGAGAACAGGTTCAAGTCTCATAGTCTTTCCTCATAAGTCCTTCCCTCCAGACCAGGCAACATCCTGGTAAATCTCCTCTGCACCTTTTCCAATGCTTCCACATCCTTCCCGAAATATGGGGACCAGAACTGTACACAATATTCCAAGTGTGGCCGCACCAGCATTTTGTATAGTTGCAACATGATATTGCGGCTCTGGAACTCAATCCCTCTACCAATGAAACCTAGCACACCGTATGCCTTCTTAATTGCACTATCCACCTGGGTGGAAACTTTCAGGGATCTATGTACATGGACTCCAAGATCCCTGTGCACATCCACACTACCAAGAATCTTTCCATCGACCCAGTACTCTGCCTTCATGTTATTCTTCCCAAAGTGCATCACCTCATATTTAGTTGCATTGAACTCCATTTGCCATCTCTCAGCCCAATTCTGCAGTTTATCCAAGTCTCCCTGCAACCTGTAACATTCTTCCACACTGTCCACTACTCCACCGACTTTAGCGTCATCTGCAAATTTACTAATCCATCCACCTACGCCTGCGTCTAAGTCATTTATAAAAACGACAAACAGCAGTGGTCGCAAAACAGATCCTTGTGGCACACCACTAGTAACCAGACTCCAGGCTGAATTAATTGTTTGATTTTGTTGCTCCAATTCCACACAATTTTTGATGCTTCCCATAATTGTTTATGTAAAGTCTGGAAAACTACAGGACTAGTGTGGCAAGTGCTGAAGGACATTTGAAGAGTGGCATAGTAAGCTCAGCAGTTAGCACTACAGCCTTGCAGCACCAGGGACCCGGGTTTGATTACAGCCTCGGGTGACTGTCTGTGTTTGCATATTCTGCCAGGTAATATGGGGGTTTCCACCAGGTGCTCCATTTTCACCCACAGTCCAAAGATGTGCAGGTTAGGGGGATTGGCCATGCTAAATTACCCATAGTGTCCAGGGATATGCAGGATAGATGGGCTAATTATGATAATCGGGATAGGGTCCTTGCAGACCCAATATGCAGAACGGCCTCTATCTGCATGTTGCTGACCTCAACGTTCTTGCATTAAGTTCTTCCCAGATATGAGTTATATGTTTGCCTCTCAGAATACAGCATAAATGGGAGAATGAGAGAGGAAGAGAAGAGGGAAAACAGCCCCTGAGAGGAGGTAATGTCAGCCCAAGGAGTTCTGGGAGCAATTTTCTTCACAAACCACAGTTTATCACCCAAATCTGCCAACTGCTGAAGTCATGGCTTCAAACTCCATGTAGGGCAGACTGCACAGTCAGAAACTTTGACGGTGACCATGACTATGACCTTTTTTTTTGCATCTGGTTCCTTTCAGCCTGGGGCTGGAGGTGTTTGCAACACCATAGTTTGTAGTCCACTGTTGCTAAACAAACTCTGTTTAGAAACACTTCAGTTTTTTCCTTCCTGCCATAGCTAAGGAAATGAAGCCAGCACAGGTTCTTTATTCATTCAGTCATTGGACATGGATATCACTGACATGGGAAGAATGAGAGCCACTTTCTTCAAACCTGTAGTGTGCCATAGTGCCTGTAGTGATGTAATAATTACTTTTCTGAAAAGATCATTTATGATGTTTCAGCAAGTACCTTAATCTTGGATGTATGACTCAATATTTATTTTGTTGCCCATAAATTGATAAAAGTGAAGAATAATCAATTATTTTTACATTCTAGATTGCTGTCTGTGAGAATTTTTTCCATCCAATTGGCTACCTACCATGGTGAATAACAGTTGTTGGACTCTGGAGATCTAGTGTCTTGGCATTGGAATCAAAGTAATGTTGGGAAAGGGGAAAATAATGCCACAAAGATTATGAAATCTTGTTGACAACTTTCTTTGAGGACAGCAGCAAGTGTCATTGCCTCACTGCTGATTACAAAGTCCATTCAATAATGGTGTATTTTGTTATGATTCAGTTGCTTAATCAGTTGATATATTTGGGTGTACAGTTTGTTGGCTCTCATGATCTACTGAATATCTTCTTTCTTTGTCAACAGGCATTCCCCACTCATAAAAGTGTAGTGACAATATGGACTTATATAATCTCTCCTATTTTGACTTTGACATCATAAATACAGTGTGACCTGTCATTGAGATATAGATTTATTACAAACAAGGCATCAAATGAAGGTAGACCAAAGATGACCTTTCCAACCAAGCCTAAAAATCTCTTACAATGTTCTAAGACATATACAGATGAGGAAGGCCATTTAGTTGTATCACAAAATTTACCTAGAGCTCCCCCATCAGAGCAACAACCCTGCCAATTTTTCTACTTCCACATACTTACCCAGAAGATCATTTAACATGTTGTTCAGAGAAGAGCCTCCAAACACCATCCCTCGGTTTTAACCCTTCTCAGGGTGAAAGTGAGGACTGCAGATGCTGGAGATTAGAGTCAAGAGTATGGTGCTGGAAAAGCACAGCAGGTCAGGCAGCATCCATGAAGCAGGAAAAACAACATTTCAGGCAAACCCCCTTCATCAGGAATGAGGCTTGGATCCTTGGGGGGTGGAGAGATAAATGGGAGGGGGGGTGGGTCTGGGTGGGGCAGGTTGTGAGGACAGTGCTGAGCTGCAAGGTTAAAACTGGGGTAAGGTGGGGGGGAGGGGAAATGAGGAACGTGGTGAAATCCACATTGATGCCATGGAGTTAGAGGGTCCCGAGGCAGAACATGAGGCATTCTTCCTCCAGGCGTCAGGTGGTAAGGGGGTGGCGATGGAGGAGGCCCAGGACCTGCATGTCCTCAGCAGAGTGGGAGGGGGAGTTAAAGTGTTCAGCCACGGGGTGGTGGGGTTGATTGGTGCAGGTGTTCCGGAGATGTTCTCTGAAGTGCTCTGCGAGAAGGCATCCTGTCTCCCCAATGTAGAGGAGACCGCATCAGGAACAACAGATACAGTAAATGACATGTGTGGAAGTGCAGGTGAAATTTTGATGGATGTGGAAGGCTTTACCTTTAACCCTTCTCAACCTAAGCCTCCATCACCTATCCAGTCCCTCACTTTAATTTGACCAGCTTTTCAGCTCTATATACTCTACATGAGTCTGTGTTTGATAGGCTTCTTCTAAGGTGTTGTTCAGCTGGTTTCTCTTGAGATTGCAGTTATCAAATTTTACCAGGGTTTCCTGCCACCTCGCTCACCTGTTTGCAAGCTCATGACTCTTTTTCGGTACCATTTCCAGAGCTGCCTTGTGTATTGAGGACCAGAAATGCACACAATGCTACTTAGCCTAAGAGCATATGTTGTAGGTATTTAGAAAGTAAGAGGCTGTTGGGAAAGGAGTGTTGAACTCAAGTCAGAAACATGTAAATATAAAGGCAAAAGTTTAATCAAATTGCAGTTTGCAGTACTTGCAAACAAGTGTGAACACAAAGCGTGAAAATTTAATTGTGTTAATCGAAACAATAATCTTAACAGCAACATATAGACACATTGTATCAGTTTACTGCTCTGATAACACAAACCCTGCCTTTCAGTTTTCATAGAAACAGATGGAAACATTTTTATATCCCCAGAACACTGATTAAAACTCCTAGAATCCCACATAACAAGTTTGGTATTTGACTTCAGTCAGTCTAAACCAATAGCCCTGAACATTGGGAATAGCAGTTCAATCATGCAATAACAGCAATGAAATTGGATTTTAGCTTTTATAAAGAAAACAGATGGATACATAAAATGCATAACCCAAAGCAGTGATAAATTTTCTGGAACCTGCATGACATCAAATTATAATATTTAAACTTCTCTGTATGTGCTGATATTTGAGGGGTCCTTTTTGATGGCACTTTAAAACTAAGGCTCCGTCTCGTGTTTCAGATGGATAAAAGATATCCCATGACACTATGTTGAAGAAAAGCAGGGAAACTCTCCCTGGTGCCTTATCCAACATTAAACTTTCAACCAGCATTCATTAAACACTGAATGTTTAACTCAGTGCTCATTCTCTCACTGCTGTGGTGCAGTGTTTTCTATATTACAGCCAACACCATACCACATAAGTATCTGTTTGCATATGAAGCATTAGAACCACCCTTCGAAATAACTCCACAGAGGCTGGTCACTAAGTCACATTCTACTTAAACATAAGGAGTCTCTGACATTGATCCAGCTCCCTCAGACTTAGCTCCCAGAATGAAAAGGATGGCTGACACTCCTATTTATGTCTGTCAGCCAAGGCTCCCTAATTGGACTGGATTAACAGCTCCAATCAGGGAATGTATAGTCTATGAGATCCGCCTGGTTGGCCTTGTTACAATATCTACATCCTTAGCCAGTGTAAAGTGCCATACATATGCAATTTGTTTCTTTTAATCTGAATGTTGAACTTTAAGCATTCCCCACACAACAAAGTATACAGGGAAGAGCGAATAACTTTTAGGCTTCTGAAAACCCATTATAAGCCAAAGTGTTGGCAACCCATTAGCTGATATTATGTCTCTCCAATTATTCCCATCTCTGTTCTTCCCTTTGGCAGTGAGATTAGGATTGAGAAGTCAGCATTTGATGCATAAAAAAACATGCTCCACATCACTAAAACACTGAGACACTGATTATGATGCACATTTTAAGTTAAGATAGTTCTAAGTTGCCTATTATTTCATAAACTAAATTATTCCTTTCAGTGCACAGATATGTCACTGCAGACAAAGCAGTAAGATCTCTTCCAGCTGATGTTGAATGGAAATGGTGGAATGTTCCAGAATAATGTCAGGTTTCTTTCTTCAATCTGCTCTCCCCAAAACTGTAAGTTTTACTCCCAATTCCTCCGCCTCCGCTGCATCTGCTCCCAGGAGGACCAATTCCACCATAAAATATCCCAGATGGCCTCCTTCTTCAAGGACCACAATTTCCCATCCCATGTGGTTGATGATGCCCTCCAGTGCATCTCCTCCACTTCCCGCACCTCTGCCCTACACAACAAGGACAGAATTCTCCCAGGTCCTCACCTTCCACCCTACCAACCTCTGTATAAAATGCAACATCCTCCACCATTTCCGCTGTTGAAATGGAATTGAATTAGCATTGACCTGTTAGAGCAAAAGAAATCAACACTCGAAAAGAATCAATTGAATTGACAATGATCAGCCTTTATTGTAAATGCTGCCACAGTTTGGCTGAAGCTTGGCAAGAAGAGGGATCCAGATCGTTCCCTGTTTCCCTTTCAAGTTTCGCGCCTTTACAAAAGAAAAGAATACATTACTTACTTTAAAATATGCTGAGCAATTACAGATTATCATGAAATATGCATCACCTGTAATATTAAACCTTAGTCTAAAAAAAATTAATCACTTGTGTCATTTCATAACTCTGTTTCAGTTATATGGACATTTTGTTTGTTAAAATCTGCAGTTCGAAATATACAAGGAGCCGTTCCAAGGCTAAGAATGCAACTTGTGTCATGTTTACTGTTTCCGACCTTTTGCTACAGTTTTTTTTGACTTGCAGATCTATAATCCGAATGTTGGCCAATTGTTTTCCCATCATTCAATGTTAAATGCTCCCCACAATACTGCACTGCCACCTACAACCAGACCCCACCACCAAATATATATTTCCCTCCCCATCCCTATCTGCATTCCTCAGAGACCATTCCCTCCACGACTCCCTTGTTAGGTCCACGCCCCCCCACCAACCCACCTCTCCTGACGGCACCTTTCGCTGCCACCACAAGAAGTGTAAAACCTGTGCTCACACCTCCCCCCTCACCTCCATCCAAGATCCCAAAGGATCCTTTCACATTTGATAGAGATTTACCTGAGCTTCCACACACGTCATTTACTGTGTCTGTTGCTCCCAATGTGGTGTCCTCTACATTGGGGACACAAGACACCAACTTGCGGAATATTTCAGAGAACATCTCTGAGACACATGCATTAAACTAAACTGCTGCTCTATGGATGAACACTTTAACTCCCCCTCTCACTCCGCCAAAGATGTGCAAGTCCTGGGCCTCCTCCACTGCCAAACTCTCTCCATCTGACACCTGGAAGAAGAATTTCTCATCTTCCACCTTGGGACCCTCCAACCACACTGGATCAATGTCGATTTCACCAATTTCCTTATTTCCCCTCCCCCCACCTTATCCCTAAACTTCCAACTTGACACTACCCTATTGAACCGATTCATCTTTCTTTCCACCTATCTGCTTCACCCTCCTCTCAGACCTATCACCATCACCCCCTACACCATCACCTCCTACCTCCATCTACCTATTGCATTCCCAGCCGCCTTCCTCCAGAATCCCCCCACCCCATTTATCTCTCAGCCCCCTTGGGCAACACTTCATTTGTGATGAAGAGTTCATGCTCAAAATGCCAACTCTCCTGCTTCTTGGATGCTGCCTGACATGCTCTAGGCATGGCAGGTTACCACTGGTGGACTCACACATCATAAAACCTGGTAGCTTGTTGGTTCTCAAAGTGATGTAATGCATTGATATTTCCTCCCAAAGAAAGGTTCAAAACAGTTAATCCTTCTGCTCCTGCCTTTCCTTCTTTCGCAGATTTTGTATCTATGGTAAAGAGTTTACTTTATCAACATTTCAATTTTTTCAGCATAAAACAATAACTTATTGTCATAAAGTGCTATTAACATAGTTAAACTTCCCAGGCATTTCACCTGAGAATTATCAAACAATAAAACTGACAGCAAGCCAGAGGAGATATTAGATTAAGAGATTATAGAACCCCTATAAAGAGATGGGGTTCAAGCACTATCTTAAAAGAAGAAAGAGATGGAGAGATGTTTCCTGTTCTACTATGTTCTACATCTTCAAATAGTGTCACAGGATCTCCCACACTCACCTGAATTTCCAATAGTGCAGCACTCCTGTTGTACTGCACTCAGACAGTGTTTACCCATTGTAGCGATTGGCATGAGGTCAGCCAGGTGGACTTCATAGCTGTTAACCTGGTCTAGTTGAGGAGTCCTAGCTGACAGATAAAAACAGGAGTGTCATGGTTTCTGTTTTCCCTAGGGACTGTCTGTGAGCCAGCTGGGTCAGTGTCATGTGCTTTGCACATATTAATAAAGGGTGAATATCGGTCTTCGTGGACTTATTTCACCCATGTTATCAGCTTCAAGTCATCATGGGAGCTTGTACAGACAATTCTCAGATGAAAGTCCAGCCAACTAATCCAAACTGCTACTTAATAACTGTGGTGTATTTGAAGGCAAAGATGATAAATCAGTGGAAATAGGTGAATCTCAATAAGCATTTTGAAATTAGGAGTGTTCCTTCTCTGGACAAATGTGAGTTTATCAGGGAGAGCCAGCATGGATTTGCAAAAGGGAAAATCATGTATAATGAGTGTAATTGAATTTTTTTGAGGAGGCAACTCATATGGTGGATCATCTATGGGTGCACATCTGCCAAGGAGAATTTTTTTCTCATAGAGATGTTGTTAGTCTGTGTAACTTTTTACCTCCAACCTTCATCCAGCTATCACCATCCCACCTACCTCTGTATGACATGATGTGGAGGTGCCAGTGTTGGACTGGGCTGGGCAAAGTGAGAAGGCACATGGCACCAGGTTATAGTGCGACAGATTTATTTGAAATCACAAGTTATTTGGAGTGCTGCTCCTTCTTCATGTTAAAGTTTATGATTTCAAATAAACCTGTTGGACAATTATGTTCGGCTCTGTCAGAAATACTGCAGGCACTGCATCTCAGAAAACATCTTGACATGCAGAATCAATGGAATGAGATCAAGGCTAACAGAGTTCAATTATGACCACTGCTTATGTAGGGTAAGCTTGCATTTCCTTAGATATAGATGATTATGGGATGTTGTCATTGAGGGGTTTAAGATAACCAAAGGACTTAATTGAACCAATGGAGGTGAACTATTCCTTGTGCCAGTGAAGTCTAGGAGATGAGAATTTAACCTTACAATTGAAGCAAGGCCATTCAGGGATGATATCAGAAAAAAATAATTTACTCAAAGGGTGGTGATAATCTGGAATTCCCACTCCCCTTAAAAAAATGTTGTTGCATTCAGGAGTCAATGGAGAATTTCAAAACAATGATTTGTCAATGTTTGTTAGGCAAGGGTATTAAAGGCAACAACAAAACCAAATTATTGCACAAAGTTACAAAACAAATCAACTGTGATCTAATTGCATGAGAGAACAAGTTCAAGAGGCTGGATGGCCTATCCTTTTTCCTATGCTGCCATGTAGCTGGACCAAAGAATTAGAGATTTCCTCAGGTTGGCAGAGTAGGGGCAGAATGAACAGTCATCAATGGGGTGTGCAGGTGGAGTGAGCAGTATCCAGTGTTAATGAGGGGGAGACTATCGTTAGGGTGTGAAGCAGAAAGTTCAAAAACAAAGAAGAGAACTTTGTTATCAGAAGGCAGGAGCAGGAGCCAGTGAATCTTTGAAAGGGTGAGTGGCTGAAATGTAGGTCACTGAAGAATGACCTGAAGTGGTCAATCCAAAGGGCATTTTTAGTAGTCAAGCCTTGAGGCACATGAATTGGTGGCATTTGAAAGAAAATGAGCAAAGATCATGACATTGGAAAAAGGTAACATTCATAATCTGAGGTTTGAATTCAAGCTGGACAGAAGAACTGTATGGAGACTCAAAGGATGGTCTCAGAACATTTCTTTAGTGTGATTGGCTAATGCGATGAACATTTGTTGATAACATAGTTAAGATAAAAGTATTCATTACTTTCCGTTCAAATAAACTTAATAGTGTAGATTAGATTAGATTACCTACAGTGTGGAAACAGGCCCTTCGGCCCAACAAGTCCACACCGACCCGCCGAAGCGCAACCCACCTATACCCCTACACTTACCCATTCACCTAACACTACGGGCAATTTAGCATGGCCAATTCACCTGGCCTGCACATCTTTGGACTGTGGGAGGAAACCGGAGCACCCGGAGGAAACCCACGCAGACACAGGGAGAATGTGCAAACTCCACACAGTCAGTCACCTGAGGATGGATTTGAACCCAGGTCTCTGGTGCTTTGAGGCAGCAGTGCTAACCACTGTGCCACGGTGCTGCCCTAGATTAGTCTACAGTGACACATTTATTAAATATTATAATGATCATATCGAACTCAATCAAGGTTACAAAATGTTGGTCGTAAAATATTATTTCCTATAACACCTAGCCTTATGCTGTATACTTTCTGAGATAACCTGCTGTCTGAGATCATATAAATTCTATCAATGATAATAAAAACTCTCAAAATGATTTAGTTACAATGTAATGTACTTGTTAGACAAGCCATGTGAATAATGATTGGCTTATTTCAGGCATTGATTTTCCTCACTTCATTTCTACTGGGCGAAGTTCTGAGAAGGCTTGCCAGGGTTGGAGGATTTGAGCTGTAGGGAGAGGCTGAATAGGGCATGGACCAGTTGGACCAAAGGGTCTGTTTCCATGCTGTACATCTCTTTGTCTCTAAATACTGCCAATCTTAACTCCAATACATTTTTTTTTCCTGCCACTGACCATCCTCGCTGATTAATTGGTTGGAGGATCATGGACTAAAGCTGCTCTTAAATGCTTCAGCTACAATTGGCACAAGCATCAAACTTCTCAAATGCAAGTACAGCTCCAAGGCAATCATAGCAATCTATCTCTCTCTGTCTGGTGAAAGAACAAAGTTTACAAGGATACCAGCATTTGATTAACATGTGCTGTGTATGTACATGTGAGTAAATAGATGATTATCAGTTGCAGAGACTGGCAGATACACAGGTTAGTTTTGCAAGTGGAAATGTTCAATTTTTTACAGGCCAGTTAATTAAGGCTTGCCTTTAACACAGCCAAGCTACCTAACACTGCAGATATACTGTAGACATTTATCCTTTATTTTAACTCCTGATCAGATATATTGTGAGACGCCTCTGGCGAAGACGGAAATTGAACCAAGCCACCTGGCCTAAAGATAGGGGCCCAACCACTAGGCCAATGACCTTCGATTTAATCCTGTATGTTTTGGCCACAGGAATCATGAGCAAAATTCCGAACAAATTGATTGAATTCCGCATGTTTTCCGACTGAGATATTTTCAGTAGTTACCCCACAAGGCCAGGTTTATTCATGCATACATCTCACCACTACCACTGCCTTCACATGTCAGGTCATCACTATTCTCGATTTATCATTATGCTCTGTGCTAGATTCTTCAACTTCAATGGTGTCCTTTAGGTCCAGCATACACAAGATATTGCTGGAATGGTTGTTGTGTTTAACATTGACTGCTTTCTCAAGGAATCAATCAGTGCCATTGGTCAGACACAGTTCCATCTCTCAGAATAAGTATTTTATTTAACAATATATTTTTCTAATTGTGTATTTTAATGATTTTTAAGGAAGATCTTCTGAGAAGAGGATTTGTTTCACATGCTGGGGCTTGGTTTGCACTGAGCTGATAACATAAAGATAAAATGACCTAGAATGTTTGCCAATGATAATCCATTGATTTTCAAGTGATTACAGAAGGATCACTTACTTCCTCTACCCCTTCCCTGAGAGATCCCAAAATCTGAGGGATACAACAATTATATAAGCCACCTACAGGCAGATCCCACCCAAATGTATTGAAGTTGACTTGTCCTCACTCTCCCATGCTAAAACTGCTGATGAATGCAGAAACATTCAAATCAACAAAGGTAACTTCAGCCTTTATGTCCTAGCCACTGACTCCTCAAAACTCTTTAACTGAAGTAACCGTACAACTAGACAATCGTTCCTAAGGCTTTTCAGATGGCTCACAGAAGGAGAGTTTGGCATTCGACTAAAATAGAATAATGGAGCATGTCTTTATTCTGAACATTAGCATGAGGATTTAGTGAAGGAATGTGCAAGTCACTGTGCTTCAAAGAAATGTGATTAGTTTTTTGTTACAATTTCAAAATAGGCAAAAAAATGTGCCCTTAGTTGAAAGGCTATATTGATTTTATTAATCTCATGGCCTACGTTGTGCGTTATGTCACATGACAAGTAATGATAGCTGCCGTGCAGGTTTTGTTTTGGGTAACAGAAACACAGTCTGTTTGGCAGCAGTTATATATATGCAGTTGCCATGGTTACATTGGGTTCTCCCTGACAGTTGGGTGTATATGGCACAATCTGTTTCTAAATCTATCGATCTTTTAACAAAGTAAAACTGATAAGGTTTTCAATACATCACGATAGATTCTATTCCGTGTTTCATGCAGATACTGTATGTTTGATTCATATTGTGTTACCAGCTGTATCATGTCTGCAAAAGGAGTTAGCGTGAGATTTGGTGGAACGTTTACAAAATTATTATTTCCCTTTGTTAAAAGACCATGGTGAATCTTTGTTTCTGTTTTTTTTCTGAACGTCGATAGCATAGCTGTCACAACCTAATTTTATCTCCTGCTGCAGTCCAATGCTGGTGTCTGTCTTCTTTGATGTAGATGGACCAATCAAACACAAGGATTGGTGAAACCATAATATGGATCCTTTATTTAAAGTCAGGACTATATACAATGCTGAGAATACAGTTTTATATTTAAGGAGCTGGAATATAGAAATATTTGGGCATTCTGATTTTAAAAGTTTGTACCACATGATTTCTGTGCATTGTTTTCAATAGTTTTTGATGAAGAATTAAGACTTTAAGTTGGTTATGGTTCATTGGCTATTTATAAAATGCTATGTAACTTTGTGGAAGGAACACTTCTAAGAAGAGATAAGAAATGGGGTTTTTGCTTAATTACAGTAATGAAGGATACCTAGCAACAACCTCTGAACTGTAGTTACTGTGTTTCTCAGCACTCTCTTGGCCACCCAGTTGAAGAAATAACTCCAGGCTGGAAACGCCATATTCTAACTCTTCTGAAAAGTAGCAGAAAACTTTGAAGCAATATCAGCTCCAAAAATAAAATCATCTGCAAAGCAGAATCCAGTGGAAGAATCTGATAAAGTCAACTATCAGGATTTCTAACAGAATCTTTTCTGAAGCGAAATCTGAATTAAAAGTCTAATTGATTCTACAGCTGACAACATTTTGATCTTGATGTCAGGAAGTCAATTGGACTGTGAGAGGTCTTCCATTTGTTTTATGCTTGAGTTTGGATCGCTGGACCAATTACGTATTTTCCTATCTGTCTTTGTTTTCAAAGCCCATATCATCTCTACAGAGTTATATCATATTGTCTTGTCCGCTGTGTGATTGTGTTCGTGTGTTTGGGATAAAGGGGTGTTGTTGATTCTGTGTAGTTGCTTAGTTGAGAACCAGTGTTGTCACTTATTGTAAAAATAAGTTTGATTATAATGATTTTCAGTCTATCGGAGAAACCTGGTGAAACTCTCTCCTAGCTGAAAATGTGTTGCTGGAAAAGCGCAGCAGGTCAGGCAGCATCCAAGGAACAGGAGAATCGACGTTTCGGGCACAAGCCCTTCTTCAGGAAGGGCTTCTATTGTTCCAACTTCTGGAAAAAACACTCAAGGCCTCACAAATTGTTTAGCAACTGCTCAGCTCCTGTTCCCCAAATTTTCTCTTAAAGAACTAATGATAAAACACAACACTTAAAGCCACAGTTTCATTCACACGCAGTGAGCAGGCAGTCAGTGTGGTGAACGTTAGAGAATGTATTGGCACAATGCCGTCAACCATCCAGATTATATGGCCACAGTCATGGGGTGAGAATATTCCATTACACAAACATTTTTCCACTCTAAGCACTGAAATGTATACACACACAGCAGCAGCAAGCACTGATTCAATGAATTTATTTAATTGGGGAGGGGAATTACAATGCTATTAGGCAGGTACTGAAGCACCTAATTTGGGAACATATGTTCTCAGGGAAATGCACAGCAGAAATGTGGAGGTTGTTTAAGGAAGTGCTTGCTGATAGTGCTAGACAAGTTTGTCCCACTGAGGCAAGGAAGGGATGGTAGGTTGAAACAGCCTTGGGTAACAAGGGATGTGGAACATCTAGTCAAGAGGAAGAAGGAAGCTTACTTAAGGTTGAGGAGGCAAGGGTCAGACAGGGCTCTAGAGGGTTACAAGGTGACTAGGAAGGAATTTAAGAGTGGACTCAGGAGAGCTAGAAGGGGGCATGAAAAAGCTTTAGCGGGTAGGATTAAGGAAAACCCTAAAAACACCTACAAACAGCGCTTTTCCAGCAACACATTTTCAGCTCTGATCTCCAGCATCTGCAGTCCTCACTTTCTCCTCGAAACTCTCTCTTATTCTGGATAACTAAAACAAAGAGAAGCAAAATGACAATTTTTGTTGGTTGGAGCAGACATTAACATTTGTGGGTCAAAGAACATAGAACATAGAACATTACAGTTCAGTACAGGCTGTCACAAAGCTGGTTTCTTTTTTCTAAAAGCTGTTCCTTTTCTCAAGGATACTGTGTCCTTGGTTTTTTTCAGAGGAGTAATAAACCACTCTTGGTACTGATTAGTTTGTTTGGTACAGAGATTAAAGAGTATTAAGAGGCCTTTTTGTTTATATGTAAACAGATGAGACTTCAGTACAAAGTGTCTTAGAAGTGACCTGTATAATGAAAGGGGAGTGGTCAGTTCTCTAGCTTAGCAGTTTAGTTCAGTCCAGAACTAGTTGGGAGTTTAACAGTGAGCTGCATGGAAACAAACTCTCTCTGTTCTCTGCCCTTCTAACTTCAACCTGTAAGCATCTGTTCCATTCATTTATCCTGGTTTCTAAGTGGGTTTGCTTATTGGGACTGTTGTATATATTCGGATCAGCATAATTAAGTCTAGTTTGGATAGACTGAGTTTGGGAGGGGTTCCTTATTCTGTTGTATGTGTTTCATCATATAACTCTGTCTGTTTTAAAATCTAGTAGCGAACCTAGCCACCTCACTCCGGGTAATTTTCACTGTACACTTAACTGAAACAAATTGCAAAGTTGTGCTGACCTGGGGAACCAATCTGAAGCCTACTTATCCTAAACTATTCCATTTTCATCCACATGTTTATCCAATGACCATTCAAATGCCCTTAAAGTTGGCTAGTCTACTACAATTGCGGGCAGGGCATTCCACACCTCCACTACTCTGAGTAAAGAAACTACCTCTGTCCTATATCTATCACCCCCCCAATTTAAAGATATGTCCCCTCAAAGAGTGTGCTGTGGACTTTCCCGATGAAGAGCTTATGCTCGAAATGTTGATTCTGCTGCTCCTTGGATGCTGCCTCCACTATCTTCCACCCTACCAACCTCCTGATACAACGGATCATCCTCTGCCATTTCTGCCACCTACAAACAGACACCACCACCACGTCCCCACCCCTATCTGCGTTCCCTTCACTATTCCTAATGGGCCCTACCCTGCCTCTGGCCATCCTCTTGTTCCTCACATAAGTGTAGATGTTTTAGGGTTTTCCTTAATCCTACCCGTTAAAGCTTTTTATGCCCCCTTCTAGCTCTCCTGAGTCCACTCTTAAATTCCTTCCTAGTCACCTTGTAACCCTCTAGAGCCCTGTCTGACCCTTGCCTCCTCAACCTTAAGTAAGCTTCCTTCTTCCTCTTGACTAGATGTTCCACATCCCTTGTTACCCAAGGCTGTTTCAACCTACCATCCCTTCCTTGCCTCAGTGGGACAAACTTGTCCAGCACTATCAGCAAGCACTTCCTTAAACAACCTCCACATTTCTGCTGTGCATTTCCCTGAGAACATATGTTCCCAAATTAGGTGCTTCAGTACCTGCCTAATAGCATTGTAATTCCCCTCCCCAATTAAATAAATTCATTGAATCAGTGCTTGCTGCTGCTGTGTGTGTATACATTTCAGTGCTTAGAGTGGAAAAATGTTTGTGTAATGGAATATTCTCACCCCATGACTGTGGCCATATAATCTGGATGGTTGACGGCATTGTGCCAATACATTCTCTAACGTTCACCACACTGACTGCCTGCTCACTGCGTGTGAATGAAACTGTGGCTTTAAGTGTTGTGTTTTATCATTAGTTCTTTAAGAGAAAATTTGGGGAACAGGAGCTGAGCAGTTGCTAAACAATTTGTGAGGCCTTGAGTGTTTTTTCCAGAAGTTGGAACAATAGAAGTAGCCTGAGTGGGTGAGGTCAAGCTCCTGCACACAGAACCAGGATTTTTAGGTTTAGCTTTCAGTAGTTGCTTTTGGGGTCTTAAAGAAATGGAAGTTAGAGATATTTTTCCTCTCTCAATAATAGCCAAAAGCTGGAGGGGGTGGTGGGGGTGGGGGGTAGGTCTCTGTCTGCTATTGGAATTGTATGTGAGACAATCTGTGTTCTGAATTTGCATTTTCTCAAAGGTCTGTTCGTCAGATGTTACTATATTGGAACTGTTATTGTTGAGTCATAAAATAATCAATTATTTTGTTAAATTTTCTAATAGAGTTAAGTGATCATAAGTTCTCTTTGTTTTGTTGTATTTTAACTACAGTGTTGTATGAATTATGTTTTGCTTAATGTTAAGTGGTTTGACCAATCAAATTACATCTAGATCACAGCACCTCACATATACCTATAAAATAAGAAAATATTAGGTTCTATGCTACCTTCTAAAGATATTTTGAGGGAGTCTGATATGGTCCATAACAAGATGATCTGGTTCATTCCCATAACTTGACTGTGTAATGTGGCTAGACATTTCATGAACCTGGACACTATTTGGTGTGCATTCTTGTTTGTTTAGAGTGCTGTATATGCCTGGCTTCTATCTGTGGCTTCTTGTGACATGTACAATTTGTTCTGGCCTTTACTTTCTGCTTTGATGCTTCTAATATCCTCAGAAAAAAATAAACAGAGTTTATTTTTTAAACCTTTCTCCCATCTGTTACTGCCTGGATTCTTCTTCCCAGGATATTCTGCAGCATTTAACTTCAGCAGTATCTGGATTTTTCCCTATCTATGGAGTCCTATGTGCAGTGTAACCAGACCTGCAGTCTGTTGTTCAAATTCTGCTTTTGCTTAAACTTTGCTGTTGTTAGGCTTTACAACTCAAGCAAATTTGCATAATTCTATTGGCCTGATTGCTGGATTGAGGTGTAATCCCAGAATGAGGGGACAGTATGTAAAAGCCCTGCAAAGCTACAGAATTACTCAGACATGGTGAGGCTTGGGGGCCATTTCGCTTTCACACCAACCCTTCTGCCAGATGTGAAGGATTGAGCCTCACATATTTTACAGTCAAATCATCAATGATACATTGACACAGATGGTGTACTTTAATAGTAAAATTCTTCAGAAACCTCCAAATGCCACCATATTATGTTGTCCTTCTTTGGGGTATACATGCTAATCACATGCTAGGATGGATAAAACAATAATGTTGGTTCTTTATTTGAAGATAAGATTATCGGTAATACTCATTGGGAGACAGAATAATATATATGGATATATAGTAATACCTAATATATCGTACATGTATCATTGCTTCTTCAGTCTGACTAACACATCATAGGACTAAAGTGTTATATACTGCTGAGGTACATAATGGTTAGCAGTAGCTTATGAAATGTATCTCTAAAGGTGCATAGAGTCATAGAGTTGTACAGCACAAAACCAGGCACTTCTGTCTAACTTGTCCATGATTAATCTAAAATGAAAACAGAAGTTGCTGGAAAAGCTCAGCAAATCAAGGTTCTTCATGGGTGACTGGTTAGCAAGGTTAGATCTCATGGAATACAGAGAGAACCAGCCATTTGGATATTAAAATGGCTTGAAGGTAGAAGACAGAGGGTAGTGGTGGAGGGTTGCGTTTCAGACTGGAGACCTGTGACCATTGGAGTGCCACAAAGATTGGTGCTGGGTCCACTACTTATCATCATTTATATAAATGATTTGGATGTGAACATAAGAGGTATAGTTAGTACGTTTGCAGATGACACCAAAATTGGGGTGTAGTGGACAGCGAAAAAGGTTACTTCAGATTACAACGGGATCTTGATTAAATGGGCCAATGGGCTGAGAAGCAGCAGATGGAGTTTAATGAATAGGAACGGTTTGGAGGGATATGGGCCAGGTGCTGGCAAATGGGACTAGATTAGGTTAGGATGGGTTGGACCGAAGACTCTGTTTCTGTGCTGTACTTTCTATGACTATGACTCTAAATCTGGAAGCATCTATGAAGAGAAATTAAAGTTAACGTTTCAGTGCAATGACCCTTCTTCAAAACGGTTTCTGTGGAAGGGTCATAGGACCCAAAGTGTCAACTTTAATTTCTCTTCACAGATGCTGCCAGACTTGCTGAGCTTTTCCAGCAATTTCTGTTTTGTTTCCGATTTACAGCATTCGCAGTTCTTTCAGTTTCCATGATTGATCTAGTCTCATTTGCCACCATTTGGCCCATATCCCTCTAAACCCTTCCTATTCACATACCCATCCAGATGTCTTCTAAATGCTGTAATTGTATCAGCCTCCACCACTTCCTCTGGCAGCTCATTCCATACACACACCACCCTCTGTGCAAAAAACCTGCCCCTCAGGTCCCTGTTAAATCTTTCCCTTCTCACCTTTAATCTGTGCTCTCTAGTTTTGGACTCCCCTATACTGGGGAAAAGACCTCAGCTATTCACCTCATCTGTGCCCATCATGATTTTATAAACCTCTGTAAGGTCACCCCTCAGCATCTGACGCTCCAGGGAAAATAGCCGCAGTCTATTCAGCCTCTCCCGATACCTCAAACTGGACTTCATCCTTCCTTTCTTCCATCTATATGTTGGTACAACATTGGGTCCCTATCTGTGCTTTGTGGTGGACTATCAGAGTATAACACAGTGATATTGTTGTGTTATATTGAACTGTTATACTGAACAGCAATGTGTTATTCCTTTGCCCCTTTAAACTTAAATCCCTAACTTCAAAGTGGTCAGGGTTAATGAAAAGCTAATTGCCAAAAAAACATTTTATTGTTGTTCCATGGGGGTTTTGTTTTATCCATGGTGATACTATTTTTCAACCAAGTGAAACTGTTCCAGCAGTGCTGTCCCAGTTTCTGCAAGTTGCAGCTACTCAATTGGGCGGCACGGTGGCCCAGTGGTTAGCACTGCTGCCTCACAGCGCCTGTAGACCCGGGTTCAATTCCCGACTCAGGCGACTGACTGTGTGGAGTTTGCACATTCTCCCCGTGTCTGCGTGGGTTTCCTCCGGGTGCTCCGGTTTCCTCCCACAGTCCAAAGATGTGCGGGTCAGGTGAATTGGCCATGCTAAATTGCCCGTAGTGTTAGGTTAAAGGGGTAAATGTAGGGGTATGGGTGGGTTGCGCTTCGGCGGGTCGGTGTGGACTTGTTGGGCTGAAGGGCCTGTTTCCACACTGTAAGTAATCTAATCTAATCTAATCTAATTCCAAGTTCCTTTCCCAGGATGTTAGATGGCATGCACTTGATGTATTGATCTTGCATGCCATCTGCTGGTTAGTGAGTAAAGTGTCTTTCTGCTCTCCAGAGGAAACCTCCATCTCCTCTACATCAAAGACATCTCTGAAATGACTGCCAGACTACTCAGACCTCTTGCCATCATGGTAGCCCACAAACTCACCAGCACATTTAAACAACAGCTAATGAACTTTAAAAAACCCATACAGACAACAAGCAAAATGAACATCATTTACAAATTACCTTGCAAGAGTTGTAACAAACATTACATTAGACAAACAGGCAGAACACTAGCCACCAGGATACATGAACATCAACTAGTCACAAAAAGACATGACCTATTATCACTAGTATCCTTACATACAGACGAGGAAGGACACCACTTTGACTGGGATAACACATCCATCCTAGGACAAGCCAAGCAGAAACACGCAGGAGAATTCTTAGAAGCATGGCATTCCAACTGGAACTCTGTCAGCAAACACATTGATTTGGACCCCATCTACCATCCCTCTGAGAAAAAGAACTGGAAATGACATCACCAATCACCCAAAGAAACCTAAACACATAAATAGTAAGTAGAACATAACACCAGTGGCTCACTGATGATGTTACCTAGTATGGTGACGAAACCTCTGAAAGTGAACCTTCCAGCTCAGCGAGCAAACTCACATCCACAATATCCACTATCTTTTTTGCATATCTTCTACTTAGCCAGTTTCTCATATTTAAAAAAATTAATCTACTAAGAAACTGTGTAAAAACTGATGAATGGGTTCAGAGCAGTTTCCTTTTAAAGTCAGTTTCAATTATTTTAAATCAGGAGGTTTACAAATGGCAGGCTATGTTTGGTTTATCTGCCCGATAGTGCTGGGTCAAGCAAGATATTATATTTGTAATTATGCAGATAACTTCTCAGTGAAAACTTGAAATTGTACTGATTGGTGCAGAATGAAGGGTTTCTGTGTAATATATAAATGAGACACAGTATATGTCATCATAAGAAATGATATAATGTCACAGAACACAATCAGCATCTTTTTTAAAAAAAAACAACCAACTGCTGGAGATCTGAAACAAACAAAAGCACAATTTGCTGAGGACACACAGCAGGTCTGGCTGCAAGTATGCAGAGAAAACAGTCAGTGTTCCAAGTCCGGTGACACTTCTTACAGAAGAGTTCTGGAGTGGAAAACATTAACTCTGTTTCTCTCGCCGCAATCAAGATCTTCCTCTACTGCAACCTAGTGGCAAGTTAGGGTCACTGCCAGAGATTGTTACTGTCGCTGTGTGTGCAAACAGAAGTTATTGAAATTCTATAAATCAATGTTTCCCAAACTTTATCCCACTCTGACTCCATTTCCAGGTTTGAAAAATGCTTTGACACTATGGAGGTGAGGTAGGATAGGTGTGGAATGATGGATGGGCAGAGCTGTTGTAGGGGGACAGCAAAGTATTCAGAGATTTTTAACAACCTTTCTTGCTGGCTCTTATTTTGGATTAGCATTCAGGACTCAAACCCTCATGAGGAACTAGGAACTTCATATCTGTTTGTACTCAATCATGACTCTACAAAAATTGAAGAGTGTGGTGCTGGAAAAGCACAGCTGTTCAGGCAACATTCAAGGAGCAGGAGAATCGACATTTCGGGCATAAGCCCTTCATCAGCTCATGCCTTCATTCAACAATCTGTGGGAATGTGAATAATCAGAATAGCACAATGCGAGAAATGTGAAATAAAAACAGAAAATTCTTGGAAACATTCAAGAGTTTGGGCAGCTTCTGTGGAGAGAAGAGCAGATTTAAAGTTTTGGATCTATAACTTTTCATCAGAAAACCCTATTGAGGGGCAATAGGTTTTAAGCAAGGACTGATTAAGACAAAAATGGGGAAGGTTTTTGATTGGATGGAAGTCAAGAGAGATTGACTGACAGAAGAGTTTGACCTCGAGGGTCGAAGGGAATAATGATGGGGCAAGAAAAGTAATAAAAGGAGTGCTTTCGAGTAGATGAGCTGCTAATTGAATTGAAAATTAAGAGAAAAAACAAAACAAAGAAGTTTTTGAGATGAAAGTAAGAAATTAATCTGAACTTTTCGAGCTTAGTGGGGAAGTATCTAATTGAAAGATTAGCTTGTGCTGCACTTAACAGGAACAGTATCACATTTGTTCAGAATGCGGAAGTCATCACCACCATGAATGTTTTAGTAAATAGACTTTAGATTTAGATTTTATTGTCACATGTACTCAAGTACATAAGTACGGGAGCATAGTGAAATGAGTATAATGTTGTCACATACGGCACCATCTTAGGTACAAAGTAGTAAGAGAAATAGAGTTAAAACGTTAAGCATTCCCTTCATAGAATGAACAGAAAAGTAAAGAAATTAGGTAATAGCTAACATAAAAGTCTTTCACAATTTAAACCAGTAAATAGAGAAATTAAGATAAAAGTTCAACAGTCTTTGATGAGTCCTTCTCTTATCTTGCTCTCTGCATGTAGCAAGTCAATGAGGGAGAAGGTATAGTAACAATGGCAGATTTTGATGAGAAAAGATAGGAAGAGACTTGAGTGGAGCCTTAACACCAGCATTGACTGATTGGGCCAAATGATCTGTTTGTGTGCCATATATGTTAATCATTTGATCAATCTCCAAGCTGAATAATGCTACACAGTATTAGTGAAACCAAAGTCAGCCAAACTAAAACATAACTGATTGGTTTAAAAAATAAAATTCTTGCTCTTTTGAAGATACCAAACGCTTTCCAGTGAATGACAGTTTTTGATTTACACAACAGGTTATGTTCTGCATCATAAAAGGAGGCATTTTAAGTGCTCATCCAGATGCTTCCTAAATGTTGTGAGAGTACCTGCCTCCACTGTCCTCCCAGGCAGCACATTCCAGATTTCTACCATGTTCAGGGTGAAAAATAATTTCCTCAGATCTCCTCTCAACTATTTACTTCTCACCTTAAACCTGTTCCCTGTGGTCTTCAAATATGTCTGCCATACGGAAACGATTCTCATGACCTACCCTGACAATGCCTCCCATTATATACCTCAATCAGCTTTCCACTCAGCCTCCTCTGCTCCAGGAAAAACAAACACACCCTGTCTAGTCTCTCCTCAGAACTGAGACATTTCATCCCAAAGGACATCCTGGTGAATCTCCTCTCCACACTCTCTCCAGTGCAATCATGTCCTTCCAAAGATAGTGGCATCCAGAACTACACACTCTGTGGCTTAACAAATGTATTATAAAGTTGTAACAAAACTTCCTTGCTCCTGTATTCTACACCCAGCATATGAAAGCAAGCATTCCAAAAGCATTCCTCACCACCTTGTCTCACTGTGCTGACAATCCTACAGTGTAGAAACAGGCTTTTGGCCCAACAAGTCCACACTGACTCTCTGAAGAGAAACATACCCAGACCCATTTCCTGACTACTCTGACAAATGCACCTAACACTATGGGCAATTTAGCATGACCAATTCATCTGGCCTGCACATCTTCATGATGTGGGAGGAAACAGAAGCACCCGGAGGAAACCCATGCAGACAGAGCTGGGCTGAGAAATGTCAGATGGAGTTCAACCTGGATAAATGCAAAGTGATGCATTTTGGAAGGTCGAACTCGAATGCTGAATATAGGATTAAAGATAGGATTCTTGGCAGTGTGGAGGAACAGAGGGATCTGGGTGCGCAAGTACATAGATCCCTCAAAGTTGCCAACCAAGTGGATAGGGTTGTTAAGAAAGCATATGGTGTTTTGGCTTTCATTAACAGGGGGATCGAGTTCAAGAGCCACGAGGTTTTGCTGCAGCTGTAGAAGTCCCTGGTGAGACCACACTTGGAATATTATGTTAAGTTCTGGTCGCCCTACTATAGGAAAGATACAGAGGCTTTGGAGAGAGTGCAAAGAAGGTTTACCAGGATGCTCCCTAGACTGGAGGGCTTGTCTTATGAAGAAAGATTGAATAAACTCGGACTTTTCTCTTTGGAGAGAAGGAGGAAGAGAGGAGACCTGATCGAGGTGTACAAAATAATGAGAGGAATAAATAGAGTCAATAACCAGAGACTTTTTTTCCCCAGGGCAGGATTGACTGGTACGAGGAGTCATAGTTTGAAGATATTAGGAGGAAGGTATAAAGGATACGTCAGAGGTAGTTCTTTACGCAGAAAGTTGTGAATGCATGGAATGCATTGCCAGCTGTGGTGGTGGTAGCAGAGTCATTGGGGACATTTAAGTGACTGCTGGACATGCACATGGATAGCAGTGAGTTGAGGGGTGCGTAGTTAAGTTACTATATTTTATATTAGAATTAAATCTCAGCACAACATCGTGGACCAAAGGGCCTGTTCTGTGCTGTACTTTTGTGTTCTATGACCCGGGGACATTGTGCAAATTCCACACAGACAGTTGCCTGAGGCTGGAATCAAATCCAGTGCTGGCACTGTGAGGCAACAATGCTAACCACGTACTGCCCCAACATCCGTACACCAACGTCCCTTTGTTCTTCAGTACTCCCTAGGGGCTACCATTCATTATGTATGTTCCTCCCTTATTAGACCTCTCAAAATACATCACCTCACGCTTATCAGGATTAAATTCCATCTGCCATTGCTCTGCCCAATTTACCAGTTGATCAATATCAGACTGTAGCCTGAGACCATCCTCCTCACTATCAACAACTCCACCGATTTTTGTGACATCTGCAAATTTATGAATTGTACCTTCCACATTCACATCCAGTTCCTCAATGTACAGAACATATATTTTCAATAGTTTAGTACATTTGCTGCCAAGTAAGGTTAAGTCAATGTTGATTTCAGTTATCACAGCAAGAATCTTAAAGTATGAAATATTTTATGATTCTTTGCATCTGTCATTGAAAAGTTGATATATTTCCAAAAGAGGATGGCTTTATCCCAAGAATCTGAATGTGTTTGGAACAAGCGATTGAACTACATCTCCCGTGGTGCAGCGCGGGGCCGCGTACACCTCCCACAGTGCAGCGCGGTGCCGGGTACACTTCCCGTGGTGCCTCGGGCGCTCGAACATGGCGGCCGCCACGCTACAGCTTTACTTGGAGTCGATCCGTCGGGAGCTGGAGCAGCAGGATCCGAATGTGCTCGGGGTGGTTGTGGCGCTGGCCGCGGTGCTGCTCACCTTCGGTAAGGAGAAGTTAGAAGAAGCCGAGATTAGGCCCTGACTATCCCCTTCCCCGGGGGTGGAGGGTCATCCAGGCCCGTCCTTTCCATTAACCTGCATTAGTCCAGACATCGTGGGTTACCCCAAAGAGTTTATCTCCTCGTGGTGATGGGACACACAGCTGCCACTTTATATGCATCAAGCGACAAGGAAGTCAATGCTATTTTGTAGTTAAAAGTCACACACCAGGTTATAGTCCAGCAGCTCTATTTGAAAGTATAAGCTTTCTGAGCGCTGCTCCTTCATCAGGTAGCTAGCAGGGCAGGATTTATAGTAAAATATCATAGTGTCATACCACTGATGTGATGAATTGAACAAACTTAGATTGCTGTTAAGTCCTTCGTCTTTTAGAAAGGGTTGCAGGTTTCAGTTAATTAATATGCAAATCCCAGAACTTCTTTCAAATCCTATTCCGGAGATAACTTAAGGTTTTAACAAAAAAAAGTGACAGCTCAGCTCAAGGCGATGCCTTAAAGGTGTGAAGTTCGTGTCTGTCTCTATCCCAACCTTGAGCCAGGCCAGTTCTGTTTCCAAAGTAGGAGTTTCTAAAATGTCACATGGACTGACCTTCCCTCCCCTCTCCTATCAGCATTCCGGAAAGACCACTCCCTCTGCAACTCCCTCGTCAGGTCAACACCTCCCACCAACCCAACCTCCACTCCCGCCACCTTCCCCTGCGACCGCAAGAAATGCAAAACTTGTGCCCACACCTCC
>NC_057722.1:12530161-12571310 GCF_004010195.1 Chiloscyllium plagiosum | reverse complement strand
TCCGGCCTATCACCCTCACCTTAACCTCCTTCCACCTATCACATTCCCAATGCCCCGCGCCCCGCAAGTCCCTCCTCCCTACCTTTTATCTTAGCCAGCTTGGCACATCCTCCTCATTCCTGAAAAAGGGCTTATGTCCGAAACATCGATTCTCCTGCTCCTTGGATGCTGCCTGACCTGCTGTGCTTTTCCAGCAACACATTTTTCAGCTCTGATCTCCAGCATCTGCAGTCTTCACTTTCTCCTATCTTAATTATCATGGTTAATGCTGGGTTAGTTTTAAGTTTTAAATCTAAAGCTTTTGTAAATAAAGTTATTAAGGGATAGGAGAAAAAAAAAGGGGTCTATGGAACTAGATTTAGATTAGCCATAATTTCTTTAAATGACAGAATAAGCTCATGTTTAATTGTCCACACTCTTATTCCTTTAATTTGATGAATGTTTTATGTTTTGATCTACAGTGTTTTTTATCCTATTGAGGAGCAGAAAAAGCAGTCGGAGTGCGGTGCTTCTGGCTGGTTTGTGTGATTCTGGGAAGACTTTACTTTGCTGTAGGGTAAGACTCTTTCAGACTCAAACATTATTCTTGTGGAATCCAGCACCTTGACTGCTTAAAGTGTTTCACTGCATGACATGCTATTCCTAATTAAACGTTCCTAATCACTGTTGCCTGTGGATGCTGATCTGGTAAACTGCCTGCCTAGAATTCTGTGTAATTGCTTTTCTTTTTATTTAGCAGTTCTTTATGCTTCCTCGAAATGTTCCCCTTCAGGAATCATAAATGAGGATCTGCATATGGTCTTGCTTGCCGCTGCTGTGATTTCCCTTTCTGTATAGACACATTGAAGCAGACTCTTTACAGTGCAAATGATACTGTTCTATACACGGCTGTGAGGTATATGTGGTTACATACTGCTTTGTGTGTCTTGCTGTGGGCTGTATTCCACAGTGGTGAGGTGTTTTGTAGTGGTGGAGGTAAGGGATATTGCTTCTGTTAAAGGAAGTGTTTTCTAATTATTCCATTAGCTTTGTCTGCAGCACAGGGATGGTGGGGAATCAAGTGCTGTCTTCATGCCTCTTCCCAGATCTTAGACTGGTCAATGGCGTGAAGTGGCAGATTTGTACAGATTTTCTAAATGCATGAAGTCTCGGTGGACTGGGCTGAATTCACAGCCAGGTGTCTAAAGGGATGCTGTAAAGGAGAGTATGCTATCTTATTCCACAGGGATTTTTTATATAAAGGGAAAAAACTATTTACATTTATATGGTACTTGTCCGCAACTATCACACATCTGAAAGCATTCTCAGTACTTTATGAAACAGTATTTTCAGAACACCATTCAGCTCTGAAAGAAGAGTCAGGTGGATTCACAACATTAACTCTGTTTCTCTTGATGCAGATCCTGAATAACCTGTTGCAATTCGTCAGCATTTTCTGTTTTTATTTCAGATTTGCAGTATCTGCACTGTTTTTGCTTTTCTGTACATCAGGAAGTGTAATCACTGTTCTAATGTAGTGAAAGTGGCAGCTAATTTGTCTTCAATAAAATCCCATAAACAGCAATGTGTCCACATCAAATAATCTGGAATTGGTGAATGTTGATCGAAGGATAAATATTAGCCAGTTCACTGAGGATTTCTCCCTTACGGTTCTTTGAAATTGTGCCATAAGATATTTTACAAGCCTCTGAGCAGGCATTTGGGCCCTCACTTTATCAGCTTAACTGAAAGCTGGCACCCCAACATTGTAGTCACAATCAGAGGAGGGGATGTGGTGTACTGTCAGTGGAAACGTGAATATTGTGAATGAGAGGCTGGGTGAGGTCTAATAGTAAGTGAATTGGAAGGTGGCTGGTATCTTTTAAGGCTGGGGCAGTGAGAACTCTTTTTATCCTGTACACTTGTCCTCTCTGATCTCCTTGGAAAGATTTGGCTAAGGATAAAGCACACGGTAATATTGACTGCCGCACTAGGCGAGGAATGTTTGCTAAGCAAGAAGAGGAGTCTATAGACTGGGGTTTAACCAGGATACTATGCACATTGTTTCCATCAGTGGGCCTACTGTGGTAATTTCGGTAATAATGAAAGCAGTCCATAATTTCGTAAAAAGGTGAAGCCATGCCCCTCCTGAAGGTTATCAAATAGACCAATGAACTCTGGATGATTTCATTCAGGTTAATGGCTTTTCAGGCTGAAGGGCAGTTTCCTGTGGGAATGTCAGTTAAGGGAGGCGCTAGAAATTCTGAAATGAAGATACATTTTGTTGTCTATAATTGTCTGATTCCAATGCAATACAGCATTTTTTTTTCTGTAGAAAAAAACAATTCGGAATGCACAAAACCACAACTCATCTGACAGCTCTTCTTTCTCGTTTCAGTTATTGTCTGGGAAGTTTAAGATTACACACACATCCATAACCAGTAACTCTGCATTGTACAGGGTTAGGAGCGACAAGGTAGGTGTGTACTAATAAGCCTATGTCTAAGTATGCAAACCATTGGTAGAGCTGGTTTGTTGAAACAACACTTGGTTCGAACAGCAGGGAGGAATGGAAGCAAAGTCATCCCCTTCTCTTGACCCTTGACATCTACAGTGTCGGATAATGTCCAGGAAAGAATGAGCGTGATGTTTGAACTTTATAAGCAGTGCTACCTTTTCAATTGGATGAATACCTTCATAATTGATGCCTTTTGACTATATTCACCTGACATGATCACCTTAACTATTACACCCCACTTCAGACATTTAGAAACTTGGAGGTAAAAAAAGATAGTCATACAGTACTGAAACAGATGCCTTGGTCCACCTCGTCCATGCCAACCAGACTTCCCAAACTACACAGTCCCGTTTGTCTGTGTTTGGCCCATATCCCTTGCTGCTTTCCTATTCATTAACCTGTCCAAATGTTGTAACTGTACCTGCATCTATCACTTCCTCTGGCAGTTCATTCCACATATGAACCACCTTCTTTGTGTAAAGGTTGCCTCTCCTGTCCCTTTTTAAATCTTTCCCTCCTAACGTTAAACCTATGCTATCTAGTTTTGCACTCCCCGACCCTAGGGAAAGCCCTTTGCTATTCACCTTATCTGTATCACTCATGATTTTGTAAACCTCTACAAGGTCACCCCTTAACTTCCTCTGCTCCAGTGATAAAAGTCCCAGCCTATCCAACCTTTCTTTATATCTCAAACCATCCAACCCATTAATATCCTTGTAAATCTTTTTTGTACTGTTATTGTTACGATGCCTGACGTGTGGGACTTGATCAAACACTTTCTGAAAATCAAAATGGATTACCTCTACTGTCTCCCCCTCATCTGTCTCCCTTGTTAACTCTGAATGTGAGGTATCTTATCAAATCTCATGAGATTTTATGAAAATCTCAATAGACTACCTTCACTACTACCATTTTATCTATCCTCTGTATGAACTCTGAGTATGTACTACGTTATTGAATGCCTTCTGAAAATCTAAATAGATTACCCTCCTCTTGTTCCTCTTTTATCTATCCTCAAAGAGTTCCAGTCAATCTGCCAGGCCTGATTTCCCCTTCCTGAAGATAGGCTGACTCTGTCCTTAGCAAGTTGTCCAACGTGCGCTAACTTAGCAAGTGCATACCTCAGCCCCATTTTCCCCTCGCCAGAAGGGGCCTTGTTGTTCTTTTCCCCCTTAGTAGGAGGAGCTGTTTCTCCTTCTCTACATGAGGCTGCTGGAGCTCTGTGATGTGATTAGTCACCATGGCTCCCCAGTACCCCAACATCTTCAAAGATCCATTACGTTATTCTAAGGTATATTATGTTTTTTCTCTGTATAAGTTTATTTTTGGAGCAAATAGAGGCAATTTTTTGACTTGATTTTATTTCAAATTCTATTTCAAAGTTTTGCATTTCTATAGAACCTTTTCCTGTTTGTCAGATGCAACCAAAGCACTGAGCAGGAAATTAGTCCCTTCGAGGTATAGTCACTATTCAGACCTGGGCAAAGGCAACAGCTATTTTTCTTACCACTGGGTATCTTAAATAGAAACGAGGAGTGTGTCCAGGTAATCTGTTCTTGATGTTATTGGATCAGACAAGAATTTACACACAAGCGGAGTTTCCTGCCTTAGTTCCAACAATGCTATCTGGACAGCATTGAATGAACAGTTAAATATTTTATCTATGGGTGTATACAACTCTGACTCCCTCCATTGTTGTTGATTTGGATAAATATTTGTTTGAGTCAACTGATGATGCTTTCACCTCTCAGTCAGATGTTGGTTTAGACCTCACTCCATACATGATAATATCAAATAGGCTGACTCTTTTGTGTAATTAAGAAGGAGAAAATTCATATTTATCATGAATTCCTGTTGAATATGTCATTAAATAAACTACGGGCTTAAAATGAGAGATCCCCATAATCTAACAATATATGGTTGATTATAAATCTTCAGTACCTTTGTTGGATTCCAACTCTCAAAGTAATTTTACTTCTGAGAATCTTTATTTCTTTCCCAATGCAAGCTCTTGGAATGATACCAGTCCAAATATTAAGAATCGAGAAATATCCAACTGCTTTTGATCCATAGTGAAATTTGTCGCAAGAATTAATCAAGTAAATGCCAAAGAACTTGCTTTGCTCAAAACAATCTAGTTTGTCAAGACAGTTGTTGTTCTGATATTTTTTCTGACAGGGTCCTGCTGTTGTTTTATATGACCTCCCTGGTCATGAAAGTCTACGTCTTCAGTATTTGGAGAAGCACAAAGCTGATGCCAGGTGATATACAGAGCCATACCATGCTTTATATCGTACAGCTGTGGATTTAGGTGAACACTGAGAAACTTCTTTACCATCTATGAAGAAGTGAATTAATTAACTTTAAGCTGCAGTGAGCTGTAAGGTAGCAATTTTTTTTAAGGAGGCATGCTGTACTAATTGTTATAAATCCATGACTCTATAAACCTTACTGATTTCAAATTTTTCACTCCACAAAATTTATTTTATGCTTTAAGATATCTGAACTTCATGATGAGAGATTATGGTTAATGCTGAGATCTGAAGTAACGGTTTTCATGGCTGCTGCAAACAACAAAAAACTTTCATTTCTACAGGATATTTGTTTTAGAATTTTAATCTCGAGCAGCACTGTTTATGACAGGCCACCAGTTTTACCTGCCTCTCTGCCAATTGATTTGTTAAGGGTAAGCAAAGCTTTTGTTTGGATTGCTACAGCTTGTTCATACCATGTGTGATCTTGATATTACAATCCAAAAATGCGAAATTATATCCACACTTTGATCGTACCTTTGGATAAGGAGCAGAGCTGTTAAATGAAATGCTGAGAATTTATGGTGAGCATGGACCAATTTCAGTTTTGTTTTCACACAGAGCCATTATCTTTGTAGTGGACAGTGTGTTGTTTCAAAAAGAAGTGAAGGATGTGGCTGAGTTTATTTACACGTTGCTCACTGATGCTGTGATTGTGAAGAATGCACCTCCCCTCCTAATAGCCTGTAACAAGCAAGGTAAGTCGAAGGTTGTCTTGCTTATATGCCTGGTGATGCAGTTGGAGTTTGATGTCGAGGCTAACCATCTAGTAGTTATCCTACTAGGAAGTTGGCTGAGAATGTTCTAGATTGTTTGCAGCTTGTCTGTTCCAAGTTATTAATGTAATGTGAGGGGTTGTTCATTTTATCCCAAGTTTGTGGTTGGGAAGAGTCAAGATTCTGTACTTTGCGGTGGTAATAGGGATACTTTATCTGTGCATATTGAAAGCGTTTCATCTCTGCTGTATATCATAGCAAGTCAGAAATTGGTAGTTCTGTCTCAGAAACTTTATCCTCAGCATTTATGTCTTTGGATATGTCAGTGTTGTAGATATAGATGCTTATGGTTAGGGTCAGGCTTTTTGCTTACCATCTGTACTGATGTTTTAAGCTTTTAAAGAACCTGCTTAAAATCACAGAGTAACAAATGATATCGGGTTAGAACACTTACCTGATGGACAATTGTTACAGAGCACGTCAAGTTCAGACTTTCAACAAAGTGTAATCAAGTTGTGGTTGTTTCTGAGATGTAGCACTTTATATATTTTGGCTCAAGCATTAATGAAGTTGTTGGTTTGTTCCACAAAAACTTGTTAATTCAGTTTACTGTTTAATTTCAGATGTTACCATGGCCAAATCTGCGAAATTAATTCAACAACAATTGGAAAAGGAACTGTAAGTGTCAGATTATTGCACCATGTGGCTGTTGTAATGCAAAATAACTGAGCAAGGACTTTCTGATTAGGAATTTTGTTACTACAGACTTTCTGTTGCTCCGTTTGAGAGACAAACATTGGATCTGTAAGGAGTCCTCTCTTTGGGGAACAGATTTAGAGTATTCTCTGCACTTCAGTGACTAGTTTGCCAGAGAAAATCAACCAAAATCAGCAAGATATTTGTGGGAGATACAGCACCTTAAAAGGCAGCATTAACTCAGGAGCATTTGCTATATGCTTTTAGAGACACGGTGTGTCCTGGTTAAGTTATAATAGTTCTTTATTCGACAACTTGGGAAACACTGAGATGTTTTAAGTTGCTGTATGCAATTTTCTAGAAGTTTGTAATGTATAATGCTTATTTTCTTGTGGAAGCTGCAGTGTGAGCTTTGTCCAAAAAAAACCATTCGAGCCAACTTGATATTAATAAGAGAATTAATAGTCAAGAATCATTAATGCCCTTTGTAAGTCCTTTACAGCTTCACAGAACTGCAAGTCATTCAACCTTTGAAATGGTGACTGTGTGATTGCAGATCTACAGGGTGGGTCTTAACGTAACTCCTTAGAAAATTCAGCTGGAATGGTAAAGGGATTTCCATCTGATTTCAGATAGGTTCAGGAGTACACTAAATGGCTCATTGAGCCTGCTGCTCCATTCAGTACAAACACAATGATGATGGGCTTCGATTGCAGTTCTCCTGCCTATTCTTCGTATCATTTGATTCCCTCAGAAATCAGCAGCTCTATTCTAGCCTTAAGTATATTCAATGACATACCATCCATAAGTCTGTAGGGCAGAGAATTCCAAAATATCACAACCCTGAAGTTTTTTGTCTTCTCAGTGCTAAATGATTGGCCCCTTGTCCTGGGATTCTGCAATCTGTTTTCAATATTGAAAACAACCCCTATCCCTTCAGAATCTTGTATGTGTTAGTGAACGTTCCCCTCATTCTTCACATGCAGCCTATATCCTGTGTGTTCTTGGATAATATTTCTGCAGCAACGTGTTAAATCTAATCGTGCGAGCCAGCACTACTTCAAGCAAGTCTGCTATGGAACTGCAGTGTCAGTACAAAATGCAACTCTTTGCATCAGTGGTAATTAACATAATTGTACTGAAAGAACAATCTGATGTTTGCCAAAGAAATCCTCAGTGGTAGTTGATGAAGAAAAATTACGTTCTTCTGTAATTCAAAACTGCTTCGAATCAAGTTCTACCTTCTCCCTTTTCAAATGAAGAAATATCTTAATAATATTGTCTCAACCTGCAAAGAGAACAACTGTATATCATTGCACAAATTGCAATGAACATTTATTCATCATCTCAAAGGCCGGTTGTCTTTACATCCTTGTAAATATCTGTTGAATATTCAATATAATTGAGTTTCCCAGAATTAAATGCTGGAAACAAGTAATTAGGAAAGCGAATAGAATATTGTTTATCGAGAAGGGAATTGAATACAAGGCTTGAGAGGTTAAACCTCAGTTATACAGGGCATGGTGAGACCGCACCTGGAGTGCCGTGCAAAGTGTTGGTCACTTTATTTAAGGAAGGCTGTATTAGATGCAATTAAGTGAAAGTTTACCAGATTGTTGGATGGAAAGGGTAGTTTACTTATGAGAGAAAGTTGAACAATTTCAGCGGGTATTCACGCCATTTTGAAGAGTAAGAAGTGTCTTGATTGTAACTTGTAGGAATCAGTGGGACTTTCACAGGATGGCTATAGAAAGGGTGCCACCTACTGTGGGAGAATCTAGAACTAGGGGGCGCTGTTTTTTTAAAAAAAAGAATGAGTTTGTCCATTTAAGACAGAATTTTTTTCTTTGGGGGGGTCATGAATCTTTGGAACCTTTGTCCTGAAAATGTAGTGGAAGCAGAGTTTTTGAACACAGTTAGGGCAGAGGTAGTTCCTTGCTTGGCAAAGGGGTGAAAGGTTACAGTGGGTAGGTTGGAACATAAAGCCACGATCTTTTGAATGGCAGAGTAGGCTCAGGGGGTTGAATGGCCTACTCCTGTTCCTAATTTGTAGCTTGCTTCACAATTTGTGCATCACAAATTGTATCCACTGTCAAATTTTAACAGTGCAAGCTTAATTATTTATAAAAAGTGTTGGCCTTTACCACAACATTTTTTTTGGAAAGGATAAATCCCAATTTTTTCCAATGAATCCTGGCTTTCCGCAGAAGATTTCACAGAATCCCTACAGTGTGGAAGCAGGCTATTTGGTCCATTGAGTCCACACTGATCCTCCGAAGAGCATCCCACCCAGACCCAACCCATGCACTATGATCATAACCCTGAATTTCCCATGGCTAATCACTGAGCCTACACTCCCTGAACACTACAGACAATTTAGCATGGCCAATTCACCTGACCTGCACATCTTTGGACTGTGGGAGGAAACCGGAGCACCCAGACACTGGGAGAACATGCAAACTCCACATAGACAATCACCCAAGGCTGGAATTGAACCCAAGTCCCTGTTGCTGTGAGGCAGCAGTGTTAACTACTGTGCTGCCCCTTACAACTTTTTATAAGTGGTTGGGATTCATAAAAGTGTGTGTGCCAGTAATGGTATTGTCCTGTTTGAACAACATGCATTTCTGCAACAGCAGAGAGATTCCGCACAAACGTATTAATCTCTCTTTAATCTCTACGCTTTCTCATTTGCAATAATGTATAAGTTGCTGACTATGGTTAAATTTATAAAATCTTAACTGTACAATATTCAAAGTGGAGTATGGGCACCAGCTGAAAAAATTGATTCCCTCCCTATTGGATGATAAAGTGCAATTTTAGAACTTGCCTACATCAACATACATCATCTTCACCTAGAATCTTAAAATCCCTTCACTGTGGAAGCTGGCCATTTGGCCGATCAAGTCCACACTGACCCTGCAAAGAGTATCCGACTCCCAAGCCTGCTCCCTGTAACCCTGCATTTCCCATGACTAACCCACCCAGCTTGCACATCCTAGGGACCTAACCTGCACAGCTTTGGACTGTGGGAAGAAACCGGAGGAAACCCACACAGACATGGGGAGAATGTGCAAACTCCACACAGACTGTTGCCTGAGGGTGGAATCGAACCTGGGTCCCTGGTGCTATGAGATAGCAGTACTAACCACTGAACCATCTGTCACCATCATTAAAGCCTTATTGCTTAGTATTTTTAAAACTATATACATGTAGTTTGTCTGAACTTTTCCAGTGATTATAAAATATCTGGCCGTGATGCCACTTGAGCATGTCTGTTTAGGAATGCCAGTACCCTGCAAGTGAACTGTTCGCTTTGTTTGTGTTTGGCCTCTTCCACTTGCCACTTTGGATTTAACCCATATTTTATTTTCTCTTGTCTTCAGCAACACTCTGAGGATGATTCGTTCCGGTGCACCAAAATCTCTGGATGGCTCCAGCACTGGGGGTGCGCTGCCTTTAGGAAAGAAGGGAAAGGAGTTTGATTTTTCCCAGGCTCCGATGAAGGTTGAGTTTGTGGAGTGCAGTGCACAAGGGAACAAAGGGGACAGAGGCGAGGCTGACATTGGAAGTGTAGAGGCATGGCTTTCCAAAGTGGCATGAACAATGAGACCGTCTAAAAACAGACATAGTGGCATGCAGCCAACACGATTGTGACGTGTGCAACAATAATGAGACTGTGACCAAAGATCCAATAGTCATGTTTTTAATGCAGAACTTCAGCTGAATGATGTTTGCTGTAACTATGTTGAACTGAGCCAGCTTGATGCTTCCTATATTTAAGTGTCTGGTAGGGCAGTGATGTCAGTGTTTTCCATGTCGTTTGTGTTGCTGAAATGGCAGCACATTCTTGTCTGTTAATCTGCAAATAAAATAATGGATCTAACCCAACCTTTACTGCAGGGCTGTCATTCTTCGGAGTTGTACATTTTTGTGGTAATTCATTTAAATTTCTAGAACATAAGTAGAGTGGCAGGCATTTATTTAAAATACACCCCAGACCTTCAGTTCAGTATGCTGCTGTATTGTATATCCAAAACCAATTCTTGAAGTAGGAATTGTGGATATTTTGTTTAATTTCAAAACAAAATAATTTAAACTTGTCTCTGATCGTCACCTGATTAGTGCAATCTCAGCCATGCCTGACGCAGAAGAGATGCTGGTGGCAGTTTGAGGCACCTCCATCAGGTCAACATTGCAGGGGATCTTCCGGACTGCTTCTTCAGTCTAGCCATCTTCATGCTGCTTCACCAGTGATCTGCTCATTGGCATTGAATTTGTTGCTAATGATACCACAATTGTTCAGTTCCATTCGCAACCCCTCTGATGATGAATCTGGATAATATTACAAGTTGGTGCCATATACGTGACCATCTCTAATTAGACAAAGTATCAATAGCTTGTAACACCGTCCCCTCCAAGCAAGTACGTGGGAACACCACCACCTGCAATTTTATTCCGAACCACTCCATCCTGACTTGGAAATACATCACCATTCTTTCAGTGGTCACAGTCAAAGTCCTAGAATTCTCACCCTAACAAGATTGTCGGTCTACCTACACCATATGGATTACAGCAGTTCAAGAAAACATCATCACCATCTTCTCAAAGACAACTAGAGATGGAAAATTGGTGCTGGCCCACTCTCATCCTGTGGATGGAATGATGCTGACATCCTGTGGATGAAAATAATTTGTAGTAATTAGAATTGCACCATAATATGTTTGTAGATTGTATAGATGATGGAATTTTACGGTAAAATACATTTCATGTATAGATGTGTTGTATTGTGCAGTAAACTGATCAGAAAAGAATATGGATGTAGGTTTGCTCGCTGAGCTGGAGGGTTTGTATTCAGACATTTCGTTACCATACTAAATGTATGGTAACTTCATCACTGAGCCTCTGGATGAAGCACTGGTGACATGACCTGCTTTCTATTTAAGTGTTTAGGTTTCCTTGGGTTGGTGATGTCATTTCCTGTGGTGACATAATTTCCTGTTCTTTTTCTCAGGGATGGGATCCAAGTCAACGTGTTTGTTGATAGAATTCCTGTTGGAATACCATGCTTCGAGGAATTCTCATGCGTGTCTTTGTTTGGCTTGTCCTAGGATGGATGTGTTGTCGCAGTCAAAGTGGTGTCCTTCCTCTGTATGTAAGGATACTAGTGATAATAGGTCATGTCTTTTTGTGACTAGTGGATGTTCATGTATCCTGGTGGCTAATTGTCTGTCTATTTGTCCAATGTAGTCACAGTTCTTGCAAGGTATTTTGTAAATAACATTAATTTTGCTTGTTGTCAGTATTGGGTCTTTCAAGTTCATTAGCTGCTGTTTTAGTGTGGTGAGTTTGTGGGCTACCATGATGCCAAGACGTCTTGGCAGTCATTTCTGAGATGTCTTTGTAGGGTACAGTGACTAGTGTTTCTGGATGTATTTTGTTTGTTTGTTGGGGTTTGTTGCTGAGAAATCGGTGGACTGTGTTTATTGGGTGCCCATTCTTTTTGAATACACTGTATAGGTGATTTTCCTCTCCTCTTTGCTGCAGAGTGTGGTAGTTCGTTAAAATAATGTTCTCGTGCAGTTTTGCTTGCGGGTTTTGACATGACCTACTCTCACTAGTATCCTTACATATAGATGAGAAAGGACACCACTTCGACTGGGACAACACATCCATCTTAGGACAAGCCGAACAGAGACATGCATGAGAATTCCTAGAATTCCATGGCATTCCAACTAGAACTCTATCAGCAAACACATTGACTTGGATCCCATTTACCACCCCTGAGAAAGCGAACAGGAAATGATGTCACCACTGAAAATGACATCACCAACCCAAGGAAACCTAAACACACAAATAGAAAGTGGGCCATTCCACCAGCGCTTCATCTGGATGCTCACGGGTGATGTTACCTAGTTTGGCGACGAAACATCTGAAAATGATCCTTCCAGCTCAGTGAGCAAACCTACATCCAGAACTTCAACTTGAGCTACAAATCTTTTCAAAACCCGCTAAGAAAAGAATTTGTTAAGTAACATTGATATGGCACAAGAGATTCTAATTTTCTAAATTAGCCTCCAGAGATGTCCACAAGACTTTTGTTTTCAAGAATCTGTTCTGAACCTTGACCTAGACATGAACAACTTTGTGAGCTCGTCAAATAAAGTAATGGATCTGCTGAGTATTTTGGTGTACTGGTCTGCTCGCCATTTTTTTTTTAACCGGACATTAGATATTTGGATGGGATATTCTGCTCAGCATAAGAAGATGCATGCTGTTTCTCACAGGTTTCAGTTGACGTGCTGATGAGCTTCACTCTGAGTTATGACAGTAAGTCCTCCCTTCTATGGGGTGGGGTGGGGGCTGGGAATTACCTCTCTTGCCTTCCTCCCTATACAGCAAGCCTTACAGTGTTGTGGGTGGCATCCCTACCTCTGAATCAGATGTGCAATGCTCAACTCCCTCTCTAGGATTTGCTTGGTCAAGGGAGGTGAGCTCATAGCAGTCTGATAAACTTGTAAATCCTCCCACGATGGCAGGCAGGAAGAGTAGGAGACGCTCTTAGAGGCACTACTTGGAATCAAGCACAGCTGACCAAGTTATAACCTCTGGTGACAAGCGGGAAACCTGTTCTGGGGTGGGGGTGCAGGTGCTGGGAAGCATACGTTTTGACTGTTACGAGCCTGTATAAACGAGAAGTTCTGCAGAAATCATTTTTCAATTTTCACACCTTGGCCTGGGTACACCTGTGATTCTGCACTGAATCAATCAGGACTCTGATTATAATTTCATGTTAATTTGGAGGTAGAAATGAACTCACTGAGGGAATATTCTAAGTTAAAAATCACAACACCAGGTTACAGTCCAACAGCCTTATTTGGAAGCACTAGCACTAGCTTCCAAATTCCTGATGAAGGGCTTTTGCCCGAAACATTGATTTTCCTGCTCCTCGGATGCAGCCTCAACTGCTGTGCTTTTCCAGCACCACTCTAATCCAGAATCTGGTTTCCAGCATCTGCAGTCATTGTTTTTACTTAGTTGTGTGATTTTTTAACTGTCCACCCCAGTACAACAGCAGCACCTCCACATGAGGAATATTTCCAGGCTTACTTTAGTCCCCAAACAGCCCCAAGGTTACTACAGCCAGAGCTCATCCTGATAAAATCATGTTATTAAATAATTAACCCAAAGAGGTTAAGTTGAATGGAATACACCTGTATTTTTTTTTAAAAAACGAGATTACGCTTCCCGCTCTTTTTTTGTAATTCTGTGTCGACACAGAAAATTGGAAAGACAGTTTGTTTTAGACTTGTGGTGCTGGAGTCCAATTAAAGCTCACATTTTGTATTTGCTGCAACCTTTTCACCTACTGCCACGTGGGACTTTTGTCCTGGGTGTCAGAAGTGCCCCCTTACGGCGAATAACGGTACCACGGGGCCGCTTCCTCCCCCGAGCGGCGGGAGTGCGGGTCCTCGACCTCCCTCTGACGGCGGGGGGCGGTATCGCTGGCTCTCAGCCTCTATATCTCCCCCTGGCGGCTCGTGTTGGTAGGCGGGCCCTCGGTCTCCCTCTGACGGCGGGGGCGGCTGTATCGCAAGCCCTCGGCCTCCATCTGGCGGCCAGTATCTGTATCGCGTGTCTGCGGCCTCCCCCTAGGCAGCAGGTTGCAGTATCGTGGGCCCGCGGCCTCTCCCTGGCGGCGGTATCGTGGGCCCGTGGCCTCCCCCTGGCGGCGGGTGGAAGTATCGCGGGCTCTCTGCCTCCATCTAGCAGCCAGGATCTGTATCGCGTGTCTGCGGCCTCCCCCTAGGCAGCAGGTTGCAGTATCGCGGGTCTGCAGCCTCCCCCTGGCGGCGAGTATCGTGGGCCCGCGATCTCCCCCTGGCGGCGGGTGCCGGTATCGTGGGCCCGTGGCCTCCCCCAGGCGGTGGGTGGCGGTATCGTGGGCCCGTGGCCTCCCCCTGGCGGCGGGTGGCAGTATCGCGGGCCCGCGGCCTCCCCCTGGCGGCGGGTGGCAGTATCGTGGGCCCGTGGCCTCCCCCAGGCGGTGGGTGGCGGTATCGTGGGCCCGCGGCCTCCCCCTGGCGGCGAGTGGAAGTATCGCGGGCCCGTGGCCTCCCCCTGCTGGCGGGCGGCAGTATCGTGGGTCCGCGGCCTCCCCCTGGCGGCGGGTGGCAGTATCGCGTGCCCGCGGCCTCCCCCTGGCGGCGGGTGGCAGTATCGCGGGGAGCCGGTTGGTTGTGGCGGCGCGGGGTGGTGGTGGGGGGGGAGACGAGGCCCCGGTTGCTGCGGTGATGATGGCGGCTCGGGAAGCGCAGGCTGCCGGCTCGGCCTGTGAGCTGGGGGCCCGGGAGCGGCTGGCCAGCGGGAGCACAGCGGGGGACGAGTCGTCAGACAGCGAGGCCGAGCACGAGTCCGCGCAGAAACTGATCCGCAAAGTGTCCACCTCCGGCCAGATCCGCAGCAAGGTGAGGCCCGGGGGGAGGAGGAGGGGGCTGGGGTGGGGGGGGTGGGCAGGCCGCAGGGGGAGCCTGGGGATCCTAGTGAATTGTCACCGCCAGGAGGGAGCAGGGAGCCCGGGCATCAGGCAGAGACAACCCACCCGAGCCCAGACAATATCCCCCCGGGACTCCAATTCCCGGGAATATCCTGCAATCCCTGCGTCCAATTCCAGAGAATAATGTGCAACCCCCGGGTCCGATTCCTGGGAATAACCTGCGAACCCATGTCTAATTCCCAGGAATAACCTGCAACTCCTGAACATAATCTGTCATTGGATCCCGTCCCCAGATGATGCATCAGAAAATATATCCCCGTTTATTACCTAGCGCAGTGTTCATTTGGAAGTCCTGACAGGCTTTCCCCTGGTTTAATTTTGCTCAAGACACGAAGCCTCAATGGAAATGAGTATTGAGGGGTTACAAAGTTAACTGTTTATGGAGCTGGTTTCATCACGTGGTTAATCTCTGGAAATGACACTGTGCTCTGTACTTAATATCAAAGTTAACAATCACACAACAGGTATCAGTTAGTGGTTGTTGAGGTAATATAATTGTGGGAGATGAAATCGTTCATCATCTTCATAACAGCGTCTATTACAGCATCTCAAAGGTTGTGGACAATTGTGGTATTGTTTCTCCCAGATATTGTGATCTCCTGGATCGCTTGCTTGGGTGGAAGGAGACTATTTTTTCCAGATTATGCCTTGAAATTAGCTGCTTGTCCTTGGCTGACTTTTTTTCTCTCCTGTCACAGGAAATTGAATGACAGGTGCTATTGAGTGAGGTTGGGAGGTGCATGGGGGAATATAGGCCCAAATTAGTTCAAATTGGTTCCAAATAGTATTTCACAGCGCCAGCTGCTCTTGCTATCTTGTCCTTTTATATGTTGGTATGATCTCAAGGGTGTAGAGTCAGTGAGGTTGCCTGAAAAAGGCATCCTATAATTATGGTCGCCCTTCTGTTGTGGAAAGACATTGTTAAATTTAAAAGGGTGCAACAAAGATGTTGCCAGGACTGGAGGGTTTGAGCTATAGGGAATTTTTTTTTCCCTGGAGTGTCCAAGGCTGAGGGGATGACCTAAAAGAGGTTTATAAAATCATGAGGGGCCTGGATAGTGTGAATAGACAAGGTATTTTTCTGAGGTTGGGAGTCCATAACTAGAGAGCTAGGTTTAAAGTGAGAGGGGAAAGGTTAAAAAAGCACCTGAGGGGTAACTTTTTTATGCAGAGAATGGTGTGTATAGGATGAGCTGCCAGAGGAATTGATGGAGGCTAGTAAAATTACAATATGTTAAAGGCACCTTGATTGGTATATGAATGGGAAGGGTTTAGACGGAGATGGGCAAAATGCTGGCAAATAGGACTGGGTCAGGTTGGTATGTCTGGTCAGCATGGACGAGTTGGACCGAAGGGTCTGTTTCCGTGCTGAATGACTCTATGACTACTGTAACTTGCTAACAAGGAACTTTGTATTTTAAGCTTCATGACAGTTAGCAGAAGATAGAGTTAGTCTTCAACTTGTCAAGAGCTGTTTCTGAACTCGGTTACAATAAACAATATATACTCAGTTAATCTTTCAAAGAGGAATGTATGGTATGAAATAAATTAAAGTTAGCCCTTGATGTCCACAGTTTTGTTTTTGCCTTGCTATTCAGTTGCACCTGTCATAGTGATGGTGTAGTTTGAGGGTCATTCTACAGCCTTGTTTCCTTGACCATTGTTATTCCGTTAGGTTTTAGCCTACCCAGTCGGGGTCATAATGTCCACTTAAAGAAGTGGATGCTGATGCTAAACCTGTGGAGATGTCTTATTTTTAATAAAGCAGATCTGTGAAAGAGTTGTGAACAGCTCATAAATCACATCCCTGATAATGGTAGAGCAAGTCCAAAACACAGCAGTTTAAAACATTTCCAGCCTTCTGAACACTCCCAGTTGATGCTATTGTACTCTATAGTTGGGTCTCTCAGGTTTGAAAGCTGTTTTGTTTTTCAGCCATTCAAAAGCACCCAGTTTTGGAGGTTACCTGCTCCCTTGTCTGATGTTTAGGTTACCCTCAGCCAAGCAGCTGACTGTCGTGCTGATGGCTGCTTGATCCTGATACTGAGCTTGGGCTGACGCCGAGTCAGTTCCATCTGTTTGGTTTCCAAGTCCTTGAATTTAGCTTGTCAGGTGTTGGGACCTCTGATTCAACAATCCTGTCCCCTAAACCCAACTATATGCCCACCACTTGCCCTTTCTCTTTCAATCACTGGACCTCTCAGTTGATGTGCCCTTAAGGGCATCATGGTGGCTCAGTGGTTAGCACTACTGCCTCACAGCACCAGGGACCTGGGTTCAATTCCAGCCTCGGGTGACTCTCTGTGTGGAGGTTGCACATTCTCCCTGCGTCTGCATGGGTTTCCTCCACGTGTTCCGGTTTCCTCACAGTCCAAACATGTGCAGGTCAGGTGAATTGGCCATGCTAAATTGCCCAAAGTGTTAGGTGCATTAGTCAGAGGGAAATGGGTCTGGGGAGGGTTACTCTTTTAAAAGTTAGTTTCCACACTGTAGGGAATCTAATCTAATCTTATCCTCGATTCTAAGCTGACAAGGTCATTACAAATGCTTAGGCTGGATGTCCTAAACGCATGTAAAATTAACTCTGCACAAACTCTTAACAGCTTCTCCTTCACATTACTGTGAGGAGAAAGTCCAAATTTTCCATAGTGCGATGGTGGCAGGGCACCAATAATACATCCCTACTCATATCAGAGAGGCAAGCAACATACTCACCAAAAAACAATGTCAAGGAAACTTGCAGTTAAAGGCTGAACCTTTCAAACTCAGGTCCTGGGTTTAAGAACCATGATTCAGACAATAGGACGCATAAAAAGGACAGCAAAAGAAAATGCCAATGAAGATATGAGAATGGCACTAAAGGGAGCATTATAGAGCTCTAGGAACAAGCAGAGGAATGGGTCTAATTGGATATTGCTGTCAAAGAGATGTCACCAGCATGATAGGTCAAATGACCAATTTATGTTTTATAAAAGTCTTTGAAAGCTGTCATAAAATGACCTTAACAACACAGACCAAGAGGTCACCAAGTGAGATCATCCCTATTCTCGGAGAATACTCAAAGAATTCATGATGATCAGCTGATGAAGGAGCATCACTCCGAAAGCTAGTGTGCTTCCAATTAAACCTGTTGGACTATAACCTGTGTTGTGTGATGTTGAACAGAATTCATGAAATTTACTTTAATAACAATGTTGACAAAGTAGAAAGGAAGAAAAATAGTATTGGAGCCTTTTATTCATGAAGTGCTAGGAAGAAAGGTCAAAATGTTGCCTTGAGTCACCTTCCTTAAATCTGCCTCTGCTCTAGTAGCATTCCATTTCTCTCCATTTTGGGGAAGGTATTTTTCAGATATATTTGTGAGGTGACATGGAGGCAGTTCAGCCCTTACCAAACCTCAGAAATCTCTGATTTTCAACTCAACTTCAAAAGAGCAAAACATTCAGATTAAGAAATTTTGCTTAAAGTTTCTCGACTCATTGAAAAAATGGAGAATTTTGTTTGTTTGTCTTAATCTTTACGCTGTTTGCTTTTCTCGTGAAGGTTTAGCAAGAAGCAAACTTGCCTCGGGATGTGTTTGTGATGCTGTAGATGTGGGTGTGCAGATCTGGTGCTGGGAAAAGCTGAGATATTTGGCAGGCGCAAGTGTGCCATAAGCAGGGAGTGTCCCATGGAAATACTACTGAGAGATCCAAGAGAGTGGTGACACTAAAATGAGATGCCTCGAATGTAATGTTGGTATATTATAGATTTGCCACAGTTAGCTGGTTTTATTACACAAGAAAGTGATCTGTTGTGCAAGAGTTGTGTCAGCAATTGCATGTATGGCAGTTTTATTTAGCTTCGGACATCCTGAGAGACTTGGGGTAGTTACTTCTTCAGTGCATCTCCAGCAGTGATCTGATTTTGAGTTTATTTAATGTATCCTGGTACCGTTTGAAATAATAAAACAGCAAAATCTTTCTGTATTTTTTTCCCATCTTGACAGTGAAAGATTAAGGTTAGTCTCCACAAGAGTTAATATTATCGACAGAGAGCTTAACTAAAATAATTTTTCATTATGTTCATTTAAGATTTTGGCTTTCTGCTTCAACTGACTATGTGAAATATAGAGCAATGTGGTTTAATCTAAATGAGCCCTACTTCCTGGTATTTCTCTGAAAATATTTAGTCTCTTGAGGGAAGCTACTCAGCTATAAATAGCTCCAGTCGTCTGTTCTCACTAAGCTCACAGACTGATGCTGACCAGATGGAATTTGCCCACCAGGACTTGCAGACAAACAGCAAAACACTCAATTTGCTGTTTTTTTTCCCGGAGGCTGTTTGGCAGTTTAAAAAATCTAACTTGTGTGTCATGTTCCAAAGATTTCGTACAGTTTGGACCTGAGACGGGAACTACCGTACCTCGACCTTACATCACCCTGAAACAGAAATGTGCCTTGTTTTAATATGATTGAAGGGCACCAGAGAAAGAGAATAGAGACCTGAGCCATGGGTGTTGTGGTCAAAAGTATTTAGATTGCTTTTGAAGTCAGGGGAGGCAATTGCGAGACAAAGCAGCTTTTGAGCTAATTCCAGGGAGTATGAATGTGATGGCTAAACGATAACTGGGACATTGGTAGTGGTGGTGGGAGTACGGGTTTAGAGGAGGCTGGTAGACAAAATCATTAAACGCAGGGCAGTGTTTCATGTGGCTGACACAGGAATTTGTAGAAGATCACTTCATGGGAACGTTGTGGAGTTGGGGGTCATTTCTACTTGTGCAGAGAGATTGTGCAAAGGGAAATGGAAAATGTGATTCTTCAGCATGATTGTTCTGATCAATATGTTAAGTAGGGTCTTGTTATATGTTTCCTGAATGCAATTAATCTTTTTTTGTCAAAAGTTAGAATTTGAGGAGGGGGCATTTTGTCAGCAAACTGATCTGATCTTAGCTGGTCAGTGTAATGAGCTTAATCTTTGTCAGGGTGTCCAGCAAGTTGAAAAGCCATGACTTTAACCCCCTATAACAGACTTTATCACTCTCTGGATATGTCTGATGCTGAGCTTGCCTTTGTAATCTCAGTGTGCTGACTGACAATGAACTGAGCTTCCAATTTTATATCTTGTAATGCAATGACCATGTCTACTTTCCTAACAATACCTGAATGAACCTACTGCTGCTGAAACTCTCACTCGTCCCTTTGTCACCTCCAGACTTGACAATTCAAATTCTCTTCTGGCTGATCATAAATTTCTACATCCTCCAAAAATGTTGAACTCATCCACAACTCTGCTGAACGTAGCCCATCCCATGCTAAGTTCAGGTAACCTTCCCCTTTATCCTCACTTGTGTTCAATTCCTTTTAGGGTTTTGCTTCCCTTATGTTAAATATACTTAAAGGACCCTAAGTAGGCCATTCAGCCCATCAAGTCTGCTCTGCCATTCAAAGAGACCATGGCTGATCTGACAATCCTCAACTCCACTTTTCTGCCTCTTCTCAATGACCTTTGATTCCCTTACTGATTAAAAATCTGTCTGGCTCAGCTTTGAATGTAATAATGACCCAGACTCAACGCCCCAATGTGATAAAGGTTTCCACAGACTCACTGCTATCTGAGAAAAGACATTCCTCCTTATCTTTGTCTTAAATGTGCAGCTCCGTATTCATGGATTATTGCCCTCTGGTCCTAGACTCTCCAACAAACAAAAGCAACCTTTCTGTTTTGTGCCCTGTCAATTCCCCCAAGAATCCTGTATGTTTCTATAAGGTTGCCTCTCATTCTTCTATATTCAACCTCTCATAAGACATACCTTCCATACCTGGTATCAGCCTAGTTAGCTTTGTCTGGACTGCCTCCAATGCCAATATATCCTTCTTTAACTAAGGGGCCCAAACTGTTCATAGTATTCCAGCTGTGATCTGACTAGTGTCTTGCATGGTTTTAGCAAAACCTCCAACTTTTATGTTTAATTCCCATTGAAGACCAGTTTTATGATTGCAAATTGGTGCATTCTCTCCCAGACATGCATCATGTAATAACTAGTTCTAATTGCCTGTTTTTGTATTAATTTACGAGTTACAAGCTTAATATTAACATGTGATATGAAAGTTTACTTGCATGATAATGTATTATCTCTGTATCACACTCAACATGCTGGCTGTATATTTACAATTTCATATGATGTACTTATTGTATTTTCTACCTCTATATTTATGTCATTTGTTTGCATATCAACACTGGTGTGCCATCCCATATATTTACTTGATGTCTCAGTAAAACATGACAGTTCGCTGTGACATGCCAGTTTTATATTTGTATATAATGTCCCAGCCATTTAAATGTGAATCCACCATCTTTATATTAATACAGGATGTGCTTTTGTGTAGTAGTGCTAAATTTCCCAGCTGTATACTTGCACTTGACATGCCATGTTAAAGTGATGTGCTAATATGCTGACTCTGCATTTATACCTAACATATTAATTTTTTTAAACCACTATCTGCATTGTGATATGTAGCAGAAGTCTGTACATTATCACTTGTGTTAACTGCATAGATTCAGATGTTGTTCTGCTTGATATTATCACATCGTGCTGTCTTTATTCACACGTTGTATCTAAGCGTCTGATGGTTTTCTTTACACATGATATGCTGTCTGTGTGAAGTTCTATCCCTTTATTTACACAATACTTATTATCAATATATTTACATTGATGTCTTAGCTCAGTATTTTACACAGATGTACTATAAATGTGTTTATACTGAGCTAGCTGTCAATATATTTACACAGGATGTGCTAACAGTGAATATTTAGATATGTGTGGTAGCTATGACAGCTAGCTTTATATTACATATGACACACCAGTTTGTTAACCAATGTTCCACCTGTGTATTAACATGTGAATTACCTTGTATAATTGTATACAATGTGCCCATCTGTTTGTTATATGTTGCAATCTCTCTTTCCACGTGACCTGTCATTTAGCTGTTTCTACATGATGTGCTGCTTTTGTGCTGGACACAACGTAACATATTAAATAGAAGCATTGAAATATGTAAAATTAGAACAGGCCTTCAAGCCTGCTGTGCCATTCAGTATGATCACGGCTGATCATCTAACACAGTGTCCTGTTCCTGCTTTCTCTCCACACCCTTTGATCCATTTAGTCCAAAGAGCTACATTTAATTCCCTGAAAACATTCCATGTACATTCTGTGGCAGAGAATTCTGTAGGTTCACTGTTCTTTGGGTGAAGAAATTTCTCCTCATCAAGAAATGCACCAAGCATCTCTATCATAACTGAGAACAAAAAGTGTTGGAAATCACAGTTGTCATGCAGCATCTGTGAAGACAGAGCAAGCTAACGTTTCAAGTTTAGATCTAGACTGGAGGCGTTTGTTGTTCTCTCTCCGTGGATGCTGCCTGACCAGCTGTGATTTCCAGCATTTTTTTGTTTTCAGTAGAGATTCCAGCATCTGCAGTAATTTGTTCCTACATCACTGTCTTAATTTGGATGTGACATGCTCTCTGTAACTTTATTGTATGTATGATACAGTTATGAGTTACTTGTTCTCCTTACCATCTCATGATGTGTTAGCCACAGGTTTGCACATAATTTTTTACCTTTTTACACATGCTGTGAAATATTCAGGCATGATGTGCTATCTGCACATTAGTGTGTTATTTTCTATCTCTGCTAACATAAGATATACCATAATCTTCCATGCATGTGTTTATCTGTATTTGCATCTGATATACAGTATCTTGCATATGGAGTGCGGGATTTTTGTTTTGGTCTTGTGGTGTCTACTGTTAAATTGGTGATATTATCTGTAATTTACCTTTGGTTTATTATCCATATATTTACATGTAACATACTATTCACATATTAACATGGTGATCTGTGTGTATATATGTATACCACTTGGACTGTACAAAAGACTCGGGTACTAAAGAAAATATCGACGCTTGCCAACATGCTGTTCCAATGCAAAATACTGCTCATTGTACAATGGCCCTGTACAAGAATTGTCACTGTATATAATTGACCTGTATATTACTGTGATGGTACAAATGAGATGTATTGACTACTATGATGGCAAAGGTACTCAACATGGAACCCAGGCTATACAGGTACTCGCAATGGAATACTAAGAAGCACGTGTTCTCTGTGCTGTATACTGTGACAGCACAAGTGCTATGCAAAATGGTCAAATGGATGCTCTTTATTGTCTCAGTGTAAAGTTGAATAGGTACTTTTTGAATAATGTGACGGTACAAGTGACAAACATGGAGTACTGTGACAGTGCTAGTTGATACTCTGAATACAACGACAGTGCACCTGGATACTCTGAATACTGTGGAGATCCAGATACTCTGAATAGTACTAGTGGTCTGGACACTGACAGTGCAGGTATCCTGTGGTAAAACTGTATGTCTGTACAGATGGCCTGTGCTGAAGGCTGTGATAGTACAGGTGCTCTGTATTGAACGCTGTGGACAGTGCAGATGCTTTCTGCTGAATACTGTGGCAATACATGTACACTTGGTTAAATGCTATGTGCAGGTACTTTGAATATTATGCCTGGGCAAGCACTCTATCCTGAATACTATAATTGTACAGGTGTGCTGTGCTGAATACTGTGATAGTATAGGTACTTGTACTTAATACTGTAACTATACCATTACCCTGTTCTAGGTACTCTGACTGTATAGGTGCCGTGCATAAAGTGTCTGTACAAGTTCTCTCTGTACAGGTGCCCTATGCTGAATACTGTGAAAGTACAAATACACTATATGAATACTGTGATAGTACACATACATGATGATGAATACAGCAACTGTGTGTTATATACAATGACTAGGCTATGCCTGTGCAAGTACTCTGTCCTGAATGCTATGATTGTACAGGTATCCTGTGCTAAATACTGTGGCTGCACAGGTCGGGCTGTGCTGAATACTGTGAATGACTAAGTGCCCTGTTTCAATACAGTGTAAATGCATGTACACTATGGTACATCATGATGAATGCTGTGACAACATAAATACTCCGAATATTGTGCCAGTACAGGTATTCTGTGCTCAATATAGAAACTTTAGTCTGAATCCTGTGACAGTACAGATAGTAATTTTCACAAATTTAACAGTACAAACTGCATAAAATCCTGTACTCCATATCCAAAATGCTGCAATGGATACTATAGTTGTACAGGTATTCTGTGCTGAATCCTGTGATAGCACAGCTAAATACTTGGATAGCGCAGGTACACTGCTGAATATGGTGACAATATAGCTGCCTTGTCCAGGATTCTGTGATTGCGCAGCTACCCTGTACTAAATACAATGACTGTACAGATACTTTGAATATCGTTCCTGTGCAAGTGATCTATGCTGAATATTGTGACAGTACAGGTAACCTGTACTGAATATTGTGACATAAAATGCTCTGCTAACTACCCTATATAGGTACAATGACTCTAAAGACTGGGGCTCTGTACTAAAATTTATAATTATTCAGGTACATTGAGTGAATACAGCCATAACACATTTGTCTTGCTTAACATTGTGATGGTACTCAAGGTTTGTGTAAAGATTTGTAGCTCGGGTGCCAGTTGCCGTGGTGTGGGTATGCTCGTGGAGCTGGGAAGTTGCGTTGCAGACATTTTGTTCCCTGTCCAGTGATATCTTCCGTGCTTAGGATCCTCCTGTGAAGTGCTGCCGTACTATGTCTTCTGGAATTTATTTGGTTCCATTCCTCCTGCTTCCTGTTGCAGATTCCGGTCGTTTGTTCCTATTGTCATTGTGTTGTCCCAGTCGAATTTGTGGTCTTTGTCATTTGTCAACCAACAATCAGCTCCCATTCCTGGATGTGATGGTCGAAAGAACACAAAATGGTGAATGCACCACAGAAGTGTACAGAAAAGCCACACACGGACCAGATCCTGAACTACAATAGCAGCCACCCAAACACACACAGGAAAAGCTGCGATAGGACCCTATTCAAAAGGGCTACAACACAGTGCAACACTCCCAACCTGCAAAGAGAAGAACACCTCTACAAAGTCTTTGCCAAGAACGGATATCCCCGCAATTACATCTGCAGATGCCAAGCAGACAAACAACGTGACAAGGACCTGCCATGACCTAACTCACTAGCCGGGCTACCATATATAAAAAAGTCTCAGAACTAACAGCCAGACTGCTCTGACCACTGGGATCCATGACAGCCCATAAACCGACAGCCATGCACAGACAACAAATCACCAGGGCAAAATACCCTACATCCATCATGTGTAAAACAAAAGTAATTTACAAGTTTCCATGCAAAGATTTCACGAAACACTGTATAGGATAAACAGACAGACAACTAGCAATCTGCATCCACGAACACTAACTAGCCTCAAACCACCATGACCAGCTGTCCCTAGTATCCATACACACCGATGACACGGACCACAGATTTGACTGGGACAATGCAACGATAATAGGACAAGTTAAACAGAGGACAGCCAGAAAATTTCTCAAAGCATGGCACTCATCCATGGATTCCATCAATGAGCAAATAGACTTGGACCCAATACACAGGCCACTGCAACTAACAACCGAATTGGCAACCAGAAACAGCAGGAACAGAACCAAAGAAGTTTCTAGAAGAGACAGTACAAAAGTGCTTCACAGGAGGCTCCAAAGCACTGAAGATCTCACCTAGACAGGGGACAAAATGTCTGAAAATCAACTTCCCAGCTTGTGAATGTACAGCTACTCCAAATAATATGCCTGTAGAGGGACTCCATTCTTAATCCTGTAACTGTAGAGTTCATTGTGTACAAAATACCCTGTACTGAATAAACACTTGGACTGGACAGATAGTTACAGCCTCTAATATCTTTCTACTTGTAATTCGGACTAACTCGATTCAATCACTTTGCCAGTCAGTAAAAAGAATGGGAAATGTTTGAAAGCATTTCTGATGTAAAGTCACATTTCTGTTTGTAGTTTTATTCCATTCTGTTTCTAATTCATTTCTTGTTCACTGAAATGGGACAAATATGAACGCAGGCTGAATATTTCCACATCCTATCAGTATCGGGCATTGCTTCACCATGCAGAACAATTCCTGTTTATTCAGGCCAGTGTCCGTATCAGCCACTGCATCACCATCCAGAGCAACTCCTGGTCACCCCAGGCAATGTCAAGGCACTGCATCACCATCCAGACATTGCATCACCATCTAGATAACAAAATCTGAATTTAAAAAAGTGTGGTTTTGTATTTAATTTTTAAAAAATCTAATAGCAAACAGATGCAAATGACTCGTGAGGAAATTATGCTGTTTCTTCCTCTGTCTCCAGGGATGGAATAAATAACTTTTTTTTATAGAAGAACCACTTCCTGAACAGTATATTGAGGGCCACTTGTTTGGGGTTGAGACTGAGTGCAATACAGTAACATCAGTACACTGCAATCCAGTACACTGCAATCCACTGCACTTAGCGGAGGTGCTCAAATTAATTGAGAAAAGTGAATGACAGTTGTTTAACATATCATAGAATGCCTACAGTGTGGTGACAGGCCATTTAACCCAACAAGTCCACTCCGACCCTCTCAAGAATATCCCACCCAGATCCATTTCCCCACCATTCTACATACAAGTAAGAAGAATTTAGATGAACCCTGTCATTTAGAGAAACAAGAAATATGTTTGATTGTTTATGTTTTAAAGAGGTGATATGTGAGTTTGTACTCAACCAGCAACTTTGCAGTAGAACAGACATACTAGGTATAATTTAAAGAGCAGCTAATTAGTGTCAGGAATGCTGACTGGGTGCTGTACTAAAGAAAATGACTCGATTGAATGCTCTGTAAATACCAGATTGCTTGGTATTATTCTAAAGACCGGATGGAGATGAAGTTGGTTAGGCTGAGCAATAAAGAAGAGCTAAATGAATGGGACAAGTCGAATCCTCTTGTTTGCGTCTCGCTTTTGTTGCATTTGGGGATTCTTCCATAGGGTTATTTGACATTGCACTGATTTTAGTTTCCAATTAGATGGTACAGTGCTCATGTCACAGGAATTTCTTTTTTGGATGGCTTTCTTTTGGTTATGCTCCTTGAGATAGTGTCAAAGTGATGAACCAGCAGTATATATAACAGCAGAAAGTTCAGTTCACTGGCTTAAAAGCCTTTTATAATATAATAAAGTATTTATTTTCATTTAGGTTCTCTTCCTTGAAGTCAAACATTGGATTATTGCTTTGTCTACTGCTGATTCCCTTGCAGAGCCATGGGGGAGGGGGCTGACTGGCACAAATTGTCAGAGACTTTCATGGAGGCACAAGCGCACAATGACTTGGTCTTGATGCTGTGTGGTTCTAAGATTCAGCCTCGTCACTTTCAGTAAGCACGAGGTGGCATTGTACTTGCGCAGCCATTAGAGCTGCTGAACTGGCAACAGGACACAGGAAGGTGCTAACTGGTACCTCCCAAGTATTTATAAATCAGTAAGGAGCTAGGTAAAGCTCCAAGTGTTCCAAAGCTCCAAGCTCCAATTTCTAGTCCTTAAGGTAATTTCTGTTAATTGCCTAAGACCGAGTTCTCCACGTTGTTGCAAACCTTAATTCATGTTATCAATTTGTGAGAACGTTTCTAGGAATATAGTATTTGAAGCAGGTATAGACCAATCTGCAGTTCATGCTTGCTTCACAAATAACATTGTAGCTAATATGGCTATTCTGTCAACTACACTTGTCTGTTTCCCATAAGCCTCAAATTCCTCCTACAATACCTATCTAAGTCAGCTTGAATAAATTTAAAGATCCAGCATCTTCAATGTTCTGGGGAAGAGAGATCTAACCTTGAATAACCTTCTGAGGAAAAAAAAATTCTCATTTCTTATTCTAACATTAAGTCCCATGGTTTAGTCTACTTCACAAGGAAACATTGTCCAGGTACCCATCTAATGAGTCCCTTCATGTTTCAATATGATCACCTTTCATTGCTTAAATTTCAATGGTATAGGCCTGCCTGTTCAACCTCTTTTCATAAGTCCTGTATCCTTGGAATAAATCATGTGAACATTCACTTAATTGTTTCAAAAAACACTTCTTTTTTCCCCCAAAATAATGCGACTAAAACACAACACTGTGCTCCAGATGTAGTCTCACCAATGCTCTGAACAGCTGCAGTAGAACTTCCTTACCATTTCCCATGCAATAAATGATAACATTCCTTTTGCCTTCCTAGTAAGTTGCTGTACCTGCATACAAGCCTTGTTATTTCATGTACTAGGACATGACCAGTTTCCTCTGTAAAACTGTGTTCTGCAAACTCTCTCCATTTAAATAATATACACCTTTTCATTTCTTCTTGCTAAAATTGACATGTTCATGTTTACCAATGTTATACTCTATCTGCCAAATTTTTGCCCGCTCACTTATTCACTCATTTAGTTATCCTGTCTGTATCCCTTTGCAGAATCTCTACTGACATTATCAGCATATTCAGCAACCATGCATTCAGTCTCCCCATTCAAGTTATTGATACAAACAGTAAATTGTTAAGGCCCCAGCTCCATGCGGCTCTCTGTTAGTTACAGCATTCCAACCTGAAAAAGGCATATTTATCCTCACCTTCTGCTTCCAGTTAACTAACCAATCCAGTATCTAGGTTAATATGGCACCCCAAGCCTTGTGTGCTCCTTATACAGCAACCATTAATGTGGCACCTTATCAAATGTATTTTGGAAATTCAAACGCACCACAACCACCGGTTTCTCTCTGTCCATAGTATTACATTGTCCAAAAAAAACCACTAATTGGTTAGTTAACCATTGTTTCCCTTTCACAAATCCATTACGGCTGTGCCTAACCATATCACGGTTTTGTAAATATCCTGCTATAATCTCCTTAATAACAGATACCAGCACTTTCCCTGTGACTTGTTAGGCTAATAGTCTTGTACTTCCCTGCAATTGGCTTCCCTACTTACTTGAATAGTTATATTTGCTATTTTCCAATCTGCTAGGATGTTTCTAATATCGAAGGATTTTTGGAAGTCCCTACTATTTCTGCAGCCACATTATTAAGGCACTTGAATGTAAGCCCCTCTTGGGGACTTGTCAGCCTTTAGGTCCAATATTTTTCCGAGCACTTTTTTCCAAGTAATAGTGACTGTTTTAAGTTCATCCCTCACTATCACCTCTTGATTTTCAATCATCTTTGGGAAGTTTTCTAAATCTTAAGATACAAAATAACTCTTCCAAGCCTCTGCCATTTCATTGTTTTCCATTTTCAATTTTCCAGACTCTCTATTTAGAGGTGTAAGTGCAGACTGCAGGTGCTGGAGATTAGAATTGAGAGTGTGGTGCTGGAAAAGCACAGCCGGTCAGGCAGCTTCCAAGGTGCAGGAGAATCGACGTTTCAGGCAAAAGCATTTCTTCAGGAACCAATGCCAGTTCTACTGTAGATGCTTGTAGAAACTGTTCTAATCTGTTTTTATATTGATAGCTAGCTGTTCCACATTCTCTACTTCCTTCCTCATTATAAGTTGAATCATTTCTTGCCATTCATTAAATTCTGTCCGCTCTCCTGACTGACCATTGTTCTTTGTAGAATTGTAAACTCATTTTTTTTTCAATTTAATACTATCCTTATCTTCCTTATTTAGCCACAAATCCTCCTCAAATACTCTTTCTTACTCACTGGGTTAAATTTTTGCTAAGAGTCTAAGTGGCTCAGTGGTTAGCACTGCTGCCTCACAGCACCAGGGATCCGGGTTCATTTCCTGCCTCGGGCAACTGCCTGTGTGGAGTTTGCACATTCTCCCCACATTCTCCCCATGTCTGCGTGGATTTGCTCCGGTTTCTTCCCACATCACAAAGATGTGCAGGTCAGTGAATTGGCCATGCTAAATTGCCCATGGTGTCAGGTTCATTAGTCAGGGGTAAATATAGGGTAGGAGAATGGGTCTGAGTGGGTTACTGTTCGGAGGGTCGGTGTGGACATGTTGGGCCGAAGGGCCTGTTTCCATACTGTAGGGATTCTAAAGTTATTATAGAGGTATGAAATAGGAGCAAAAGTAGGCTGTTTGGCCCAAGATCCTGTTCTGCCATTCAGTAATATAATGGATGATCTGTTTGTATTTTGGATTCTATGTTTCCAAAGTCTTTCAACCAACAGAAAGAAAAAAAATCCCAATCTCTAAAAGGGTGACTGTTAATTTTTAGAACAGTGCACCCCAGTTATGGATTCAACCACCAAAGGAAACGACATTTCAATGTCCAGCTTTTCAAGACCATTTAGGATGTTAGACACATCGATCAAGTTACCCATTGCTCTTCCAAACTCCAGTGGAAACAAACTCCACCTGTCAAACCTTTCCTTTGTCAATCCACTAATTCATGGTGCCAATCTAATAAACTTCCACTGAATTACCTCCAACATACTTAAAACCTTCCTTAAATAAGGAGACCAAACTGAACATGGTAAATGACAGTCCCAACCCTCAAACTCAGCACCACCTTCCTAACCTGCAATCTTCTTCCTGACCTCTCTGCCCCCCCACCCCCACTCCAGCCTATCACCCTCACCTTAACCTCCTTCCACCTATCGCATTTCCAACGCCCCTCCCCCAAGTCCCTCCTCCCTACCTTTTATCTTAGCCTGCTGGGCACACTTTCCTCATTCCTGAAGAAGGGCTCATGCCCGAAACATTGATTCTCCTGCTCCTTGGATGCTGCCTGACCTGCTGCACTTTTCCAGCAACACATTTTCAGCTCAAATTCTAGATGTGGTCTCACCAATGCTATGGATAACTGAAGCATAACATCCTTGCTTTTATGTTCAATTCTCCTTGTAATAAAGTGCACCACCACCTGCAAGTCCCCTTCCTAGCCACTTACCATCATGAGATGTGGGCATTGCTATTTGGCCAGCATTTATTGTCTGTCCTTAGTTGCCTTTAAGAAGGTGCTGGGCTGCTTTTATGATTTTAATTGGGCTGTAATCCATGTGCTGTAAGTAGATCCACAATGCCTTTATGGCAGGAATTCCAAGGACAATGGCTTAGAGGGATGGGTTAGTTCATTTGCGGATGATACTAAGGTTGGTAGAGTTGTGGATAGTGCCGAAGGATGTTGTGGGCTACAGAGGGACTTAGTTAAGCTGCAGAGCTGGGCTGAGAGGTGGCAAATGGAGTTTAATGCAGAAAAGTGTGAGGTGATTTACTTCAGAAGGAGCAACAGGAATACAGAGTAGTGGGCTAATGGTAAGTTTCTTGGTAGTGTGGATGAACAGAGAGATCTTGGTGTCGGTGTACATAGATCTCTGAAAGTTGCCACCCAGGTTGATAGGATTGTTAAGAACGCATACGGTGTGTTAGCTTTTATTGGTAGAGGGATTGAGTTTTGGAACCATGAGGTCATGCGGCAGCGGTACAAAACTCTGGTGCAGCCACACTTGAAGTATTGCGTACAGTTCTGATCACCACATTATAGGAAGGATGTTTGGAAAAGATTCAGAGGAGATTTATTAGGATGTTGCCTGGTATGAAGGGAAAGTCTTATAAGCAAAGGCTGAGGCACTTGAGGCTGTTTTCGTTAGAGAGAAGTAGGTTGAGAGGTGATTTAATTGAGACATGTAAGATAATCAGAGGGTTAGATAGGATAGACAGTGAGAGCTTTTTACCTCAGATGGTGATGGCTAGCACGAGGTGACATAGCTTTAAACTGAGGGATTATAGATATTGGACAGATGTCAGATAGTAGTAGGGGCATGGAACGGCCTGCCTGCAACACTAGTAGACTTGCCAACATTCAGGGCATTGAAATGGTCGTTGGATAGACGTATGATTAAAATGGAATAGTGTACGTTAGATGGGCTTCATATTGGTTTCTCAGGTCGGTGCAACGTCGAGGCCCAAAGGGCCTATACTGCGCTGTAATGTTCTAGCAACAATAAAGGAACAGCAATTTATTTCCAAGTCAGGAAGGTGAGTAACTTGCAGGTGGTGGTGTTCCTATGTATTTGCTGCCCTTGTCCTTCTGGATGGAAGTGCTTGTGGGTTTGACTTGTACTGTCGAAGAATCTTGGGTGAAATTTTGCAGGGCATCCTGTAGATAGTACACACTGCTGCTCCTGGGCATTGGTTGTTGAAGGAGTGGATGCTTGATTCTAATTTTACCAAGTTCTTCTCTCCCTTTCACCTGCTGATCTACAGCTATTTATTGGAATGTGTTTTGTATCTCATATAGTGAAGAGCAAAATAGAACATTTGTTCATATTAGGGAACTAATACTCATTTTCCTTCTTTCTTTTTAGATACCTGCAGAAGTGCTTGCTATCCTATTTTTTACATTTGTAGCTAGCTTCCTCTCATATTCTTAATTTCTTCCTCTTGATTAATCTTTACTCATTCCATGCCTTTTTAATATTCTGATCAATCATCTTTGTACAGCTACTCCTCTTTGTGCAGCTATGTGCTTCTTCCCTAAGTTTAATATTTGCCTTAAATCCTTTAGTTAACCATGAATGATCAGTTGTCCCTTAAGAATTTTTCTTTATAGCAATAATATACTTACCTGAATATACTCATTCTGAAATATCTCCTTAAATGCGCCTCAATCCTGGGCCCTAATATGCCAGTTCCTTTCAATTTAGCTCAACTCTCATGTCCACATAGTTGTCCTTATTCAAGTTTAAAAAACAATATTAGATCCATTCTTCTTCCATTCAAACTGGATGTAAAATTCAATCATATTGTGGTCACTACTTTGGGTGGCTAAACTCTGAGGTAATTAATCCTGTTATGTTGTGCAATAACAAATCTCCTATAACCTGTTGCTTAATTTATTGATTTAGCTTTTAACATGGTTTCTCAGTTCACCTCAGCCAATTGTCTTCATGCATACACTCTTACTGCCCTTACTTAAGTTTAAAACACGGGCCATGGACCAACACTTCTCTTCAAACTAAACATAAAATTCTATCATGTTATGATTTCTATCACTTCGAGTCTGCCTTGCCATTTAGGATATTGATCCTGTCAGATTGCACATTGCCAGTTTTAGGATAACCTGTACCCTGGTTGGTTCTAGAACATACTGATCTAAGAAAAATATTCTATTAACTAGTGTTCCAGGTTACTTTTGCAAATCTGATTCCCCAAGTGTACATGAAAGTTAAAGTCACCCATGACTATTGTGGTATGTTTCTTACATGCCACATTATTTCTCCCTGTATGTGCTGTCTGACTATACAAATGCTATTAGGCCTGTAAATAACTTTTATCAATGACCTCTTACCTTCACTATTTCTTACTCTACCCAAGCTGATTCTACATCTCGGTCTTTCCAGTTAAAATCATTTCTCTTTTGTGCTGAAGTAATGACTCCCTAATTAATGGAGTTGCCCTCACCTCCTCCACCTTTCCTAACTTTTGGTTATTGTGATATGCCAAATACCTTTCAACTTCCAGGTTCCAACCTTGATCATCTTTCAAGCTGGCTTTGAAAGAGAACCATTTTCTTGAATTTCTCCAGCTTGGTTAATACTGTGAGCAAAGTGCACTTCAAGTAGGAATTTAGATGGTGAACAATAAATCATACCAAGCAAGTATTTCATTGAAGGCAACAGTGAGGTTTTCAGTAAAGCTGCAGTATTATTGAGGTATTTGAAGGCAGCATTCTGAACTGGGGTGAAATATTAATGGGTGCAAGTTTTGCTGTATGACACTGAAGGACCTTATGAGCACAGATCTGTCACTGTATACTGTGGGGACAGTATGGGTTTAGATTCGTAACTGCACAATATTGGAGGATAGTCTGGATAAAGTTCTGGATTAGAGTGGTGCTGGAAAAGCACAGGAGCTCAGGCATCCTGCTCCTCGGATGCTGTCTGACCTGCTGTGCTTTTCCAGCACCACTCTAATCTAGACTCTGGTTTCCAGCATCTGCAGTCCTTGTTTTTACCTGGATAAAGTTTTCTGTCACTGTATAGCACTAAGGAGACATATGGACATAGGTAGTCACTGTATATACTTTGGGAATAGTGTTGGGCTAGGTTTTTCTCTGTTTTAGGACGACAGTGCAGTACTGATGGTATAACTGAGTCAATGTATAAAGTTGTGGTACAGATCTCTGTCTGAATAACACTGCAATGCTATGCTGGTCACTTTATAATTAAAATTACTAAGTAGCACCAGTTGAATATTGGTCTGTTGCTCTGTATTAGTAAATCACGGTGCTGTTGGATACAGGTTTGTCACTGTATAACACTATGGTGAGTATAACACTGAAGTGCAGTACTATTAGCTGTAGGATTAAACTATATAGGATTGTGTTGCAGTACATTATGTTGCGGTGGGTACAGATTTGTTACTTTATATAACACTGCAGTGCAGTACTGGTCAGTATGGGTCTATCACTCTGTGACACCTGTTCTGTTGGACACATCAGGCACTGTCTAACAGTGTTGGTGGATACAGCTTAGCCACTGTAAAATACTGCAATGCTATACTGCTGGGAATGTGTCTTTCACTATGTAACAGTACAATGCTGTAATGGTGGATTCAGACCTGTCACTGTGTAATACGAGTGTAGTACTGGTAGAAATGGTTATGTCATTATAATTCTGAGTTGTCCTATTGGGAGGTACAGGTCTACCTCTATATAGCACTATCATGCAGTACTGGTCAGTATGGGTCTGTCGCTAAATAATTTGCAGCTGTACTGGTAAATACAGAGCTCTCACTATATAACTGCAATACTACTAGGTAAAAATCTGTTACAGTATGATATTCTGCTTTGCTGGTAGATACACGTCTGTCTCTGTACATGTCACTGCAGTGCTGTACTTGTGAATACAGGTCTATCACTGTATGTGATGATTCAGAATTCGTACATAGGTTGATCAATGTATAACACTACAGTGCAATACTTAGATTAGATTACATTCCTTACAGTATGGAAACAGGCCCTTTGGCCCAATAAATCCACACCGACCATTCGAAGAGCAACACACCTAGACCCATTCCCCTGCCCTATGTTTACCCCAGACTAACACATCTAACACTATGGGCATTTTAGCATGGCCAATTCACCTGACCTGCACATCTTTGGATTGTGGGAGGAAACCGGAGCACCTGGAGGAAACACATTCAGACACTGGGAGAATGTGCAAACTCCACACAGACTGTCGCCCAAGATGGAACCCGGGTCCCTGGCGATGTGAGGCAATAGTGCTAACCACTGACTTACTGTGCCACCCCATAGGTGCAGTGATAGGTGCAGATCTGCTGCTGTTTTAGGGCAGAATGTTAGCAGATACAGATGTTGGCACACCCACTCCAGCCACTCAGGTCTAGCACATGTTATTTTACTATTGTGCTAAATTCAGCTAGATTTTCAGCACTGCAATGAACTTGTGGCTATGGTATGTGTGAGTTGCCTGTTTGAGTATTAAAGTTTAAGGCTTTAAAATAACCCCTCCTTGATCTGTTGAGGTGGTCATGCCAGCAGAAATATAGATCAGTATAGATTGTTAAATGCAAACTGGAGTGGGAAGTGGTATAATTCTTTGACAGTCAATCACAAGCCCACTGGAAGCTACAGTAGGCAAATCATTCCAGTTGCATGTACTCCCATGCTGTAGCCATTTCCTGAAATGTTCTTGTCTAACCTGGCTCAGTTAAAAGCAGTTTTCTACATTTTAAAACTTTTTTTTCAAAGAAAATCCTGTCTTTTCTTGTACTCACTTTATGGTTGAAAGTAACTGGATAATGTGCCACCCACATGGTGATCTTTTCATTTTAACATTCTTGGCCACTCCTTGGAGCATTCCTCATTCCTGCTGAAGGGCTTATGCCCAAAACATCAATTCTCCTACTCCTCAGATGCTGCCTGACCTGCTGTGCTTTTCCAGCACCACATATCAAGCCAGCAGACAAGGGAGGCACTGTGGTAGTTTGGCACACCGACCTCTACACTGCTGAAGCCGGGGCCAACTCTCAGACACCTCCCCCTATTGCCCCCTTGACCACAACCTCACTTCCCATCACCAAACCATCATCTCCCAGACTATCCATAACCCCATCACCTCGGGGGATCTCCCATCCACAGCCTCCAACTTCATAGTTCAAGAAACCCGCACCGCCTGATTCTCCCTCCTACTGAAGATTCACAAACCTGACTTCCCTGGTTAACTAGTTGTCTTAACTTACTCCTGTCCCACTGAACTCACCTCTGCATACCTTGAGGAGAAAGTGAGGTCTGCAGATGCTGGAGATCAAAGTTGAAACTTTATTGCTGGAACAGCACAGCAGGTCAGGCAGCATCCAGGGAACAGGAGATTCGACGTTTCGGGCATGAGCCCTTCTTCAGGAATGAAGAGCTCATGCCCGAAATGTCGATTCTCCTGCTCCTTTGATGCTGCCTGACCTGTTGCACCCCTCCAGCAACATACCTTCAGCTCTGATCTCCAGCATCTGCAGTCCTCACTTCCTCCTACTATACTGGAAGAGCTTGGCTAGGGGAACAGCAGGTTCTGGAGCACAAATCTTCAGTACTATTGTCAGGACCCATAGTCTTTGCAGTGCCTCCAACTGTTTCTTGATATTATGTGGAGTGAATCAAATTGGCTGCAGCTGGGTCTCTGTGATGTTGGCAACCATTGGGTGAAGCAGAGATGGATCATCCACTTGGCACTTTTCGCTGAAGATCACTGCGAATGCTTCAACCTTATCTTTTACACTGAAGTGATGGGCTCTTCCGTCATTGAGGATGGGCATGTTTGTGGAACCACCTTCTCCAGTGAGTTGTTTAATTGTCCACCACCATTCACGACTGGCTGTGGCAGGACTGCAGAACTTTGATTTGATCTGTTTGAGTTTGGGATCGCTCAGCTATATTTATCACTTGTTGCTTATCCTGTTTGGCATGCAAGTATTGGGTAGCTTCACCAGCTTGACATTCCATTTTTAGGTATGTCCAATGCTGCTCATGGCTTGCCCTCCTGCACTCTCCTTTGAACCAGGTTTGATTCCCTGGCTCGATGGTAATAGCTGAGTGGGGAATATGCCAGGTCACGGGATTACAGATTGTGCTGGAGTACAATTCTGCATACCTTGACACTGTCCTGTCCCCCTTAGACCAGGAACTCCCCATCTACATTCAGGATACCATCTATGCCCATCACCTGCTCCAAGACTTTTGTTTCCCTGGCCCGCTACACCTCATCTTCACCATGGACGTACAGTCCCTGTACACATCTGTCTGCAACAATGAAGGCCTCCAGCGCTCCATTTCTTCCTCTCACACTGTCCCAACCAGTACCTTTCCACCGACATCCTCATTCGCCTGGCTGAACTGGTCCTCCCCCTTAACAGCTTCTCCTTCCAATCCTTCCACTTCCTCTAAACCAAACGGGTAGGCATGGGCACCCACACGGGACCCAGCTATGCCTGCCTCTTGATTGGGTATGTGGAACAGTCCATCTTCTGCAGCTAACTGGCATCATCCCTCATCTTTTCCCCCCGCTACATTGATGACTGCATTGGCACCACCTAGTCCATCTTCTGCAGCTAACTGGCATCATCCCTCATCTTTTCCCCCCATTACATTGATGACTGCATTGGCACCACCTCATGCTCCCACGAGGAGGTTGAACAGTTTATCAACTTTACTAATACCTTTCAACCCAACCTCAAATTCACCTGGACCATCTCGGACACCTCCCTCCCTGGACCTCTCCACCTCCATCTCCGGCAACCGACTAACCATGGACATCTACTACAATCCCACCAACTCCCACAGCTACCTGGACTACACCTCGTCTCACCCCTCCTGTAAAAACACCATGCCTTATTCCCAATTTCTCCACCTCCATTGCATTTGTTCCCAGGATGACCAGTTCTACAATGGAAAATCCCAGATGGCCTCCTTCTTCAAAGACCGCAATTTCCCCTCCCACTTTCAAAGAACATCTCTGGGACACCTGCACCAACTACCCCACCGCTCTGTGGCTGAACACTTCAACTCCTCCTCCCACTCTGCCAAGAGCATGCACATCCTGGGCCTCCTCCATCGCCAAACCCTAACCATCCGACGCCTGGAGGAAGAACGCCTCATCTTCCATCTTGGGACATTGCAGCCACACGGGGTGAATGGGGATTTCACCAGTTTCCTCATTTCCTTTCCCCCCACTTTATCCCAGTCCCAGCCATCCAACTTGGCACCGCCCTATTGACCTGTCCTTTGTCTTTCCCATCTATCTGTTCCACCTTCCTATCCGACCTATAACTTTCTCCCCCACCTTGATCTACCTATTGCATTCCCAGCTACCTTCCCCCCCACCTACCCCAGCCCCACTCCCCACTTCTATTTATGTCTAAGCCTCCCGGCCCACAAGTCTCATTCCTGATGAAGGGCTTATGCCCAAAATGTCGATTCTCCTGCTCTTCCAATGCTGCCTGACCTGCTATGCTTTTCCAGCACCACACTCTTGACTTATTCCTTGGAGTAGACTGCAACACCCAGAAATCCTGTTTGGAGAACCTCCATTGCTCAATTTGGTATCCAGGGAAGCATGCTGCTCCTGAAACAAGAAGAGGAGCTTCGTACAGTCCCCTTCTACCTCATTTGTTTTAATCAAACTAAGCTTTTGTTAAGAACAATATGCCATTTGTTTACTACCATTAATGTAATAAAAGCATTATTCTAAGGCTATTTATCACTATTAAAAGATGAATTGACCACTGAGTCACAAAAGGAGATTTTAGGGTAGCTGAGCAAAAGCTTGTTTATGGAGTTAGGTTTTAAAGAGCATCCTAAAAAGAGGACAGAGAGGCAGACAGGTTTAACACTTATGTTCCAGAGCTTAGGATCTAGGCAGCTGATGAACTGTATTTAAAAGCAAAATAATACTGATGCTGTAAATCTAAAGCAAGAAAGTACTGGATAATCACAGCAGGTCAGGGAGCATCTGTGGAGAGAGAAACAGTGTTAATATTTCAAGTTCAGTATGACATTTTTTAAGCTGCTGTCGTGATTTTTTAATGCTGTAGGTGGATATTGCTATTTCCCTCTGTTACCGATTCCAGAGTGTAATAATTGATGTTTAGATCACATTAATAAGCAGCCATAAAGTACAGTCTTGGGCATTCCACTGGTCATCTGGCTGAAGTCATACACAAAGTCCTTGAGTATATGACCATGTTTCATCTTGTGGAACTGCTCAAGCCAATGAAGCTACCTCGATTGCACTCAAACATAGGAGCTTTTCCTCTGCTGTATTGATTATTTTGTCAGTCAGGATATAACCTCAATGTTCTGTCGACAGTAAAGATAGAAATTGATGACCTTCTTAGCAGTTGGAAGTTATCAATGCTTATAAACCATCAAGCCTTATAAAGCATCAGCTTGGCCCTAAGGGTCAGATGATGTTATTCCAAGCACATTTTGAGAGTTGGTCAAAAGTAACTGCGGCTTTTCCTTTGTGTATCAAGTTTTTCATCAAAGGGCAGATTGTTAACCATTTATCATGGATATTATTTAGTGAGATCAGAATGAACTTGCAAAACCTTGTTCAGTGATTAGTGTTTTCTTGACAGTTCTCATGAGAACAAGTTATAGATTAGAGAGATAGGTATAAGTATGCATCAGAGATATTATACAGCCTTGTTTCACTCCAGTCTTTACTCTGAAACTGCCAGACATGCATATTGAGCTGCACGATTCAGTGCATGTTGTCATGGAAAGAGTGGATGAGACTGAGGAGCTTTGTTGGACAGCTAGTTTTCTCCCATATCTTGCAGAGTCCTGCTCTGTTGATTGTGTTGAATGCTTTCTGAGATCTTTGGAAGTAAGGTAAAGGGGTATATTCTTTATCCGTAAACTTCTCTTAGCTGGTATATGGAGAAGTTAATTTTCACTGTAGATCTATTGCATGAAAATTACACTGTACTTTCAGGTACATATAGTTGCAAGTACATGGGAATTTTTTTAAAGTATGACTCAAGCAAAAGCCTTCCCTGTGACATGAGATGCTCCTGTAATTTTTGCAGACACCCCTGTCACCTTTAAGTTTGTATAATGTGATACATTTTACATAACATGTCCTGTGGAATGGAGCCTGCTTTCCAGCAGAGAAGGTGGCCATAAGATGGCACTTTCCATACTTCAGTTTGGCTCAAGGATTCTATCCTTGCTGGTTGTTTTTCCATTTGCTAAGCATTTTACAGCCATTCCCAACAATGAGTGTACTTCATTTAACTTCTCTGTGACAAAAAGTCTTGGAGAGCATTGAGACGCACTTGGAAGATGTCCGTCAAACAGGACTATAGCTTATAGTAGAGTTGAAACTAGCAAGACATCTGTTTACTCTTGCCAGTGAGTACCTCATCATCTGCTGACTTTTGGGATGTATGTTTAATATATATGTATATGAAGCACATAGTGAGGTCAGTGCAGGAGAGAGGGAGAGAGAAAGAAACCCACATTTCTAACTGACGGAGTTAGCAGTTACTGCCTTTGCTGTTGAATTCATGTATCGCTGGACATCAGAGTGCATCTGGGAAAATTAAAAAAAACAGTGAAATTCACAACTGATCTTCGAGAAACCTGTTGGGAGAGGTCACAGCAAAGAAACAAATAAGTGGATGTTTTAAGCGTGACTTTAAAATAAGTATACAGTAGTGAGTAGAGTGGGTTCTTTCTTGATTATATGTTTTATTGAGCTATGTCTCCTGATTAAGCTTAAAAATATAAGCCATAAGTATTAAGTTAGCCTGGAGCAGTGTTGTAAAGGAATATTTTCTGGGTCTGTAGACTGAAAGAGGCTTAGTAGAGTGATATGCTCTTAGAGTAGAGTCATAGAGATATACAGCATGGAAACAGACCCTTCGGTCCAACCCGTCCCTGCCAACCAGATATCCTAACACAATCTAGTCCCACCTGCCAGCACCCAGCCCATATCCCTCCAAACCCTTCCTATTCATATATCCATCAAAATGCCTCTTAAATGTTGCAATTGTACCAGCCTTCACTACTTCCTCTGGCAGCTCATTCCATACACGTACCACTCTCTATGTGAAAAAGTTGCCTCTTACGTCTCTTTTATAACTTTCCCCTTTCACCCTAAACCTATGCCCTCTAGTTTTGGACTCCCCAAGCCCAGGGAAAAGACTTTGTCTATTTACCCTATCCGTGCCCCTCATAATTTTGTAAACCTCGATAAGGTCACCCCCCCAGCCTCCGACGCTCCAGGGAAAACAGCCCCAGCTTGTTCAGCCTCTCCCTATAGCTCAAATCCTCTAACCTTGGCAACATCCTTGTAAATCTTTTCTGAACCCTTTCAAGTTTCACAACATCTTTCCGATAGGAAGGAGACCAGAATTGC
>NC_057722.1:12514317-12530057 GCF_004010195.1 Chiloscyllium plagiosum | reverse complement strand
CATATAGATCACATCTACCGCTCTGCCCTCATCAATCCTCTTTGTTACTTCTTCAAAAAACTCAATCAAGTTTGTGCGACATGATTTCCCACACACAAAGCCATGTTCACTATCCCTAATCAGTCCTTGCTTTTCCAAATACATGTACATCCTGTCCCTCAGGATTCCCTCCAACAACTTGCCCACCACCGACGTCAGGCTCACTGGTCTCTAGTTCCCTGGCTTGTCCTTACCACCACCCTTAAACACCACCTCCAGTCTTCCAGCACATCACCTATGACTATCGATGATACAAATATCTCAGCTAGAGGCCCAGCAATGACTTCTCTTGCTTCCCACAGAGTTGTGGGGTACATCTGATCAGGTCCTGGGGATTTACCCACCTTTATGCGTTCCAAGACACTCAGCAGTTCCTCCTTTGTAATATGAACTTTTTCCAAGGTGTCACCATCTATTTCCCTACAGTCTATATCTTCCATATCCTTTTCCACAGTAAATATTGATACAAAATACTTGTTTAGTATCTCCCCCATTTTCTGTGGCCCCACACAAAGGCCGCCTTGCTGATCTTTGAGGGGATTCTGGATTAGTGGTGCTGGAAGATCTTTGAGGGGCCCTATTCTCTCCCTAGTTACGCTTTTGTCCTTAATGTATTTGTAAAAACCCTTTGGATTCTCCTTAATTCTATTTGCCAAAGCTATCTCATGTGCTCTTTTTGCCCTCCTGATTTCCCTCTTAAGTATACTCCTACTGCCTTTATACTCTCCTCAGGATTCACTTGATCTATCCTATCTTACACATGCTTACACATGCTAACCTTACACATGCTTCCTTCTTTTTCTTAACCAAACCCCCAATTTCTTTAGTCATCCAGCATTCCCTATACCTACCAGCCTTTCCTTTCACCCTCACAGGAATATACTTTCTCTGGATTCTCGTTATCTCATTTCTGAAGGCTTCCTTCTTGTCAGATGTGGGAGTTTAGCGAGAGTTTATGGGTTACTGAGGATTATATCTGCAATAAATGCCATAGGTTGCGAATCCTGTCAGATCGAATGGGTCGTTTGGAGAGGCAGTTAGAGGCAATGAAGAATTTACAAGAGCAAGGGAATGGGGGGAAGTCTCAGATACAGTCAAATAGATGTGTTAACTCCAGGAAAGGTAAGAGAGGAAGGCAGGTAGTCTTCTATCCCCATTTCAAAGAAGTATGCTGTTTTGGAAAATGTAGGGGGTGGTGGATTCTCAGGGGAATGTAGCATGAACAGTCAAGTTTCTGGTTTTGAGACAGGCTCTAATGAGAGGTACGTCAGGTTCGAAGCGCTCGATAGTCTGAAGTACAGACAGACGTTTCTGTGGCCAGCAGCGAAAAATCAGAATGGTGTGTTGCTTCCTTGGTGCCAGGATCAAGGATTTCTCAGACTAAGTGCAGAATGTTCTCAAGGGGGAGAGGGTCCAGCAGGATGTCATTGTACACATTGGAACCAACGACATAGGAAGGGAAAAGGTTGAGATTCTGAAGGGAGATTACAGAGAGTTAGGCAGGAATTTAAAAAGGAGGTCCTCAAGAGTAGTGAATCTGGATTACTCCCGGTACTACGAGCTAGTGAGGGCAGGGATAGGAGGATAGAGCAGATGAATGCAAGGCTGAGGAGCTGGTGTATGGGAGAAGAATTCACATTTTTGGATCATTGGAAGCTGTTTTGTGTAGAAGTGACCTGTACAAGAGGGACGATTGCACCTAATTGGAAGGGGACTAATATACTGGCAGAGAGATTTGCTAGAGCTGATTGGAAGGATTTATACAAGGTGGAGGCGTGGGACCCATGGAGGTAGTGAGGAAAGATTTCAATCTGTGACTGGTACAGTTGAGAACAAAGGTGAGTCAAACAGTTGGGGCAGGCAGGGACAAAGCAGAGAACAAGGTAGAACTGATAAATTAAGCTGCATTTATTTCAATGAACGAGGCCTAAGAGGGGAGGCAGATGAACTCGTAATGGTTAGAAACATTCGACTGAGATATCAGAGCAATGATAAAAACATGGCTCAGGGATGGACAGGACTGGCAGCTTAATGTTCCAGGATACAAATGCTACAGGAAGGATAGAAAGGGAGGCAAGAGAGGAGGGTGAGTGGCATTTTTGATATGGGATAACATTACAGCTGTACTGAGAGAGGATATTCCCAGAAATACATCCAGGGTGTATAATTCCACCCAAGTTATTTGGGTGGAACTGAGAAATAAGAAAGGGATGATCACCTTATTGGGATTGTATTATAGACCCCTTAATAGTCAGGGTAAAATTGAGAAACAAACTTGTAAGGAGATCTCAGCTATCTGTAAGAATAATAGGGTGGTTATGGTAGGGGATTTTAACTTTCCAAACATAGACAGGGATTGCCAGAGTGTTAAGGCTTTAGGTGGATAGGAATTTGTTAAGTGTGTGCAAGACAATTTTCTGATTCAGTAAGTAGATGTATCTACTAGAGAAGGTGCAAAACTTGACCTACTCTTGGGAAATAAGGCAGGGCATGTGACGGAGGTGTCAGTGGGGGAGCACTTTGGGGCTAGTGACCATAATTCTATTTGTTTTAAAATAGTGATGGAAAAGGATAGACCAGATCTAAAAGTTAAGTTCTAAATTGGAGAAAGGCCAATTTTGACGGTATTAGGCAAGAATTTTCGAAAGCTGATTGGAGGCAGATGTTCACAGGTAAAGGGATGGCTGGAAAATGGGAAGCCTTCAGAAATGAGATAATAAAAATCCAGAGAAAGTATATCCCTGCTAGCATGAAAAGAAAGGCTGGTAGGTATAGGGAATACTGGATGACTAATGAAATTGAGGTTTTGGTTAAGAAAAATAAGGAAGCATATGTCAGGTATAGACAGGATAGATCAAATGAATCCTTAGAAAAGTATAAAGGCAGTCGGAGTATACTTAAGAGGGAAATCAGGAGGGCAAAAAGGGCACATGAGTATAACTTTGGAAAATAGGGTTAAGGAGAATTCAAAGGCATTTTCTAAATTATTAAAGACAAAAGGGTAAATAGGAAGAGTTAAGGAGAATCCAAAGGGTTTTTACAAATGCATTAAGGACAAAAGCGTAACTCGGGGAGAGTAGGGCCCTCAAAGATCAGCAAGGCGGCCTTTGTGCAGAGCCACAGGGGATGGAGGAGATACTAAATGAGTATTTTGCGTCAGTGTTTACTGTGGAAAAGGACATGGAAGATATGGAATGTAGGGAAATAGATTGTGCTATCTTTAAACATGTCCAAATTACAGAAGAGGAGGTGCTGGATATCTTGAAACGCATAAAAGTGGATTAATTCCCAGGACCTGCTCAAGTGTACACTAGAACTTTGTGGGAAGCGAGGGAAGTAATTGCTGGGCATATTACTGAGATATTTGTATCATCAATAGTCACAGGTGAGGTGCTGGAAGACTGGAGGTTGGCTAACGTGGTGCCACTGTTTAAGAAAGATGGTAAGGACAAGCCAGGGAACTATAGACCAGTGAGCCTGACATTGGTGGTGGGCAGGTTGTTGGAGGGAATCCTGAGGGACAGGATGTACATGTATTTGAAAAGGCAAGGACTGATTAGGGATAGTCAACATGGCTTTGTGCGTGGGAAATCATGTCTCACAAACAGAGAGGATTGATGAGGGCAGAGCGGTGGACATGATCTCTTTGGTCTTCAGTAAGGCGTTCGACAAGGTTCCCCATGGGAGACTGGTGAGCAAGGTTAGATCTCACGGAATGCAGGAGAACTAGCCATTTGGATACAGAACTGGCTCAAAGGTAGAAGACCTCAAAGGTGGTGGTGGTGGTTGTTTTTCAACTGGAGGCCTGTGAGCAGTGGAGTGCCACAAGGATCGGTGCTGGATCCACTACTTTTCATCATTTATATAAATGATTTGGATGTGAGCATAAGAGATATAGTTAGTAAGTTTGCAGATGACAGCAAAATTGGAGGTGTAGTGGACAGCAAAGAAAGTTACCTCAGATTACAACAGGATCTTGATCAGATGGGCCAATGGGCTGAGAAGTGGCAGTTGGATTTCAATTTAGATAACTGTGAGGTGCTGCATTTTTGGAAAGGAAATCTTAGGACTGATGCACTTAATGGTAAGGTCCTCAGGAGTGTTGCTGAACAAAGAGACCTTGGAATGCAGGGTCATTGCTCCTTGAAGGTGCAGTTGCGGGTAGATAGCTAGTGGAGAAGGTGTTTGGTATGCTTTCCTTTATTGGTCAGAGTATTGAGTACAGGAGTTGGGAGGTCATGTTGCGGCTGTACAGGACATTGGTTAGGCCACTGTTGAAATATTGCGTGTAATTCTGGTTTCCTTCCTCTCGGAAAGATGTTGTGAAACTTGAAAGGGTTCAGAAAAGATTTACAAGGATGTTGCCAGGGTTGGAGGATTTGAGCTATACGAAGAGGCTGAATAGACTGGGGCTGTTTTCCCTGAAGCATCGGAGGCTGAGGGGTGACCTTATAGAGGTTTACAAAATCCTGAGGGGCATGGATAGGATAAATAGAGAAAGTGTTATCCTTGGGGTGGGGGAGACCAGAACTAGAGGGCATAGGTTTATGGTGAGAGGGGAAAGATGTAAAAGAGACCTAAAAGGCAACTTTTTCATGCAGAGGGTGGTACGTGTATGGAATGAGCTGCCAAAGCAAGTGGTGGAGACTAGTACAGTTGCAACATTTAAAAGGCTTCTGGATGGGTATATGAATCTGGAGGGGTTTGGAGGGATATAGGCCAGGTGCTGGCAGGTGGGACTAGATTGGGTTGGGATATCTGGTTGGCATGGACGGGTTGGACCGAAGGGTCTGTTCCCGTGCTGTACATCTCTATGACTCTCTGATTATATGTAAATATGAATAAAATATATATAGCTACTGGATTCCAATTGTCGTGTTCTGTTTGGATTTCTTCATGTAAGTTGATCCAGTGTCTGTTTGCACAATATCTCCCAATCCTTTGCAAGGTGGTCTTACAGTGCTTTACCTCATTTGTTAGGTAATTCTGATCACTTGCTCAGGGATGTTGTGATGTAACTCTGGACCAAGTGGGACTTGAACCTAGGCTTTCTGGCCCAGAGGTAGGAACATTTACCACAGTGCTACAAGACCCTTCATTCTTGAGTTTATTTTGTAGCTTTTGTGTTTTGCATCAATGCCAAACGTCACCCAGCTAAGATGGTCTCTGACCTCCTCCTCTTGTTGCAAGTTTACCTTTTCCAGTTGATGCTTCTGTTGCTTTATCGATGATTGGGTTTAGTGATTTACAAACTTTATCAATAGTAGCATCAATGCTTCCTGGTAGACCTTTATTGGGTAGAAATTGTTCTAGCAATTGTGTTAAGTGCTGCAATTTGGCATCATTACTTGTGTCGGAGATGTTGCTGCACAGCAGGCTGCTTTATTTGAAATGGTGAAGCATTTGAGGGGTGTACCTTTATTCTGTTGCTGGAAAGAGTGTTACAGTCTGTGCTGTGGTAGGTGCAGGTATGAAGAACGGCTCAGTGGCTCAGTGGTTAGCACTGCTGCCTCACAGCGCCAGGGACCCAGGTTCGATTCCAGCCTCGAGTGACTGTCTGTATGGAGTTTGCACATTCTCCCCGTGCCTGCGTGGGTTTCCTCCCACAGTCCAAAGATGTGCGGGTCAGGTGAATTGACCATGCTAAATTGCCTATAGTGATAGGTGCATTAGTAGGGAGTGGGTGAATGGTTCTGGGTGGGTTACTCTTCGGAGGGTCGGTGTGATCTGTTGGGCCGAAGGGCCTGTTTCTGCACTGGAGGAAATCTAATCTAATCAAAAACACTGGGAAAATTGTCTTATTGTGTTGACCAGGTCTAGTTGTTGCCAACCTCCAGACCTTGTAGGATGCCTCGATTCTTTTGGCAATGTCTGCCCTGAAAGAAAATGTTGGAGATACAGAGTTCATTCAGGGCAAGCTCAAGGTTTTATCCGTTATCGTTGATTGTGTCTCACCCTCTTACAGATATTAACTGTGAATCACAGTCAGCCCCTATCCATGCTATGAAGTTACCCAAGAGAAGAGCTTCTCACCATATGGAAAATACTTCATAACATTACCTAGGGAATTATAAAAATATTGCTTGTCTGAGGCTGTGGCGTACAGAGTTGGTGCACGGGCATGCATGAAGTTGACCACCTCAGATGATAGCAATAGAAAGATGAGGCATTCTGAGGTTGCTACTTGTGACTCAATGCACTGCAGCACTCTATCCATGACAATGGGAAGGTGTAATTATCCTCACAGATAGAGTCTTTTTTTCATTAATGTGTTTGTTTCAGAGGTGCAATATCAGCATTAAGCTAATGTCATACATTAGCTTTGGAATGTAAGTCATTGTTCCGAGCACATAGTGCTTCAAATCCAAAATGTTATCATTTTTGTTTAGATCTTATAGTTGAGGGATGATTTTGGGAGGTACAACCTCCCTCCTCCCCACGCCTACCAACCTCATAGGCTAAATCCAGAGGAAAGGCATAAGTTGCTTATTTTGGGTGCAAGAGTTGCCAGAAGGTGCTGACTTAATGGGACTATACTCCAAATTTTGTATTGAATTTACCCCTTTAGCTGTTTACTCTTCATAATGTTGAAAGGTATCGATCAGCAGGACCCAGATTGCAGGTGTAGACATGACCGCAGCTGTGCCATTCCCTCACCACTCTCATGCCTGCCAACTTCCCACTTCTGGGTGAAAACAAACCGAGCTGCTAAACCCCATTCAACAGAGCCTCCAAGTTAAGTTAAAATCAAACTTTCTCATGAGGCCACCACCTCAGTGATTTAACCCTATTGGTAAAACCCACTCCTCCGTATTAAACCACTGTAGGAAGACCACATCATGACACTAAAACCCTCTTAAGGAACTCCACCATATTAGCAGCTTCTCCCCAGCAACCTCTTACCATAGCTGTAAATCCACCAAGAAGACCCCTACTCTCCTCAGGACTAATCCCCCACCATAATAAAGCCAACCATGGCATCATAACCCACCAAATAAACCCCTCACTTTGTGATTAACCAGTTCTAACCCCACAAAAAAAAGAGCTTCACTCTGGAAGTAAATCATAAAAGTAACTCCTCATATCAACAAAGTAATAACCACTCATTGTGACACTAGATAGTCCCTTATTCATTGCTAAAGCCAGGCCAGAAAGCAGATGGCTAATGATTAATCTGCGAGGGCTCTCCCAGCCATTTAAAACCTGAAGGCAGTCCCAACTGGACCACACATGTAGACAGAGAGGACCGAAGGGCCTGTTCCTGTGCTGTACTGTTATATGTTCATAGGACAGCAGCTTTCCAGCTTGTTTGAGAGAAGTACCTCTTCCCCAAGTTCAGAATGTGACAAGCAGTGCCAATGAAACCCCTACTGTTTGCGGCTTTTAGGCAGACCCACACTTGGGTCTTGCACCGTGCCAGGCCAGTACTTTGTTGCAGGAAGACCCCACTTCAAATCAATCCTGTCTCCTGTTCGAGACCCTGTCTCTGGCTAACCTCCCTGCTCACTGACTGTCTCCTGTTTACTGCATTCTTCCTTAGCCTTTCTGCGTTCAAACTCTCCACCCACTGCCTATCCACTCACTGCCACTCCCACGTTCACTCACATCTTCTCATTGGGATAGATACTGAAAGAGCTCAAAGAGATGGCACCAACTGTAATTTTCATAAAATTGTTGGAAATAGAAAGTGTGGAAGGTAGGGTGTGTCCAAGAACTGGGAATAGGATGAACCAGGAAATTATAGGCTGGTAGGTCTTATCTCAATTTCATGTAAACACTGAGTTCAAAATACAGGACAGAATTAGTGAACATTTCAAAAGCATAGCCTAAACAGAGGCAGCATAGATTTGGAAAGAAGAGGTCATGCTTCATCAGTGCATCAACTTTTCAAGAAACTCCCTGTGTCGGTAATAAAATGTTATAGATACTGTCATCTTTTTGGATTTTTGCAAAACGTTGCATGAGATTCACATGCAGGGATGACAAAGTTTAGGTACCAAACACTAATTGGGATAGAGCAGGTTCAAGAAAGGGCTGGGCTTCATAAAGAGAAAAGGTAAAGATGAATAGGTATCTGATCGTAAGAAATCAGTGGCAGTGCAGATTGTTCATTGGGACCTCAATAGAGAGGGGACGGCACACAGTTTAACGTGCATTCCAAAAAAACAATGACACAAATGCATCAAAATGCACATTTTAAAGTGAGCACAGACAGTAATCCAACAGGTGGGTAGTCCTATGGTACAACCTTATCACTGACCCATGCAAATAATTGTATCAAGCAAAATAAATTCAGTTCTCTTAAGGTACTGGGAGGTGCAGTGGATTAGAGACTAGCCTTTTATTTCTGGAGCCTGGATTTTAATAAACCCATAAAGTTAGGACTGAAACATCTTTGTCAGCCGACTTGAAGAGTCTGCTTTATAAAAGTTTGAGAGTCTTGTTTCACAATGCAGCAGAAAGTAGTCCTGAGTTAACAAATAAATCCTTGGTGCAAGTATGATTTGGAGGTGCTAGTGTTGTTAAGCCCAACAGGTTTATTTGGAAGCACTAGCTTTCGAAGTGCTGCTCTTCAGGTGGTTGTGGAGCAGAATCATAAGACACAGAATTTGTAGTAACAGGATTGCAGTGTCATAGAATGTAATATTAAACAAATTTAGCTTAAGGCTTTCATCATTTCGAATGTTAAAAATCACACAACACCAGGTTATAGCTGTACAGATTTAATTAGAAGCACTAACTTTCGAATCACCACTCCTTCTTCAGGTGGTTGTGGAGTATACAATTGTAAGATCACTCAATTTATAGCAATAATTTCAGTTACATCACACTGTAAACTTGTGCTATAAATTCTGTGTCTTACAATTGTGTACTCCACTATCACCTGATGAAGGAGCGGCGCTCCGAAAGCTAGTGCTTCCAAATAAACCTGTTGGACTATAACCTGATGTTGTGTGATTTTTAACTTTGTACACCCCAGTCCAACACTGGCATCTCCAAATGTTTTAGAATGATCATTTTAGTTTGGGTTTATTCATACATAAATCACAGAACTTTTTTAAACTTACATCGTCAAGATAGCTTTCAGAATAGGTGCCATCTCAGGTCAGGTAATGCGTTGAAGGTGTGCATTGATAATGGATTAAAGTCTTTCTCTGTCCCAATGTTAGGTCTAACTGATTCTATTTCATCAAGGCAGGCATCCTTGCAAGAGGATTCGCAGGATTCTGTAAATCCCATTTTAGAAATACTGTCATTGGGACACAGACAGACATTAACCTCACACCTTCAATGCATTATCTGAGCTGAGATGACACCTATTGTTAAAGCTATCTTGAGAAGGAAACTTCAAAAAAGTTCTGGGATTTACATATGAAACCAATGTGATCATTCTAAAAGATGAAAGACTTAAGCTCAATTTGTTTAATATTCCATTCGAAGGCACTGCAATCCTGTTGCTATAAATTCTGTGTCTTATGATTCTGCTCCACCACCACCTGATGAAGAAGCGATGCTTTGTAAGCTAGTGCTTCCAGTAAACCTGTTGGACTATAACCTGTTGTTATACGATTTTTAACTTGGTACAAGTAGATGGTGATCTTCTGAATCTTGGGACTGAGTGATAGTAATGTAGAGACAAAGGAACTTTACTCTGGCTCTACAACTTGCTGGCCTTCCTTCTGTCGAGCTACGGAAAAAGGTCGATTCCCCAGCACTAATTTTGCACTGACAACATTTTCTTTTCCAAATACTAAAAGCTAATGGTCAAATAGAAACTGCTAGAACTACTCATCAGATCAGGCAACATGTGCAGAGACAAAGTTACTGTTTCATCTTGACGACCTTTCATCAGAACGGAGAAAATTTAGCAATCTCATAGGTTTTAACCAAGGAATGTGTATGACAAGGACTAAGAAAGGTTTGTGATGGAAGAGAAGATAGTATTTCCAACATTTTGTACTTTTATTTCAGACTTCCAGCATCTGTAAAATTCAGTTTCCAACTAAAATCTCATCCTTGTTTAGTCAGATCAATATGTCAGCATCAACTTCAAACTGTGCATTTAAAACTGTGTGAAACTTACAGTCATTGACTCTCACAGTTGTTGCCTATGCAAGAAACCATGAGTTGTTACCTTTGCTTTGGGTTCATGACATGTTCATGCAAGGAGCACTTACATTGTTTTTCTTGTGTTACTCAGACCAACATAAAGACAGTATGCCAAGAAACCCAACTTTGATCAATTGCTTCAAGCCATTCGGATTACTGCTAATGGATTGGTTTAATTTTGACTTAGTTTTGAAATAAAAATTGTGTATAGAATACACTGAGAAAGTGGACAGGTGGACCTGATCTGTTATAAAGAGTTTGGGACTTAACAATCTTCCTGCTGTTAAAATTCCCTCTGTTTCTCTCTGTTGAATAGCATGTACAGTTTCAACCTGTCATTAAATAAAAGGATTACAGATTACAATTAATATTTTGGCAGATCTGCACAAATGGAGCCCAGCTGAGCACAGATAAGGCAGAATCCTGCTCCTTTTTATATCTGCAGTATCACTGAAAGAACACGATGGGCAATTTTTAAAAAGAATATACCTGATGCACTGTTGTACCAGACCCAAAAGATTGCATACTGGGCCTGGATATGATCAAAAATCATGTCTGCGTACTGACTGCAGCCTCTCCTCCCAAGTCACTATGGGTTAAAAATTAAAGCAGACATGAGGAATACTAAACCCCTTCCTCAGTCTTCCACATTCATCTTTAAACTGACCCTGCATATGAATTGGGTGGCGTCACCTTGTTTTACTCTTGTGATAGTTCCGTTTAAGCACATTTGGCCACACAGATGTTGACACATTACAGTTGCATACATATTTCAGTGTCCTTCAAATCAGATACCATCTTAGCCAAGTGAAAACTACATACCAAAAATCCCCTCCTACCATCTAAAGCTCTATATTCCCATCAGCACTCTATATATAGATTAAAACATCAACCCGCAGAGTTTAAGTATTTTACTTAATTTAGAAAACGTGGGCTTCAACAGTAATTCAGCTGCAAAAACGTTCTGAATGAGTGCAAACGGCAGAACCAGTTCCTAGCTGAAAAGTCAAATTTTCTAGGAGGATGGATAAGCCATTTCATTGCACATGCAAAACTCCAGGAAGGACCATTTTCTAACGGATGGTGGACAGCAAGAATGCTAACGGCAATGAATCTTTGGGGTTACAAGGTGAGCTACTAGTTAATAATGTTAGGTGTTCAGTACTTGTTTCTGAATCTCATGGAGGCCAATCCACAACCAGCACCTACAACTAAAAGTGGGATATTTGGTGGAAACTGGTGTCCAAAGCTCAGCTAATTCATAAACCTGTTAATTAGCAGGATCACTCAGACAACAACCTGTTTAAAGGAGTACTGTCAGAGATCTCTGGTGCAGTGGTAGTGTCCCTACCACTGAGCCAGGATGCCGGCGTTCAAGTCCCACTTGTTCCAGAAGTGCGTCATAACATCTCTGAATGAGTTATTTGGAAAATATTAAAGAAATGCTGCCTCTTAGCTCTCCTTAAAACCGTCTGTTACGGTTATGTCTGAGTACCATTAAGGTATTTGGTATTTTTCTTTCTTGTTAAGTTCTTTATATAGTCATCTCTGAATCATCTCATTAAGAGTATGAAACTTGGGAATCAGGGAGTGAATTACAGGCAAGCGTAAGACTATTTGCCAGAACTGATGAAACATTCACTCAGTAATTTAATTGTAATCATCTTGTGCTTTATACGTAAAGCGAACTTAGTCCAGCATGTCAGCATTCAGCTCTCTGCTTAACTGTCAGGTGTCTATCTTATGTAAAATCCATAATTAGTTACATAAGTTTTTACAGTATCATGTGGACTCCTGCCCCAGAATATAGGAGAGGATCATACTAAATCTGTAAAACTGTTGTGAATAATTTATTATCGTTATTGGCATCATTGGCAATCACTCGCAAACAAGTATCATTGTTACCTATGAAATTCTGTGTTACTGGACATGTGTTCTGTGAGTTCTTGCCAGCAAATCCTGATAATTTCACTGATATTTAAGGTAATACAAATCTCCATGTAGCCAAATTACTGAATGTCCCAACATTAACCCAGCTCCCTTACAGTGTCAAGCTTAGTAACTTTTTTTATTCACTCATGAGACGTGGATGTCGCTGAGTGGCTAGCATTTACTCCTCACTCCTGGTTATGCTTCAGAGAGTGGTGTTGAGCTACCTTATTTGAAGCATTGCAGGTCACTTGCTTTTGGAATATCCACAATGTTATCAGGGAGGGAATTCCAGGATTTTGACCCACCGACAGTGAAGGAACAGCAATATATTTCCAAGTCATGATGGTGAGTGGCTTGAAGGGAAACTTGCATTGGTAGTGTTCCCATGTCTCTGCTCTCCTTGTCCTTCAAGATGGAAGTGGCTGTGGAAGGTGCTGTTAGATGCTCATGGGTAAAATTTCTGCAGTTTATCTTGTGGATAGTACATATTGTTGCTGCTGAGCGTCAGTTTGGCGAGCTGGTGCCAGTCAAGTCGGCTGCTTTATTTTAGGTGGTGTCAAGCTTCTTAAGTGTTGTTGGGGCTGCGCTAATTCAGGCAAGTGGGAAGTATTCCATCACACACCTGACTTGTGCCATGTAGATCGTGGATGGGCTTTGGGGAGACAGAAGGTTAGTTACTCTGTGCAGAATTCCTGGGCACTGTATTTATATGGCGAATCAGTCAAGTTTTGATTTGATTTATTGTTATCGCATGTATCTTAACACAGTGAAATGTGTTTCATGTACAGTGCAGGCAGATCATAACATAGGAGGACGTGCAGATCATAGAGTGTTTAAGTAGAGTGAGGCATACAGGATTATGGCTGAAGGTGTACAAAACAAGATCAGCAGTAGATTTGAAATTAGAGAGATCCATTCAGCAGTCTATTAACTGCAGGGAAGCAGCTGTTTTTGAACTTGTTGATATGTATGTTTAAGTTTCTGTATCTGTTAAGTTTCTGGTCTTTGGTCATCCATGATGTTGAGAGTAAGGGATTCATCGGTGATAACACCTTTGAATGTCAAGGGGTGGTGGTTAGGTGGTTTTTTAGTTGAGGTGATCATTGCCTGGCATTTGTGTGTTCTGAATGTTACTCAAGGAGCAGGAGAGTCGATGTTTCGGGCATAAACTCTTCGTCTTAACTCTCCTCCTCGAATGCTGCCTGACTGGCTGTACTTTTCCAACACCACACTCTTCAACTCTGATCTCCAGCATCTGCAGTCCTCACTTTCTCCTGAATGCTCCTTGTCAATTTTCAGCACAAGCCTGGATATTTTCCAGGTCTTGTTGCATTTGGCCATGGACTGCTTCAGTATCTGAGGAATTGCAAATGGTACTGAACGTTGTGCAATCATTGGCAAACATCCACACTTCTGACCCTATAATGAAGGGAAAGCCATTCATGAAATAGCTGTAGATGATTTGGGCCTAGGGCACCACCCTGAGTATCTTCTGCAGAAATATCCTGGAGTTGAGATGATTGACCTCCACAACCAAAACCATCTTCCTATGTGGCAGGTATGACTTGAACCATTGGAGAGTCAGGCCCAAACTAGATGCTGGTGAGTAGATTGTTGCTAAACAGATGCTGAGAGCACTGTTGATGACACCTTTCATCATTTTGCTGATGATTGAGAGTAGACTAATGGGGTGGTAATGGGCCAGGTTGGATTTGTCCTGCATGACCTGCATACCTTGGGAATTTTCCCATGTTTTAGGTAGGTGCCCGTGTTGTAGCTGTACTGCTAGGGGAGTGGCAAGTTCTGGAGTACATGTCGTCTTCAGTACTATTGCCGGAATGTTATCAGGGCCCATTGCCTTTGCAGTGTCCAGTGCCTCCAACTGGTCTGTGATATCATGTGGACTGAATTGGCTGGGATTGGCATCTGTAACGATGGGAGCTACTGGAGGAAGCAGAGCTGGATCAGCATTAGCAGTTCTGGCTGAAGATTGTTGTGATTGCATTATCTTTTGCACTGATGTGTTGGGCTATTCCATTATTGAGGATGGAGATATATGTTCCATTTCCATTTTCTCCTTCCATTCAGTGCCTTGTATATCCAATGCAATTTCTCCAGATTCCAGATGTTCTGCAAAGCTTCAGTGGATGATCTGGAGAACTAGTTATTGAAATTCTGCACCATATAATAGCAATCTATAGAAAATAATGCCGGAAAATATTTTTTGGCATTAGTGGATTTGATTTTGGAACCATCTCAACAGTATATGTCAACTGTAAATAAGACAAATGAAATGTTGAGATATATAGTGCAAGAAACAAAGCTTAAATCAGAGGCTGTGATGCTAAATTTATAAAGGGCATTGGTTAATTTGTACATGGAGCATTAGACACTTCTGACCAGCACATTAACGGAGATGGTTAGCTGTTGAAAAAAATTGCTTTATCTGAGCTAGAATAAAGAGTCAAAAAGGAGATTTAATTGACGTGTTTGAGATAATGGAATACTTTTTATAAAAATGCATTGGAAAATAATATTTCCTCTGGTGGTGTTGTCAATAACAAAAGTCATTAGTTTAAAGCTGTTACAAAGGGCATAGAAAGAGGTTGAAGAGAATTTTTTTTCACTTTTGCAATTGTAACTATGGATTCAAAGTGGCTGAACCAATGACAGCTACAACTTCTACAGAAAAAGAGATAAATAACATTTGTAGCTTAGGGAGGCACAGGGCTATCGGTGGAGTGATCTTGAGATTGGGTTTACTTTGTAATTTCTCTGGCAAAGTGGCAGAGCAAAAGTGATAAATCATAAAATTCTGTTGTCCTATATAGGAGGCTTGTTAGAGCTAAGGTGAATCACAACGTGGCAGAGCTTTGGGAATGGAGCACGATGGTGTTGCTGATATGGAGCTGAAGAAAATTAAAATGCACGTCAGAATTGGAGTGCTGTCTAACTTTGTGGAGAAGAGATTTCATTGCATGTGTAAAAGCAACATTGTATGTTGCAGATGGTCTCTTCCTAAGATTACCACGCGAAAGTGTAAAATAACCTAACACAGAAAAATCGTTGTTAAAGTTATCGAATTGATCCCAGCATACTGTTGCATCCCCACTACCCTGCAAATGTTTTGCCTTCCACTTATTTATCTAATTCCAGTGTGAATGTTAAATAATTGAAGGATAGAGCTGTAGTTATGCTGCCGGCAATTGTGATTTGGAGATGCCGTTGTTGGACTGGAGTGTACAAAGTTTAAAAATCACACAACACCAGGTTATAGTCCAACAGGTTTAAATGGAAGCATGAGCTTTTGGAGCGCCACAATTTCATCAGGTGGTTGTGGGGTACATAATTGTAAGATGCAGAATTTATAGCAAATGTTAACGGTGTGATGTAACTGAAATTATAAATTGAAAAATATCTTGATTGTTTGTTAAGTCTCTCGTCTGTTAGAATGACCGTGTTAGTTTCACTTCTTTCATATGTAAATCACAAACTTTTTTTTGAAGTTACATTCTCAAGTTAACTGTAACAATTGATGTCAGGCCAGACAAGATGTTGAAGGTTCTGGATCAGTGGTGCTGGAAGAGCACAGCAATTCAGGCAGCATCCGATGACAGGCAAAATCGACGTTTCGGGCAAAAGCCCTTCAGGAATAAAGG
>NC_057722.1:12492973-12511415 GCF_004010195.1 Chiloscyllium plagiosum | reverse complement strand
GAAGTCTTGGAGGAGGTGGAGGGCGTGGGTGGTGTTTGGAGGAGGTGGAGGGCGCACTGACCTATTGTACTCTATGCTACTCTATCCCCACCCCCACCCTCCTCTAGCTTATCTCTCCACGCTTCAGGCTCTCTGCGTTTATTCCTGATGAAGGGCTTTTGCCCGAAACGTCGATTTTGCCTGTCCTCGGATGCTGCCTGAATTGCTGTGCTCTTCCAGCACCACTGATCCAGAATCTGGTTTCCAGCATCTGCAGTCATTGTTTTTACCAAAATGTTGAAGGTGTTAGCCCCCTGTGTTCTGTTGTTTGTGCCATAATGTTTAGACTGATTCAAATCTAAAAAATGAGTTAACAGAGTCTTACATGGATTCATGTAGTTTTTGAGCAAAGTACAATGTAAGTCTGCAAGTACAAATTCACCCCACAAACATATATGTGCATGTGGGTTTTTGTGTGTGTGTGTGTCTCTGTGTATGGTGGGGAGTTGTGAGTGTTTGTGAGAGAGAGTATATATATGTGTGTGTGTGTGTGTGAGAGTGTAAAGGGGTCTAAGTCTGTGAGAGGGGCGCACGCACGCGCGCACACTCTCTCTCTCTCTCTCTCTCTCTCACACACACACACACACACACACACACACACACATACACACACTCACAACTCCCCACCAAACACACACACACACAGAGACAAAAACCCATATACACATATATGTTTGTGGGGTGAATTTGTACTTGCAGGCTTACATTGTACTTTGCTCAAAAACGACATGAATCCATGTAAGACTCTGTTAGCTCGTTTTTTAGATTAGAATCAGTTTAAACATTATGGCACAAACAACAGAACACACGGGTCTAGCACCTTCACCATTTTGCCTGGCCTGACATCAATTGTTACAGTTAACTTGAGAATGTAACTTTTTAAAAAAATTTGTGATTTACATATGAAAGAAGTGAAACTATCATGGTCATTCTAACAGAGAAACTTAACAAACAATCAAGGTATTTTTCAATGTATAATTTCAGTTACATCACACTGTAAACTTCTGCTATAAATTCTGCATCTTACAATTGTGTACTCCACTATCACCTAATGAAGAAGTGGCGCTCCGAAAGCAAGTGCTTCCAATTAAACCTGTTGGACTATAACCTGGTGTTGTGTGATTTTTAACTTTGTACACCCCAATCCAACACCGGCATCTCCAAATCATGACTGTATAGATAGGATTGTAAATAGGAGTGAATAAGGGACCATAAGATATAGGATAGAGAAGCATATAATAGTTCAAAGGAACCGCTCCAGCCTTTGAAAGAAGAGAGTTAACAGATGTTCAGGATATTTGTGACTCAAGGCTGAGAAGTTCATGTTCTTTTGGACCATACCTGTAAAGGTTTGTGCCTTTCTTTCCCTCTTCATTGCAAAGACTTTCACTGGCTTCCTGCTTCCTGATCGCCATCCACTCTCCACTATCTCATTCAAGTGACTTCCATGAGCTTGACCATGCAGGGGGTATGATTACTGCATCCGTTTCTGTTCAATCCCTGATCCATATTTATTCTTTCCAAAAGTATAATGAGGAGTATATATCCTGGCTGATTGTACCCCTGCATGACCCAAACTTCACGTCCTAGAATATTGAGGCCAATTGTATCAACGATCTGTTATTATCAGTCAATGTTATTTATTTACCTATCATGTTCTCTATGATCATTGGAGTGTAATAGCATGTTGAGAAATCAATTAGCTTTTAATCCATAGGCCTTTTCTGCATTACATATGCTCGAAGGTCTCTCGTACTGCAAAATTCTCTCAGCATCATCATAACTTAAAGCATAGAAAGAAGCAGTACAGAGGAACCTCGATTATCCGGCATTCGATTCTTTCAATATCAGATTATCTGGCAAGATTGCAAGTCCGATGTTTGGCTAAACTATGTTATCTGGCATCCGGTGAACCAAACGAAATACTCCCCACCTGTGTCCTTCAGATAGTCAAGGTTCCTCTGTATATGGAACCCATTGCACTTTTTTATGCAAACTGTTGAACTGCATCCATCCACTCGAATCCTATTTTCCTGTACCTGTTATTGCAACTTCTGTATGCTTCCTTTTCAAATGCTTAACTCAAATCAGATTTAATGATGCTTTCATTACTCAAATTCATTTCTTGTGAGAGAGAAATAAAAGAGACCTAAGTTAATGTGACACTTTTAAGACCCTTGGTTAGTCCACATGGGCGTTCTGTGCAAATCTCTGGTGTGGATGCACTGAAGAGAATGCACAGTAGTTTCATAAGATTTATACTGAAATAAGAGAGAAATACCTGTCGGAAAAGGCTGAACAATCTTGAGTTCTGGGCTCCAAAAGCAATTCTCTAATTCAGTAGAGGTTAGGTTTGTTATTGGATTTAATAGAGTACTTGTAAAGAAAATGTTTTTAATGGTCTGGAATCTAAAACTAGAGGACATTAAGACACAGGGGTAGTTACTAACAAATTCAAAGGAAATTCTGGCCAAAGCTCTTTATCCAAGCAGTGGTTAGTACAGTATGTGTAAAATGCTAACACATTGGAGTAATTGAAATAAACAATGTGTGGATGCATTTAGTGGGAAAAACACAGAAGAGAAGAAAGTGTTGGTAGGGTTACATGAGAACAGGTGAAAAGAAACCATGTGGAGCAGTCTTTGACCCATTTGAGTAAATAGTTTGTTTCTGTGCATAAGATACTATACAATTGTAATCAAAGGAAAATTCTCACTCTTATAATGCAACAATATCCCAAAGTGCTTTACATGAGTGTTAGATAAAATTTGACACCTTGTCACATAAGGTGATGATAAGATAGATGATTAAGGTTTGGTGAAAAATGCTGACTTTATCCTACAATCTACTTGGCACTTACTCCAGCTCACATATTCTTACTTTTTAAGTGGTGGGTGGCGGAGGAGGTGGGGAGTTAAGCAAATATTTGGTATTACAGTTTCATGCCATGTGTTTCTATATCTAAAAGGTGTGGCTTTTCTTCTGTGCCTTCAGTTCTAAATACAGTTTCATTCCTTACAGGCTATTATAAAAGAAGGTCTTCTGATGAAGCAGACAAGTTCATTTCAGCGCTGGAAGAAAAGATACTTTAAGCTCCGGGGACGGACACTGTATTATGCAAAGAATGCAAAGGTGATTTTTTAAAAATTCAATGCAATATATTGGCTACAGCATTCAGAGGTGTGGTTGACAAGATGGTCTTGTCTGATAACAAAGCTGTGTTAACAGTTTTTTTAAACTGTCTGTCATTAGTGCCGTAATTCAGTTTTGTCAGCACAACTAGTGCAACCACATGACATCTACATTAGAATTCAATAATAGACCAGTGAAAGTTTGGGTTCTTTTTCTGTTTTCTAACCTTATTGATTCCAGCTAAACTCCCACTCATTGGGCCTTTTTCATTCTACTGTTCTTTCACGGCTCAAAACCTGGTTATGCAACAATGCACAGGATGGGAAAAGCTGTTGCAATCCACTCAGCTCATCTAAAAGATATATCTGATAACTATCGTTCCCCTCTATCATTTTTTTTCCTCCATGTAAATACTTGTCAACGTAAACAAAATGCGTTCTTAAAATGTCGATCATGCTATTAAATGATTAGGTTTCTAAGCCCAAATGTTCTGTAGCCGAGAATGTTAAAAATTGTTAATGAAGTAGTGGTGGAGAGGGATGTACATTCATTTTTTTGTGAGAGAGTAGAATGTACCAAACAAGTACGAGGTGGCAAATTTAGATTTGTTAAAAATAAAGCTCCGGATGGGTGGAGGAAGGGAGAGAGAAGAAATTTGTCAGGCAGCTATCAATTAGTTGGTTTCATATTGGCAGTAAGGAGATGACCTCAGATAATAATTAGAGACAATATAAACAAATACTTTATCAGGCCCATGATCATGGAATTATAGTAATTAGTTCACCTTTGACTAACTTTAATGCAGCTTTTGATAACATAATAGGCTGAGTTCAGCTTGCACTCTTTAATGCAGAGAATATAAGTACTTGGTGCAGATAAACTCAAAAACAAAAGATGCTGTACAAATGAACCCCATCTTTATCAGTAGTCAGTTTAAAGAATGTCTTAATGGAAACATAAGATCTGGGAAGGTAGAAATGTATATAGGAAGATATTAATTGTGTGTTGTCTTCACGTATGGCCATTGATAGTGAAGTGAAAAGAGAGGGTGCACGGGAAATGAGAGTCAGAGGAATGGAGAGATGTGAAGAGGCCTTGAAGATATTTAAATACAAGGATTAGAATTCTAAATTTGAGCTGCTGAGGGGCAATGATTCACTGTAAAATTTGCTGTTAGCCAAAAGCAAGAGATCAGTGCTTGATAGATGAGGATCAGTTTGACATTTGGGAATGACAAAGAGGTTGAGGCTTATTAGGAGAGAGGAGAACAATTGTGAGGAAGCCAGAGGTTAAACCTTGGTGCAGCCAAGGGGAAGGTAACAACAACAACAATCAGAAGGAAGTAAGAGGCCCTGGGGTGATGCTCCCCAGGTGTTGTCCAGACACTGGGAAACCTGGCCAGCAGCAATTACATTGAAATCTAACACAAAATTCCACTTGGGAACTTGTTTGAAATATGTTTGTGCAGTGTTCAGTCCAAAAGAGCACATGTTACTGACATACACGTGATAGGTTGAGGACATGCTGCACAGCAATGAGAGAGTTAATATTGAAATCTATATCCCTGTCCCCACCCGCTGTGTCAATTATGTTTAATTATATGCAGGTGGTGGGTGTTGACTGGCAATTCAGTGAGTCACAGTAAATAGACATAGTCTGGAACTGTGGTTGTTGCATTTGGAGGTGTATATTTGCAATGTGTACCTCAGTAAGTAAATATAAAATTGTGTAAAGATTGACTCCATTTCTATCTTATGCCAACTGACTATGTGGAGAAGAACATTCTGTCTCCTTACCCACTTCTGCAGCTGTCCTCCATACCTTCTGTTTATCACACCTCGACTGGGTTTTGAATGCATTCATATTTTTCCTGATGCCCTCTTCCCTGAAGCTGAAAGCACTGACTCATTGCTGGCTGCTGTCCTCCAATTGCTTAGCCATCTGGCCATATTTTGCATGTGAGCCTAGGGTGTAAGCAGGCTGTTCGCTCTAGGGTGGGATTTGAGAAATGGATCATAGTCAAGCTTAATCCTGTCCTCACCTGACTTTAGCAGATGGCATTTTTCCAGCAGGGGTCACTGGTAATAATTAAAAGTAGGATAGAGAGCTGAACAGTATAAAGGGCAATAGTGATATTGAGGAGAAAGTGAGGTCTGCAGATGCTGGAGATCAGAACTGAAAATGTGTTGCTGGAAAAGCGCAGCAGGTCAGGCAGCATCTAGGGAACAGGAGAATCGACGTTTCGGGCATAAGCCCTTCTTCAGGACAATAGTGATATTCTCAAGTCTGGACCCAAGGGACACCAGGTAACTCAGCAAACCTGGGATCATGCTGGATTGAATAGCTTAGTTAAATGGCTGACTGTCCAGAGTTAAAGAGTTCTGAATTCCATTAACCTTATATTGACACAGCGGATTACTTATGCTGAATTTGGACTTATTGAGAAGATAAAATTTAGTTCCATTTTATTTCTCATGGCCACACCTCTTAAAACTCCTTGTTGTCTTCTGTCTTATGTTAGCTGTCCTTTGCTTGGCCCATTTTGGTTGAAATTTTGCTGTGCTATTTTCAAGTTCACCAACAAATGTGCATTATAATCTGATTTTGTGAAAACTCGTTGTAATTAGATGTCTTGGCTGAAGAGATGGAGCAACTGACAACGTTATGGGGTTCATGGCTCCAAAGTAATGAGCACATTCAATTGGTATTGCATATTTGTCACGCCTCAACCGAATATGGCACAATGTGCAATATTTTTAAAATCTCTAACAAAAAACTATTTATCGTACTTACCCATACATTCTTATTGGTATCTTGAATGGATTCAAATAATCCAACATTTCAAAATCCTTTTTTGACACATCTGCTCTGAACTACTGTTGTTGAATCTGTTGTTCACACTGGTAGAATCTACAGTTATGAGAAATGCTTAAGGCTGACATTTACTGGAAAATTCCCTTCTGACTGTTTAGTGCCATCCACAGATTCACACGGTATAAATTTAACTTTCTAGCTCCTAGGGCCAAAGACCTCAGTCACTTGGCAGCTGTCTAAAAACAAACAAGAATGCGTGTACTCAATCAGGAAGTGCTTGAGAGGAAGAGTGTTCCAGCTGAAACCCTCTTATTCTGATATCCTGCCCAGGAGGATAACCTTATTATGGTAGACAATCCTTATTTATCATGACAACCCTTTAATATACCCAGTGCAGCAGGATTCTCCTACAGTCAGATAGTCTATAAGCTTTTAGAGCATTTTATCTCCATATCCTTGGAGCTTTGCAGTATAAGGCTACAATCTTTGTTTTATGTGAATAAGTTTCCAGACAAAGTGTTTTCTCTGGGGTGGGCGAGTCCTGAACTAGAGGGCATAGGTTTAGGGTGAGATGGGGAAGACATAAAAGGGACCTAAGGGGCAACATTTTCATGCAGAGGGTGGTGCATGTATGGAATGAGCTGCCAGAGGAAGTGGTGGAGACTGGTACAATTACAACATTTAAAAGGCATCTGGATGGGTATGTGAATAGGAAGGGTTTAAAGGGATATGGGCTAAGTGCTCGCAAATGGGACTAAATTAGGTTGGGATATCTGGTCGGCATGGACTAGTTGGACTGAAGGGTCTGTTTCCGTGCTGTACATTTCTATGACTTTATAAGTTTCATTGATGTCTCTAAAATCTTTTTAATTAAACCCTCTATTCTCTTTGTAGGAGGATTAGGGTCTTACCCTGTTCTCCTTCCACCATTTATCTCTCTGTAAGATAAATAAGGTTACTATGGTATAGCAACCCTATTTATCTTCCTGGTGGAAGTGTAGGATCATCCTAAATCATTGGATTGGGGTGTGGGGCTACTTTTATAGTTTAACTAACTTTGTTCTCCCCCTGCTGGCTCAATGTATCATCAACAATAATGTGCTTACAATGATTGTCTTTTGTTGTCTTTTTTCTTGTAGTCCATCATCTTTGATGAAGTGGATTTAACAGATGCCAGTGTTGCAGAATCCAGCACGAAAAATGTTAACAACAGTTTTACAGTGAGTTACTCTGGCATGAATCCTATTAAACAAGAATTTTGTTCTACCCATTAATGCTACTGAGAAAGGATTGTATGTTAATCATGAACACAGATAGCATAGACAACTGATCGTTTATTGGATAATTAGTCAAGTAGTTATACAAATTACACATTGCATTTTAAAATATATAAATTGCATCGCCTGATTGAATTCTATGCTAAACAGGAAACTTGTGTTGTATAGTGCCTGTCAAAACCCAGGATACCCCAAAGCACTTCACAGCCAAGTAAAAGCTTTTGAAGTACATCCACAATTATAATATAGGCCAAGGTGGATTCTGTTTATGTTGTCTAAAAAGATGTAATCTATTTTATTAATGTTAGCTGAGACATAATCTTTGGCAAGAACAGCTGCTGATTGAGCTGAAGCTTTTCTTCACTTAGAGAATCATTTCAAATCACAGATCCCTTCCCTATTGTAGAGATTGGAAGCAGTGAGCTGCAATGTAAGGTTGGAGGCATTGCAGTGGACATGTGTAGAAAACTAAGACATAGGGTAGAGGGATTACAGAGTTCCAGTTGAGAGGCATCCTGGAGGAATTTGCAGATTTTGAATTGCACCTGTCACATATAACACCAGTAAATTTGAGAGAACTGGTTCTACAGGTAACAAAAATTTTTATAATGTTTTTAGTGACATTTAGGCAGATAAATTCAGGTCCTGTTTGTAAGATTCCTAGTTTTCACCTTAGGATGTTGGTGATGGATTGAACATTGGTTTGAAGTTCAGGTTTGAGTAGGTTTACGCTAAATCTGCTTGCTCAAACAGAAAAAGATGAAAATACAATACCAGGCATAAGTGCTGACATTTAACAGGAAACATTGTAATTTAACATCAGTCTTTCTGGTATCAATGTGAGAAATGTTTGAATAGGTCTGAATATAATAAGTATTGAACACCGGTTTCTTCTTTCTGTTATTACCAAATACCCCTCTGCAGTTAGACTGTGTCGTCAACTTCATTTTCATATGACAATAGACTAACAACAGGAAGGACAAACTGTTCCTCGGTATTTCTTACACCCAGATTTAGCCATAATTTCCGCTCTAATTTTAATTCCTAGGAAGTCTCCCAATTCCTACAGTAATTTCCAGGAAACCCATTTTATTTGGAATTTCATCACAAATGTAGTGGAATTATTTACTATTCAAACATTTCCTGGTTTTCATCTTTTCCAATGTGGGTTTTCACGAGGAGAGTGTTGGAAGCCTGAGCCTTTGATATTGATCCTCTTAATTGTATATTAAATGAGTTTAATTCTGCACTTGCAGTGTCAATGTGGGATTCCCTTGGGCACATATTAAAACACACTTACTAAAACTATGCAATGAGGACGTGTACGTTTGTAATGTTGAACTTTGCAAATATTTGTAAGATTGAATAAGGAGTGGCTCCGATACCGCACCACTGGTTTTCTAAAAGATAATATTAACATTATTTTGTTTTCTTGTCATGCAAGCCAAGCAGAGGAACTGATGAAACTATTTGGCACAAAACAAAGTGGAACCAAATTGCAAAGCTGGGTAACTTACATTCTCAGGGCACAGAGCAAATTGAGTCAGAAATTATCCAAAATAAAGAATTCTTTACAGCTCTGGAGAATAGACCAATGAAATAACTGAAGTAGTTTAATTGGGGTCATGGCCTGCTTCGTTGCAGCTGTGCTATAAACTGGCATAAATGTTTCTGACCTACAGTTCACACATTCTGTTGATACATTTTCTTGTATATCGAAGTTGGACTAAGGAGAAGTGACATTCAGATGCCAACAGCATTCTAATCTGTAAAAAAGACTCTTCTGGGTTATGTGACTCATCCTTTGTCATTAACTATGTTTAATTTCCACAGAAAATACTTCTAAAATTTCTTTAGTTGACTTTATTAGGACTATTTAGTGAACAGTAATCTGGAACACAACGCTGGAGTGAAGCAATTCAGTTTAAGGTGATTAAACCACCACTTAATCTTTAGCGAGGGCACTCCTCAGGACCACACAATATTGTCTGTGTCTCCCCACAAGTGCATAAAGAGTTTATACTGAGGCTGCAAAGGTAGAATTTGGCTGCATGCACACTCTGGCTTGGCCTGACCCTGTTTAGTAAGAACCACTCTCCATCTATATTAATGGTGGTCTCTGCTTCCAGAGATAAGCATTGCAGGATAAGATGCTCAAATGTATTAAAATGCACAGAACGGTATTGAAATCTGTCAACAGCTGGCTGAGTGTATGGGATCTTTTCCACATTTTGGAATGTCAATGAGTTTTGCCATACACTACACCTTCAGGGGTGGGTTTGAGCTGATGATTCTTGTATAGAATCAAGTCTATTAACTCTGCCAACTGAGTTGATTTTACTACCTGAATCTTTCACACATTTGGTGCAATTTATTTTTTCTCAATATCCTTCTTTAGCCTGCCTATTGGTCCTTTCAGTGCTTCCTAAATTCTCATTCCAAATCACTTATATAAATGACAAGCAACAGTGGACCCAGAACAGTGACCAGCAGTGTTCTACAGAGATCAGTGCTGTGTCCACTGTTGTTTGTCATTTGTATAAATGATTTGGATGTGAATTTAGGAAGCATGGTTAGTACGTTTTGTGGATGGCTTCAAAATTAGTGGTTTTGTGTACAGTGAAGATGGTTATGTAAGATTACAAAGTGACCTTGAACAATACGGCCAGTTGGTAGAGGTGTGGCAGGGGAGTTTAATTTGGATAAATGTGAGGTATTGAATTATGGTAAGACAAACATGGGCAGAACGTTTGCAAGTAATAGTAGAGCCCTGGGTATTGCTGTCAGAGAGACATAGGGGTCCAGGTGCATACTTCATTGAAAGTTGTATGACAGGTAGACAGGGTGGTAAAGAAGGCGTTTAGAAAGCTTGCCTTCATTTCTCAGATCAAGGAGTTGGAGCATCATGTTGTGAGATGTAGGTGAGACTACTTTCAGAGTACAGTGGCCAGTTAATTTCCGGAGGGTGCAGAAAAGATTTAATAGACTCAAATCTATACAAGAATCATCAGCTGAAACTCACCCCTGAAGGTGTAGTGTATGGCAAAACCCATTGACATTCCAAAATGTGGAAAAGATCCCATACAGGATTGGAGGTTTTGAGTTGTAAGAAGAAGCTGGATAAGTTGGGAGTTTTTTCATGGAGTGCAGGAAGTTGTGTGACTTTATAGAAGTTTATAAAATCATGAGGAGCATGGATAAGATGACTAGCAAAAATCTCCTAGATTACTTTTCCCTAGGAGTTCAACACTAGAGGGCATATTTTTAAGGTGAAGGTAGAAAAATTCAAAAGGACCTGAGGGGCAACCTTTTCACGCGGAGGGTGGTTTGTGTGTGGAATGAACTGCTAGAGGAAGTGGTAGATATAGGTATATTCACAACATTTAAAAGACGTTTGGACAGGTGCATGAATAAGAAAGCAGTGAGGGATAGGGCCAAACGCAGGCGAATGGGATTACTTTAGTTTGGGAAACTTAGTCGACATGGATGAATTGGACTGAAGGGTCTGTTTCCATGCTATATGACGCAATGACTTTATATGAAATTTTCATCATAGTGAAAAGCAGCATCATTCGCTCCCTAGTTCTTTCCAAAACATATACATGTTGTCATAGTGGGGCCACCAATGCTAACTGCAGCTGTTCAAGAAAAGGCTCCACATTTACAATTAGAACATCCAAAGATAAGTAATAAATATGACCAAAACGGAAAGTACTAGAGAAATGCATCTGTAGAAAGAAAAATGAATTTCTGACAAAGGATTATTGCATTCAAAAGATTAACTGTTTTTCACTGTACAGAAGCTGCCAGATCTCCTGAGTTTCTCCAGCACTTCCTGCTTTTGTTTCATTCAATAGATTTGACTAGTTGTCTTACTAAAATCATTTCTTTTTGGTCAAGTGTGCTCAAGGCCCACCTTGATTTTCTTTCCTGTTCACTATTGTATGCCATAGAGATTGCTTCTCTTGCCAGTTGTGGAAATTGCCAAATGTAAATCCACAGTTCAAATTAAAATAACAGAACCAATGAGGGTGATATAGGAGTCAGGCTAACACTTGTTGTACTGTCATAAAAAGACTTGTTTATCCATTGTACTGTGTAGTGTCAATAAGACTTTTCACTTTCTACCAGCACTTATATTGCTTTGCTTTCTTTCATTCCTGGAAATACAGTCAGACTGGCAGCATGCACACATAGGTCTCATTCATTGAAGTGGGAAACATTTCAGCACAAATGAATCTTCAATATGATCCATTACTGCCTCCGTATTTCCCATGGTAGTAATACCTTGCATTCCCACAGCTGCCCATTATATGCTCAGTCAATAGAATCTTTACAAAACCCCCCCCTCCCCACGACAAACTGCAACATACTTGAGTGGATGTTCTACACCATTCTTGCTGAGTTCCTCAACTCTTTTCTCTTCTGCACATGTCTACAATTTCCCTTTATATTTTCCATCTCTCATACTGTGACAGATTCCAGTGATTCTGTCCATTTGACAGTCTATCGAACCTTACGCCCCATCAAGTTGGTTATTCCATCCAAAGCACTCCCCAGTGGTTAAGTTTTCCATTCTGTTTCTTTTTCTCTTGTCCATCTTATGGACTCCCACTGATATATCTAATCGATCTTTTATTAACTCAATTATATCTCGATTTGTTCTTTCCTCTGACTCATTTTAGCACATTCATTTCTTCACATTTCTTTGTAGGATGTTTTACCCCTCTATGAATGCATTTTGGAGGAGCACATTATCAATCTGACCGACAATAAGTCTTTCGCTACCAGTGAGACAGCCCTACCAATCGAAACTTTCCACTTTCTCATTTTTTCCTGTTCCTCAATTCTCCTACTTCTGCTTGTACATTTAAGCATCATATTCAAAATCCTCCATTCTTTTCTATTTTTCTTAAGATTGCTAGACCTGGTCAATTCAAAAGGCGTGTCTTTTATTCTTTGCACTGAAATTCCAACTCTTCCCTGACTAATAACAGACAGGCTGTCAAAAACAAAGATTGGTAATTGTGAAATCAACCTTAGAGCATGAGTGTCTGTGGCAGTTATGTGCAAACTGATTGTGTTCTTGCAGTTGAGGCAGTATGTTTACAGATAAAATCATACAGAGGAAATATCATTGTATGTATGCTGTGGTCTTCCTGACCTTTTGTTTGGAATGATGTAAAGGGACCTTTACTTTATATCAGCCCATACTTTGACTCAGGATGGTTGCTCTGGTATTGTAAGATGATTAGATACTCATTCACGCCTATAAAGTTCTGCACAAATTTAAGTTTCTAGTCTCGTTTATATGATTAATTAGGTGCAAATGTCAGGGGAAATCCCAGGTCATGTTTGTGTAGCTTCTCAAAGTAGTTAGAAAAGAAAGGGTATTGTGTCAAAGCTAGGGAGAGCTTTGGACAATAATGAAATTAATAAAAATCTGTGATAACTTGCAACAGAGTTTGAATGCAAGTATAAAATTAGCTCAACCATACTCTTAAGGGTTAAGCTTCAGTGTTCCAGCAGTAGGATTTCCTGCTGTTTATGTTCCAGCCTACTGGACTTAAACTCACTTCCTCATTTCATCCTGTGAGTTTTTATCAGGATGCAGATTCTGACAAGAGGCCGACAACTTCAGACAGAGATTGTTAAAACTCAGTGGGGACAAGTGGGGAGGAATTATTCCTTTGCAAGTTTGTTTAATCATGATATGCCGATTCTGTAGTTTAAATTTCTAATATATCAAGCACTAGGTGTTGCAAAAATCACTCGCAATTTCAGGCAAGAAAAGATGCATGATTAAATATGAAAATTCAAAGGTTCCTGTTTGAGATCCATCATTGGTTTATGAAAATGCCATCTTGTTATGTAGCTTCCATTCAAATGCATTGGATATTATAAAGTTCATGTACTTATACTGTAGATAGAAAATAAAATTGCCAGTTATGTCTAATCAATTTCAGTATCTTTGTACTGATTTTTTTGTTTCTTTTTCTTTAATCTTATTCCATTTTTCCTCTATTTATCACCCTATAGCTCATTTGAAATTGAATTCATCCACTTTGTTCGGACTTTGAGCTGTTTTTTGCACTATCCTTCTTTAAGGAGATGTACATTTGTTTTTCCTGATCATGCAGATCTGTGAAACCCTGTTAAGGTCGTCAAACCACTTCCGTCTCGCACTTGAGCAACTCATGAGGTACAATATCAGCAAGGTTAACTCGAACATGTACTTTGGACCAAATCTCATAATACAGAAATTACAACTCAGAGAAATGGGGGCAGTATGTCACAGGATCCATATCCAACGACACACGTTTATTGGTATTCTGTAGTGCAGTGAGCATTTTATGAGGGCAACAGATTTAATTAAAAGTTTAACCTAATTGCTGCTGATCCCTAATATCATGCTCTCTCCAGTTACACATTTACTTTGCATATCTGCTGTCCCTATGCTGACATTTGAAACCAGGAATAGCTCTTAGATTGTTACCCTTGAAGTTCTCTTCTTCAGTCAGTCCCCTAAATTCCTTAAACACTTACTGCATGATTTCAGCAAAAGGCCGGACCAACGCAGTCAGTAACAAATTAAAAATTTTAACTAAGAGATTGACAGAATGGGTTGGAGAGATTTCTCGTAGTATATACCAAAGAGAGAGATCATTGCATTATTTATGGAAAAACCAAATAAACATTTGAAACAGAAGAAGATTACAAGCTGTCGAAGGAAGGGAGACTTGGGTAGAAATTTTGGATTGATGTAGGAAAGAGCCAGTACAAGCAATCACGGACGATATGGTATCCTTATGTAAGTCTCAACAGATCCATGATTCCAAATCCTATTTATCAATTCTTTTTGCAATTTTTCAACTTCCCTCCAAGGGAAGTATGAATCCAATGCAAAATGGGTCCATTATTTAGGTGAAGTGGGGCAGTATTCTGTGCAAATGAAATCTTCGGCTCATGTATGTTTTATTTGATCATTTTGAAAACTAACTTAAAAAATAACAACTTGACATTGAAATAAGCTAAATATGTAATGCGTAGGATGTCAACTAGATGAAAATTGCCTTGGGATGCCAATGACGAAGGATGTACTCAAGAAGCAAATATAGCAATAATCAATTTCACACAAGACCAGAGGCATCAGAGAAAAACCAAATTAGTTCTGGTCGTTCAAGGGGCATCAATGTACAAGGATACGGCAAAATGAGGAGAAAGCCCCGTGCAAAGATCAAACCCATGTCATTGGTATCATTCTGTATCTCACTGTAGCAACTCGCAACTGAATTGACTGGTCCCCAGATTTGTCAGGACATGCTTTTTAGAAGGTACCTGAATATAATTGAAAAGCATCTATGCCAGGATAGTTCCATTCATTCTAAGCCACTGGCAGTAAATTAGATTAGATTAGATTACTTACAGTGTGGAAACAGGCCCTTCGGCCCAACAAGTCCACACCGACCCTCCGAAGAGCAACCCACCCAGACCCATTCCCCTACGTTTACCCCTTCACCTAACACTACGGGCAATTTAGCAGGGCCAATTCACCTAACCTGCACATTTTTGGACTGTGCGGGAAAACCAGAGCACTCGGAGGAAACCCACGCAGACACTGGGAGAATGTGCAAACTCCACACAGTTGCTTGAGGTGGGAAAATGAACCCAGTTCTCTGGCGCTGTGAGGCAGCAGTGCTAACCACTGTGGCACCGTTCCACCCCATTATGTGATGTATATTGTGGAGTACAAAGTCAAGTGTCTTGTCTGTCAATGCTGTTGTTGTAATTGAGGAAGTAGAGAGGACAATTTGGAAAACAACACCACTGATCTATGCTTTTGTGCAACGTAGAAGTAACTCAATGTTTGGGAGTTCTCACCTTCCAAACATTTGAGCTATGGCAATTGAGAGTTGATTTTTTTTCTCTGTGGGATAGGTAGCTGGATCCTTTGGTTTAATGACTGTTAATTGATAAAATGTTTAATTTAGAGCAATGTAATAGTTGGCAAGATAGAAAAAAATCAACAAGACTGTAACTAGAGTGAATAAATAAATGGGATGCCATTTAATCATCCCATTTTCTTGCAACAGTGTTGGTTTAAACTGATTTGCAAATTTCCCAGCAGTTCCAGCAATGACAGTGTTAAAAGGTTGGAGCAGCAGTTTGTCCTTGGTATTCTGAATGGATCAGTTCCGCTGCAAGGCATTCCCTATGGACTCAGATGCTATTTTGGTGTGTTTGTCTCTGACAAGCCTTTCTGTTTCTTTTAAAGGGTGTGGTTTAAAGATAGTGAAGAATGTGAAGTACCTCAGTTCTTTTGGTGCCTCATCTTGGAACTCTACAGCAATAGTCTTGCACCAGACTTGACTTTTCCACAGCAGGACGTGTACATTAGTCACTCAGCCAGGGCAACAGTCAGTTAAGACATGTGTCCCCAGAGTCATCCAGGACCTTGTGCTGCCTTACTGTTCCACTTGTAGGAGTGCCACAATAGGGCTGCTGCTCTATCTGGAGAGTTAAAGGGTTACTCCTAAAATTTCATGAAAGAGTTTCTTCACGTGGTGTGGGAGTTTTGGAAGAAGTCCAAAAAAAGAGAGAGGAGGCCTGAGTGCCAAGACTTTTCAGATTGTAGAAAGCAATGTGAACCCGGTCCATGATGGAGCACCCTGCAAGACATCAGTCGTAAGTTACGGCTTTCCCTCTTTCTCTCACTGTAGACTGGTTCTTTATGGGCTGAGAGTTCCCTTAAAAATTTTTAAATGAGCTTATATTTTGGATCTTGTATTGAAGAGTGCATGTGCTGAAGAGATTTTTCTGAGGGTGAATATTTGAGTTGAAGTTGGGAAATTTTTCGTGATGTGGGATTTGCAATCGGTTGCAAGAATTTATTTCTTTTCGATAAAACCTCAGCTTCACGTCCTCTAAAAGGAAAGTGGAAACACTGAGAAGCACAATTCTAGATACTGTCCATGCACATTTGAACTGTGTCATAAGAGCCCAATGGAGCTGTATAATACTTGACTAAATAGCTGGTGCATTTGGGCCTGTCACTGTGCAGGTGGGTTTAGATCAATTACTGTATAAACTGGGGTTGAGTTTTGATGGGTATAGGTCACTCACTATAACACTGTAAGCACAGTGCTAATGGGTACAGATCTATTACGAACTAATTAGTATTTTACACCCAAAGACTGAAGTTCTGTGCTAAAGACTGAAGGTCTGTTGCTGTATAATACTGTGTACAGAGCTGCTGAATGCTGACTGCAATTCTGTTAGTATAGTGCTTGATATAATGTTGATAGGTACTAGTTTGTCATGCTATATTATTGGGTGAAGATACTAATATATAGGCAACAAGTTAAGTATTGATGTGTAGAGTTTTGTCATGTAGAAAGATTGGGTAAACGTTAAAGGTGTTTTTGTGTTATAAAATTGATCATCTATAATTGTACAACTTCCATGCTGCCGTTAAAAACAAAAGATTCAATCTCAGTGACGTCTGAGGGCATTTTTGAGAATCCTGTGATCAGTCATTAGAATGTAGACATAACTTCATTGTTGAGTTAATATATCATATCCTAATGTCATGACTCAGTAAAACGCCAAGCAGATTTCTTGCATTGCCAGGAAATCATGATATTTTAGGTTCAGCATTATCCCTTGAGACAGAATCTGTTGTACTTGGTAGAATGTAGAATATGATCCGAATACATTGATCTCATACGATTATCCTTGATTTCTCTATAACCTTTGACATAATAAACTACATCATTCCCCTCCACAGCCCTTACTGCCTTTAACTCATTGGGATTGTCCTCACTCAGTAATCTGATTAGAGCTTCTCAAGCAATAAATTTTCTTCTTGGACGCTATCCACTAATGCCCCAGAAATCATTCCTTGGCCTTTCTTGTTCTGTATGCTTTTGCTGAATGTGAAGTCCTTTTCCATGTGCATACTGATGAAACCTAACTTTACCTCTCTAACTTCACTTGATCCTTGTACTGCCTTTGTGTTGTCAGACTGCTTGACCAATATGTAGTTTTGGATGAATCAAAGTTTCCTCCAGTTGAATAGTAGGAAGACAGGAATCATCAGGACATCACCAAGAACCCTAAAATGAAAAGAAAGTGCTTCAGAAACTCAGCAACTCTTGCAGCGTCTGTGGAGTGAGAATGAGTTCACATTTCGAGTCCAATTACTCTTCTTCAGGACCATGGACCCTATACCTGCTTTATTGATTCTACTCTGCTCATTGTTTTAGATTCAACCAGCTCTCAACTGATATTCTGATTCCATGTATGTCGTCGTTTTCCTAAAGACTGCCCAATTTTACTTCTGCAACCTTGTCCACTTCCACCACTTTCTTCGACAATCGACTGCTGAAACTCTCATCCACGCCTACATCACCTTGGTATTTGACTATTCTTATCCTCACCTGATTAGTCTCCCATTCATCACCCTATATAAGACCATAGACCATAAGACATAGGAGCAGAAATTAGGCCTTTCAGTCCATCAAGACTGCTCCGCCATGGCTGATAAGTTTCTGAACCCAATTCTCCTGCTTTCTCCCCGTAACCTTTGATCCCCTTGATACTCAAGAACCAGTCTTCTTTAGTCTTAAATATACTCAATGACCTGGCCTCCATATCCTTCTGTGATAATGAATTCCATAGATTCACCACTGTCAGGCTGAAGAAGTTTCTCCTTATTTCCATTCTGTAAGGTCTTCCCTTTACTCTAAGGCTGTGCCCTCTGGTCGTAGTCTCTCCTACCAATGGAAACATCTTCCCAACACTAGTCTATCCAGACCATTCAGCGTTCTGTATGTTTCAATTAGATCCCCCCTCATCCTTGCTAAACTCCCATCGGGTATAGGCCTAGATTGTTCAAATGTTCCTCTTTTGTTAAGGTTTTCATTCCTGGGATATTCTTGTGAACATCTTCTCGGAGAAAGTGAGGACTGTAGATGCTGGAGATCAGAGCTGAAAATGTGTTGCTGGAAAAGCGCAGCAGGTCAGGCAGCATCCATTGAGCAGGAGAATCGACGTTTCGGGTGTGAGCCCTTCTTCAGAAATGAGGAAAGTGTGCCAAGCAGACTAAGATAAAAGGTAGGGAGGAGGGACATGGGGGAGGGGCGTTGGCAAGGCGATAGGTGGAAGGAGGTTGAGGTGAG
>NC_057722.1:12447226-12491532 GCF_004010195.1 Chiloscyllium plagiosum | reverse complement strand
CCTTGTCTCAGTCCCAACCCTCGAATTCAGCACCACCTTCCTAACCTGCAATCTTCTTCCTGACCTCTCTGCCCCCACCCCCATTCCGGCCTATTCCCTCACCTTAACCTCCTTCCACCGATCACATTTCCAACGCCCCTCCTCTCTACCTTTTAGCTTAGCCTGCTTGGCACACTTTCCTCATTCCTGAAGAAGGGCTCATGCCTGAAACGTCGATTCTCCTGCTCCTTGGATGCTGCTTGACCTGCTGTGCTTTTCCAGCAACACATTTTCAGCTCATATTCTTATGAACCTCCTCTGAACACGCTCCAGGACTAGTACATCCTTCCTGAGATATGGGGCCCAAAACTGCACACAATACTCCAAATGTGGTCTGAGCAGAGCCTTATCGAGCCTCAGAAGTACATCTTTGCTTTTATATTGAAGTCCTCTCAAAATAAATGCCAACAATGCATTTGTCTTCCTAACTTCTGACTCAACCTGCAAATTTACCTCGAGAGAATCCTGGACTAGAAGACACACATATCTTTGCACTTCAGATTTCTGAATTTTTTTCCCCATTTAGAAAATAGTCCATGCATCTATTCTTCCTACCAAAGTGCATGACCTCACACTTTCCAAGGTTTTACTCCATCTGCCCACTTCTTTGCCCACTCTCCTAACCTGTCCAAATCCTTCTGCAGCCTCCCCGCCACCTCAATGCTTCCTGTCATTTTAACTATCTTTGTATTGTCTGCAAACTTAGCCAGAATAGCCTCAGTTCCTTCACCTAGATCACTAATGTATAACATGAAAAGTTATGGTCCCAACACTGAGCCTTGTGGAACACCACTTGTCACCGGCTGTCAGCATGAGAAGAACCCTTTTATCTCCACTTTCTGTTTTCTGTATCTGTATCAAGCTTCTATCTGTACTAGCACCTTGCCTCTAACACCGTGGGCTCTTATCTGACACTCAGTAGCATCCTGTGCTGCATCTTGTCAAAGGCCTTCTAGAAGTCCAGGTCGATAACATCCATTGGTTCTTTTTGGTCTAATCTGTTCGTTACTTCCTCAAAGCATTCTAGCAGATTTATCAGGCATGACCTCCCTTTGATGAAACAATACTGACTTTGCCCTATTTTACCATAGGGCCCTTCCTGAAGAAGGGCTTATACCCGAAACGTCGATTCTCCTGTTCCCTGGATGCTGCCTGACCTGCTGCACTGTTCCAGCAACACATTTTCAGCTCTGATCTCCAGCATCTGCAGACCTCACTTTCTCCTCCTATTTTACCATACACTTCCAAGTATTCAAAAATCTCATCCTCCACAATGGATTCCAAGATCTTACCCATGACCAACATTAAGCTAATCTGTCTGTAATTTTCCGTCTTTTGCCTTACTCCTTTTTTAAACGGGTATCAAGGTAGCAATTTTCCAGTCCTCTGGGACCCTCCCTGATTCTATCAATTCCTGAAAGATCACCACTAACCCCTACACTACCTCTTCAGCTATCTCCCTTAGAACTCTGGGGTGTAGTCCATCCGGTCCAGGTGATTTATCCACCTTCAGGCCATTCGGTTTTTCTGGCACCTTCTCCTTGGTGATGGCCACCATCCTTCACTCTGTCCCCTCACTCTTGATTTTTTGGGATATTACTCTTGTCTTCCACTGTGAAGATTGACACAAAGTAATTATTCAGTTCCTCAGCCACTTCCTTGCTCCCCACTACTATCTCTCCAGCGTCATTTTCCAGTGGCCCAATGTCTGCTTTTGCCTCTGTTTTGCCCTTTATATTAGATTAGTTACATTTATCCCTTCACGTAACACTATGGGCAATTTAGCATGGCCAATTCACCTGACCCGCACAGTTTTGGACTGTGGGAGGAAACCGGAGCACCTGGAGAAAACGGGCGCAGACACGGGGCGAATGTGCAAACTCCACACAGACAGTTGCCTGAGGCGGGAATTGAACCCGGGTCTCTGGCGCTGTGAGGCAGCAGTGCTAACCACTGTGCCACCGTGCCGCCCACAAAGAAACTAAACAAACTCTTACAGTCTTCTTCCTTATTTCTTATTTTGTTGCCTGCTGTTGGTCTTTGTAAGCTTCCCAATCCTCTAGTTACCCACTGTCCTTAGCCACTGTCCTTTCTCTTTTGCTTTTATGCTATCCCTGACTTCCATAGTCAGCCATGGTCGCCTCATCCTCCTTGTACCATGCTTCTTTGCCCTCGGGATGAATCTCTGTTGTGTCTCCTGAATTACTCCCAGAAACTCCTGCCATTGCTGTTCCACTGCCTTTCCTGCAAGACTCCACTCCTAGTCAATTCTACCCAGCTCCTCCCTTATGCCTCTCTTGTTTTATATTCAGCTGTAATACCATTACTTCTGATTCTATCTTCTCCCTCTCAAATTGCAGAGTAAATTCAAACATTATGATCACTGCCTCCTAAGGGTTCCTTCATCTTAAGCTCCCTTATCAAGTCTGCGTCATTGTACAACACTAAATCCAGTATTGCTTATTCCCTTGTGAGAAGCTGCTCCAGAAAGCCATCTCGTGGACATTCCACAAATTCCTTTTCTTGCAATCCACTGCCAACCTAATTTTCCCAGTTCACACGCATATTGAAATCCCCCATGATCACTGTAACTTTGCCTCTCCTACACATGTCTTCTATCTCCTATCTACATAGATTTCAGCTCATTCATACTACTGCTTTCCTACGCTGCTCATCTATCATCTATGATCTTGTTGATCATACAGTGTCTCTCAATTCCTCAATGTCTCAAACTTAAAATTCTTATCCTTGTATTCACATCCCTTTATGGTCTTTCCCATTTCCAATTGTAATCTCGTCGAGTCCTGAAACTGTTTTTGATTTCTGTATCTCAGAATCTGATCTCACTTCACCAACCAATGATGTCCGTGTCTTCAGTTCTCTGGACCCCTGCTGTGGAATCTTGTCCAAATTCCCTATGCCTTCTCTCCTCCTCCATTAAAGCCTCTTTGCAATCTTTGATCAGGCTTCTCCTAATGTCTGTTTAATTATCTTGGCATGTATTTTTGTATTTTTACTCCTTTGTAAAGTTGTTCAAATTAACTTTCTTTAAAGATATTGTGTTGTTGGTGCCCAGAGTATTCCACAGCATAAAGTGAGTGTTAGAACCCATAGTATTACACAATATCAGTTGAATATCAGTACTCAACAAATCATTTAACATTAAATATTTCTTTTGGTGCATCAAGCTTTTCCGCACAATAAACATGGATGAGCAGCCAGATTGTTAATCAAAATATTTCATAGCCTAAACATGTACTAGTGCCCAGGTATTGAACAGCTTAAAATACATATTTCAATCAAATTTCTCACACATGGAGTGTCACACCATATTAAACATGTATTAGTCTGCATATTGTTGCACAACATTAATTATAAATTAAATTGTAAATTACACAGTAGTGTAAAAATTAAATGGCTGTTCGCACCTAGAGTATTGAAGTGTATTAAGTGCATAATGCCACCCAACATGTTGGACGACATGAAAATAGGTATAACAATCCAGAGTATCACAATGTTAAACATACTGTTACCCAAAGTAACACATAGTATTGATCATTTATTCCAGTATATGCAATAGCCAACATTGATAGATATTTATTGCAGGTGTAACAAACAACACTTATTTAAACCTGGACTATTAGTTGGAACACCATACAGTATTAAACACAGCTTCGTTTTAATAAAAGTAAGGGTTTGTATTTTTAGGGTCTTTCATGACCTGAGGACATCTCACAACAATTCAAAGCCAGTGAAGTACTTTTGAAATATAGTCACTGTTGTAATGTAGGACACAACGTTCAGAAATAGCATGTGATAATGACCAGAAATCTTTTTCAAAGATTTTGATTGATGGATAAATGTTTCCCAAGACACTCTGTGGAACTTACCTGTGCTTATTCAAAATAGTGTCAAGGAATCCTTTATGTCCACTTCAGAGGGTAGTTAGGGACTCAATTTAACAGCTCATTTTAAAGACCACTCTTTGAACAGTGCAGTATGCCCTTAGTATTGAACTGGAGTATCAGTCTTGACTCTGTGATTAAATTTCTGGAATGGAACTTAAATTCACACCTGATTAACTTCTGAACTGAGAATTCTACCACTGAACCATGGGTTTACATTTTTGAGCGCTGCTGAAAAAGAGAGATATGCTCTCAAGACTCTCTTTGTCTTGCACTCATCAAGTCAAATGCAAGAATGTCAAATTTCAAAAATCACAATTTATCCTGCACTAGAATAAGGTGCTAATTGGTAAAGTTGACTCTGATTGGTTGAAATTTTCCTATTGAGAATGCAGCAGCAAATTATTGTCCACTGTGATTTTGTTCAATTCAGTGATGCATTACCTGTTCCTTTTTTCTGCAGAGGATAGATCTCTGTGTACAACTGTGTGTAGTTTCTAGCATGATTAAATGAGCCACATTGACTTACCATGGTTTCAGTATGTACTATCTACAGGGTATGTTGTCGCATTGTTTTCAGAAGTACCTCAAAACTTAATAAAGAAAGCCAAGGGTATCAGGTATTTGGGAACTCTATTACATCCAAGTTCCTCTCCAAGGCCCATGTCCTGACTTGGGCATTCCTTCGTTATAACAAAATTCTAAACAACTTCACCTTCAGTACATAAGCTACATAAACTGCTTTCAACATATAAACTGCATCAGTTCAAGAAGACAGCCCACAAACACTTTGTCAATGACAGTTAGGCTTGTACAGTATATGCCAGACTTGCCATCAGTGCCACATCCCAAAGAATCGTTTACTGAATACTCCATAGAATGATAGTCCTCATCAATTTCTTATCTCTATGAACCTTCTGTTCTACAAATTACATGGTGGCATAGTTTAAAACATGGTTTTATCTCTGATAATGCTAACCAGGAATTCACAGGAAGCATGTAGGTGTCTTAGAAATTGAAGAGGAAGGAACGTGGGTTTGTTTGTCACAATCGCAGTTAATAATTGCTTTTGCATAAGTGTGTTTTGATTTGAATATTACATAACTAGCCATAGGATTATACCAAAAGAAAAAATGCTGGAAAATCTCAGCAGGTCTGGCAGCATCTGTGAGGAGAGAAAAAAGCTGACGTTTCAAGTCTAACTGACCCTTTGTGAAAGCTTTGTCCAGGAACACATTTTTTAGTTCTGATCTCCAGCATCTGCAGTCCTCACTTTCTCATGGGATTATACTAACGTGAGATGTATGCATGAACACCTGAAGGAAGTACTCTATCATTTGATCTATTGATGATGGTCAGGATGAGAGCAAGAAGTCACAACTGCATTGTGCTGAGAAACAGACTTGAAAACAGGACTTGTTGTTTCAGTCTATTCAGTGTGTTAAAGTGGAGGCGACATCTGAACTGGTTTTCGTGCCAAGCAATAACACCAAACTATTAAGATGTTTGTGCTCCTTAATTGTCAATGTGGGTAATGTAGTTGCTACATTGTATGTGAGGTAAATGGATAAATATGGACATTCATTGCCAGTGATTAAATAGTTGTGAGAAGTTACATTTAGGCGATCAGGCACCATAAGGCGAGTAATTGATAGTTGTTTAGCAATAAGTTTCAGAAATAAGACTCTGCCACAGAGTAAGAATTATTTGAAAATTGAATCAAAAGCTACTTTTTAACATTTGCAATTTTTAAACAAATGTTTTGGTTAAAGTTGATAGTTCCTCTCGCTCCTTTTACTTGGCTGGTTAAGATAACAGCTGACAGATAATAACCCGCTATGGTGAAGAAAGGATTTTTTTAATTAACTTTGCTAATCTGCTGTGGTACTGCTTACAGGTATTCCTGGGATTCAAGTAGTTCTATTTTGTTTAGTTGCTCCCGATCATTTCCTATTGGGAAGCCACCTGAATTGTTTGAGGCTAATTATAGCTGTTTAAAGTTTACAATTTGGATTGACACCTATTTAGTGCTCCTCCTTATTACCTCAGGCTGTAAGTGCCAGCAGGAAATGACTAACTTTCTTTCTAATTTGATATGCGTTTCTTAAAATTATTTAACTATGACTTGTTCACGTCACATTTTTACAAAATGTGACATCCTGTATGTGGCAAGTAAATGGAAACTGGTTGGGTGATGAGGAGCCCAGCTGATTTTAACTCTTAAACCTCCTCTACACTCCACTGGCCAGCTGCCTGTTGTTGCATGCGGAAAGCGGCAGTCACCAACAGTAGAAAGTCTGTCTTCACTGAAGATATCCAGTGACACTCAAGTAAGTGCAGGTTGTAATTTGACAGTCTCTCATGGGTGCTTCTACAGGTACTAAAATCATGATTTTAACAAATCTCTTCCTGCAAACAGGGTTTCACCGAGCAGATGTCTTTTTCAATTAGTGATTGACAGCCATTGGATTCTTTGAATGTGGAGTTGCATGAAGTTTAAGGCACTTAACCAATTTGGGCAGGTGCCTTAGCCACCCAAAAGAAAATAGCATTGATCTCTCAGGAAATTTACCCACTCAACTTTAATGGCTTGTCTTCATGGCTTTCCCTAAAATGGTGAGAGTTAAGTTCTGCTCTCCCTCTATTAAAGTCAAAGCTCCAGCATTAATACTGGTAACAATGTTCACCTCAAGACCAAATATGTTATCTGTATCATGCTTATGTCGATAAACTTCACTTTGCTCAATCCTCCACTACCTTCTATCTCCTATCTCCTCCTGCTTTGCGTTGAACTCTGAGTCTGTATGAGTGGAGATATTCTCCCCCATGCTGGGAAGCAGTTGCATGAAAGAAAGAAAGAGCAGTAGCTCCAAGCAAAGACAGGAATGCTTTAGCAGCACCTACAACTACTAGTCCCCTGAACTCCACAAAAAACTCCGCAACACCTTAGTGAACTTAGCCACCATGCAGAGAACAGGCCAGCAAGGAATGAGAAACAGCCATGAAAATGTAAAAATATGATGAGGATGGAGTATTGAAATTTAAAGGTCTGTAGCAATGGGAATTCCAATTTAAGAACAAAAACAAGATCAAAACCAGTAACAGCAGGCAACTGGATTCAAATAGAAGTTTGGGTGTCATAAAAAAATTGGGTGAAGAAAAACACAGGGCATTGCAACCAAGTTCAAAAGGATGTAGAAAACCAAATCAAAGGGGGTTGAAACCAGTGCTTAATGAAAAATCCAGAAAAAAAGTAAAGGCGTAAAATGTGGTACTTCGCAAAAGAAGTGAGGATCGGGCCTGATAAAAATGGGACAAAATTGTGACTTTAGTAATACTGGAAGGATTTTTAATAAGAACCAGGAAATGGGGCTTCAAATAGACATGGAAGGCACAATAATGAAAATTCAGAATTCACTGAATAAACCAGGAAGCTGAAAGTACCGAGAGCAGGAAAATGCAAATCAAAAATAGCGAAGGAAACCAATGCTTTAAAAAAAGCATCAAGCAAGGGAAAAAGACTAAGATCAGAGCCTCAATAATTGTGAACAGCGATGATCAAGAATAAACATAAAATTAGTTACTTTTGTCGGAAATATTTTAAAAACTAGCCGACAGCGAGGCTTGGAATGCGATTAGAGACAGAATCGGCACTCTTGATACAAGTATAACCGGTAAGTCAGGATTTAATGTTGAAAAGTGCCATGCCAGTAACAGCGACTGCTGTCATAGAAATGTAATGTGTATATCTTAACATGGGATTTGCATGTGAAGCATTTGCATGGGTATGTAACATATGTAATTTTATTATTATTTTATAGATATATAAATTGGGCTTCATTCAGTGTCATGTGTACTTTAAGTGTGAAACTGAGGGCTTAATTGATGGTGGAAACATTATGCAGTTCATACAATCATGAAAACTTCACAGTTACTATCAGGCATGAACCTTTACCACTTAAATGTATGTAACTCCAGCACTAATTTGATTTTCCATTTAAAGTCTAGGTTCTCTACTATTAAACCCACAATTTCTGATATGGAGCTGAATCAACTGAAGTCAGGTTAAAAGATAATGACGTATATATGTTTGAATTTACTGGTGTGCTTCACATATCCATATTTGTTTCGCTTTCTGCTTGGAATGTATAAACATCATCCTGCTGATTACTAGCCTATGTGCCTTAGGCAAACAGTCACACTATGCCATTACTCTGATCTGGATTCAGATTCAGTTCGGTGCCAGGTGATGGATCTCAAAGCAACCTGAATATCAATGTTTTCCTTATTGGAATCATCTACAAAAATAATGGTGTTTGTACACTCTTAAAATCAGCAGTTATAGTACTCATCAAAATCAGCTATTTTAAACAAAGTATATTAGTCAGAAATACGATAGAAATTTGGAACACTGGCTTAAATTTTGATGTTCATTGCAATGACTGTTCATTTGCCTAGCTGGGCATGTAATAATTTGTACACCAACACTGATCTTGCCAAATCTGTACTTAGAAAATATGCAAATTCACATCACTTTGAGGGAAGTGGTTCACGAGGACACACAAACCAAATTCACAGGGATTAGGAAGTCTTAGCTTTCAGTCTAGCAGGAAAAGTTAAAAAGGAAATTCCAGGTTGACTCCTGAATGTACTGTCTTTTATCATATTGGATCGTGTTCTGCTAATATAGTTTTTCCACCTATTCAGTGCCTATTCCTTCCTCAAATAGCTTTTAATTTGTCAGTAAAATCAAGACTCTCTTGCAAATTCACAACTTCCTCGGAATGCATGTCCTACATTTTTTATATACTTGCATGGGATGTGGGCATAGCTAACAAGGCCAGTATTTGTTTTCAAATCTGAATGCCTGGAACTGAGTGACAGACTAGATCATTTCCAAGGGCAGTTAATAACCAACCACATTTCTACTTTAGGGTAACATGTAGTCCACACCAAGTAAACATGACACATTTCCTCCTCTAATGGAATTGAACCAGATGGGCCTTACGGCAATCAACAAGGATTACATGGTTGCCATTAAGTTAGTTTGTTAATTCTCAATTTTTTATTGAATTCATTTTTCTACCATGGTGGGATTCAAATCTATCTTCTCAGAATATTATTTTAGGGCCTCTGGATTCATAGTCTAGTAATATTACCACGACAGCACCACCTACCCTTGAACAAATATGAAAAAGTTGTTTTCAGGTACTTCTCAGAAAATGTTTACTTAACTCTGAAGATTTTATTTTATATTAAATATTCATATTCGGTCACGTTAAAGATACTGATTGCAGGATATTTGAAGATTTTTGAGCTTTTATTGGAAAGTGGAGAACACATGCACTCATAGTAAGTGAGCAGCATGGTCAATTATAGCAGTATAAAGCAAAGAGGTAGGGATAAAGCATGTTCCTAGAAAAGAGCATTTTTCATATATGTGACCCAAAGTCAGGAGATTCAGTAACGACTAAACTTTAGATTAACTTGAGTCTTGACTCCGTTATCAGGTCTCCATTTATACCTAACCTTGCCTTTGTATTTGGTGCATTTATGGTTCTCATTACTCTAGGGTGACATCTGTATCTTGGCTTCCTATATTTAAATTGTAAGATCTACTATTGTGTTCCTATAATAGAATTATAAATACACAAAAACAACTATCCAAAATCAACTGACAAGATAGGGAAATAGTTTTAGCAATATTAGCCACAAGACCAAAAGCAAGGAGTTCACACTCCAATAATCAAAAGTGCAGAAAGAACAAATATGGAAGCATGAAACTCAATTTGCTTTCTTATGGGAATATTAATAAGCCTTAGTTTGAAATGTAAGCAGGATGACACTTACTTTGGGACAGTGGTGTGTGGAGATCAAGTACCTTTGAGTACCATCTTATGGGCTTGCTTTTATCATCACAGACAAGATAAGATAAACTCACTGTAGTTCAGACGATCATAAGGCTGCCATCTCATTAACAGAGCCGACAGGTGTGAACCATCTGGTAAGCCCCAGCTTCATGTAACTTGTTAGAAACTAAATAAGTATTTATAAACCAATTGCCAGTCTGTATTGTTTTAAGTTTGAGTAAAAATAACTCATACTTTTGAGACTAAATATCATAATTTGTATGGGTTTGTCTCTTGATTTGAAAGACAAAGTAGCAGGATGTTTGCATTTCTGCCTCTCAAGCCAGAACTGACTTTTCTATCTCTAAGCATCATTCAGCTACTTATCATTCTACCAGCAATTACAGTTTCATTAGATTAGATTAGATTCCCTACAGTCCATACTGATTCTCTGAAGAGTAACGCACCTAGACACATTTCCGTCTGACTAATGCACCTAACATGATGGGCAGTTTAGCATGGGCAGTTCACCTGACCTGCACGTCTTTGGACTGTGGGAGGAAACCAGAGCACCCGGAGGAAACCCACGCAGACACGGGGAGAATGTGCAAACTCCACACAGACTGTTGCCCGAGACTGGAATCGAACCTGGGACCCTGGTGCTGTGAGGCAGCAGTGCTAACCACTGAGCCATCGTGCTGCCCGAGTCTTTCAGGATATTGTAGCTTTAAGTTGTAAGTTAGCAATAGCTGCTGCCACTTTTCTAAAATAGTTTATTTTGGTCAATTCAGTCAACTAGATCCTGAAATTATTTTGTGATTCATTGAAAAAGCTTCATGAAAGCATTATCTGTTTTATGTTGATGATTCTTGAGATTTATGGCCACCTCTTTAAATTATGTCAATGAACAGCTATAAAATTAAAGTATTGGTGTATGTATTATTGGGACAAGCCAACAGTAAGGGTGTTGAATAAAGACTTTGTGAAAATTGACATGTCCATATCTTCATTATTAACGTTCTGGTTTTGTATGTGTAGTCACTGTGGTGGTTTGGCACATTTATTGTCAGTGATCTGTTGCAAGAGTGAGGCTTGGATTTTAAAAGATATGAAAAAAAATAGGCCGCAGAGACTTTGGATTTTATTTGAACATACTGGGGGCTATTTCTAAATATGAATTAAAAAAAAACATCTCTGGAAAACAGTAGAGCCTCAACAACAAGAGATTTTAGGTAAGGGGTAGAAGGTTGAGAGGTAATGGGAGAAAACATTTATTCATCCAGAGAATGTCCGAGGCTAACCTGGATATTGAAATAGTTAAGTCGAGAGATGACAAATACATGGATGAAGATATCAGCAACAAACGAACTGAGGCAAGGGCAGAGTCAGTCCATCTGGCAGAGGTGGAATTAGCAGTCTTCCTTATGGCATTAATCTAGAAGTTTTTCTGGGGTTTAAAAATGAAAATGTAACTAAAGCCTGATTGAAGTCCGTTTTCAGACAAGATGATTGCATTTTACCTACAAAAGCAGCTTACGTTTACAGATTGCTTTTAAGTGATTAAAATATCCCAAAACAATTCACAAAAGTGTAATCGGACAAAATTTGGTGTTCAGCCAAAGAAGGTCATTATTAGCTTGGTCAATAAGATAGGTTTTAGGAAAGGAAGGTGGACTTGCATTTACATAGTGCTGTTTGTGTCCTCAGGATGTCACAAAATATTTCATCCCTTTGAACTTCAGTTTTAATGTGGGAAACGTTACAGGAGTGCCTTAAAGAAGGTGAGGTGGAGAGACTAAAAGGCTTTTTGCAAGAATTACAGTTTTGTCATCAAGATAACTAAAGATATAAGTGATGGGGTGAAGAAAGTAGGTTCTGCACAAGTTGGGTCACACTTGTTGATAGAGTTACATGGAAACAGACCCTTCGGTCCAACTCGTCCATGCCGACCAAATGTCATAGAAAATTCTAGTCCCATTTGCCATAATTTGGCCCATATCTCTCTAAATCCTTACCATTCATATAGCCATCCAAATGCCTGTGAAAAGTTGTAATCATACTAACCTTCACCACTTCCTCTGGCAGCTCATTCCATACACGTATCATTGTCTGTGTGAAAAAACTGCACCTTAGGTCCCTTTTATATCTTGCCCCTCTTACCTTAAATCTATGCCATCTAGTTTTGGCCTCCCCTACCTCAGGGAAAACACCTTGCCTATTTACCCTATTCATGCCCCTCAAGATTTTATAAACCTCTATAAGGTCATCCCTCAGCCTCTGATGCTCCAGGGAAAACAGCCCCAGCCTGTTCAGCCTCTCCCTGTAGCTCAAAACCTCCAACCCGGGGCACCATCATTGTAAATCTTTTCTGAGTCCTTTCAAGTTTCACAAAGTCTTTGCTTTAGCAGAGTGACCAGAATTGCATAGAATACTCCAAAAGTGGCCTAACCAATGTCCCATTCAGCCACAATATGACCTCCCAACTCCTATACTCAACACACTGACCAATAACGGCAGGCATACCAAACGCCGCCTTCATTATTCTATCTACCTACAATTCCACTTTCAAGAAACTATGAACTTGCACTCTGGAGTCTCTTTGTTTAGCAAAGCTCCGCAGGAGTTACCATTAACTGTATAAGTGCTGCCCTGATTTGCCTTTGCAAAATGCAGCAAATTTATTTAAATTAAACTCAATCTGCCACTCCTCAGCCCATTGGCCCATTTGATCGAGATCCCATTGTATTTTGAGGTAACCTTCTTTGCTGTGTGCTTCACCTCTAATTTTAGTGTCATCTGCAAACTTACTAACTAGGTTTACATCAAATCATTTATATAAATCACAAAAAGGAATGGACCCAGCACCGATCCTGATTGATCCAAAAGGTTTGACAAAGTGTATCAACTCTCATTTTGTTTTGCAAATCTGAGTAAATAGCACTATAAATAACTGGACAATGTGAACATGCGTTAGTTGAATGAGTGTAGAATCGAGTTTGATGTTGAAATGATTTCCACATTTGAATAACTTAGTACATCCGTGCAAAACAGTTTAGAAAAGACTGACACATAAAGTGCTGTGAAAATGGTGGGGTTTGCAGCACTAAAGAACCACACAGAAATTAACAATTACTGACTTTGGATACAGGAGGAAATAATGTCAAAGAGTTGCTTGACTGCCTTTACCTGGAACATATAGTAGCAGTTTCATTGTCAGATTCAAATGCTTCTCTTTACCAGTAGAGCCGTGTGCATGGAGAAACATGGCTCTTCGAGGCACACTCAGCATTGTTGCAGCAGTAGCCTGCAGCACAATCACAGTTTGGTTGATATGATGCAGACTGTTTTCAAACTTAGAGGATTAAATTGTGAGGGCTAGTTTTATAAACTTGAATTGCAATCCATTTAGTACAAATGGAAGGGGATAGTATTTATGAGGTATTTAAAATTTATTTAAAACCACAACATTGAGTAAAGAGGCAGCATTCTCCTCATTTTGTTTGGGCATTGTCAGTGAAACTATGGCATAATAAGCTGGACAGTGTGACTATTTGTAAATTAAGAGAATGAGAAGTACGCAATCTCTGTTGTGCAGAATGACATGTGAGGTGGTAATAAGCAAAGGGTGGTAAACAAATTACTTCAGTATGTGGTTATGAATTGTGTATTTGTGTTTAGGTCCACCATGCATTCTCGTCTGTCCTGCTGCTTTTGACCAGCACAGGTGCGAGCAAATAAAATGCTGCTCGTGTAAATGGGGTTTTGTATTACTGCCCTCACACGCTCAGGAATTGGCTTCAAGAACTAGTTACTTTTACAATAACATTTAAACTAAGACATAATGTCAGGCTTATCAATGCTAAGATTTTCTTTTATTTTTGCTGCAACATTCTGAAAGACGAGTCACATAACATTCACATTATGTGTATCTGGATGGTAGGTAGCTAGTTGAGGAACTCAGTTTTTTGAGCTGTGCTCAGTTCTAACTTCTGACTCAGATTTAGGCCTGGTTAAATGCCAACTTGAGATTTGCGTTTCAAGCTGATCTGATGTCTGAATTTAGGTGACTGAGAAAACCTGCCGCTGTTCGAAGCATTTCATACCACTTTCATTTTCACGTGAGATTCCTGCTTTCTGTCATGTTCTAGATTAGGAACAGGACACTGCAGCATTTACACTGTAACAGTCCAACCGTTAGTATTGTAATTGTTCAGATTTGGGCACCCAGTCATTGTGAGTTTGGGTTTTGCAGCGATAGTCAGGCCACATCGAGCTTTAAAGATTTCTTTGAAAAACATCTGAATGGAAAATGTTAGAGTGGTTTAATTTCTGATGTGGTTTATTATAGGATATGAGCAAAGGAAGGTGCAAAAATAAGGCTGCCAATCACACTTACGTTCATCACCATCATGCTAAATATAACGGTGCTGATATCATCTTTAGGTCAGCGATCAGACTCAGTTCCGATGTGAAGAATGATCCTTTCCACTTGGTTGAGCAGAATAGGTCTTACTCGTGTTTCATGGTATGAGTTAAAAGGTGTTACAAACCACCAACCACGTAACAAGAAAAGTAATCAATCTTAAGAAATTATCATTAACTGCGTGGTGAAATGCTATCTTGACTCTGATAACTCAGGGTTTGAAGAACTTCCTCAAACTAATGGGGGTGGGTAAATGACAGGGAACCAGGAGAGTAATTTACACCTATAATAAAAGCAAATTATTGATGATCCTGGAAATCTGAAATAAAAACAAATTGCTGGAAACACTCAGTGACTCCGACAGTTTCCCAGGAGAAAGAAACTGAGTTACCATTTCAGTTCGATAACATATCATTAGAACTGAAGATGTTACGACAAGGTTTAAGCAAGAATGTCCCTGAAGAAGGACTAATGCCCGAAACGTCGATTCTCCTGTTCCCTAGATGCTGCCTGACCTGCTGCGCTTTTCCAGCAACACATTTCCATCTTTAAGCAAGAATGGCAAGAGAAAAGGACAGAATGAAAGATCTCTGATTGGATGGAATATAGGAGAGATTAAAAATATTGCAGGACAAAAGCAGATGGTAAAGACACCGCTAAGATACAGAGTTGTTCTAAATGGCAGCAGCAGCAGAGCCAATTTTGGTAAATTGCCTGTGAATGAATGTGAGAAATTTTTGAAACTTTAAGTATTGAGTCCAGAAAGCTGTACAGCACCTCATCAAAAGGTGAAGTGCCAGTTCTTAAGATTTTGTTTGCTTCATTACAACAAATTTAAAAATTGAGAAGTCAAAGTGGAATTGGGATGGAAAAATACAATGGTGAGTACCTGGGCACTTATGATGGAAGGAGATGCTCAAAGCTTATGTTTTTATCAACAGTGAATACAGTACAGTACACTAAATTACAAGAGTAAGATGTGCAACACTGTTTTACCGGAACAGTGAGGGGAAAAAATGCTGTGATAGGACAGATGCTGTGTTTGTTGTGTTGTATAGGGATGTGCCAAAGGTAGGGGATTGAATCCTGGGGCTGATTGAAGAATGTAACCAGGTGTCCAAGAGGGAATGACCTTAAAGTGTAGGGGAAGGTGTTTAGCACACTGGTGGGTGAATGTGAAGATATGAGTGCTAGAAGGTGAGCACATTGGGAACCCTACTGTAGCTTGGCAAAACTGTGAGAAATGGACAGGAGTGATCATAGACTCTGTCAATCATGGTGGAAGGGAATTTTCAGTTGAGAGAAAAGGAAGGCAAAACAGAGGCAACAATGTCAGAAGAGAATTGAGAAAACTGAAGAAGGCAACAAGAGTTGCTTTAGAAAGTAGGTTATGAGGAAGTAGCCAATGTAGCTGTCAGAGCTAGTGGGCTTTAAGGGATGTTGGTTATCAGACTGTCCCCAGAAATGATGACTGAGAATTAAAGGAAGGAAGAATTTGGAAATGAATCAGCTGAAAGCAAGAAGAGGGCTTAAATATTAAGTGAAGTTTCTGAAATTGTTGATCCAAACTAGACCAGTACGGAAATGAAGTGAGGAAATGGACATGAGTAGGACAGGAACAAAGAATATACCTTGTATCACACAAACAGATTGGCATTGCTAGAGAATCTGTGCCTTTTATTTAAAGGAATGAGTATAGTCAGAGGGGAAGTTTATCAACATGAGGCAGAGGATGTGTGCATGGAGTCTGGTTGAGCCTGTATTCAAAAAAGTGTTAAAAAGCTCTCAGTTCTTTGTGATTTTAGATTGAGTTGTACAGGGGATGGATATCCCTAGTGGGAAGAAGACATCGAGGCCATGAAGCCAGTCATGAAAGTTATTGGAAGAGTTGCAGGTGTAGATCGGAAAGGAACGGGACAAGGTGTTTAATGAGATGATAGTAGGTGACTTCTTTCCAAGCCATACCTAGTGCAGTTCAGTTATTTCTCCCTTAGTATTGCCATGGCCAACAAGCATTGCTAGTACGATGGAAAGAGCCAGCAGGCTCTGCGCGAGGCAAAGCTCCCACAGGCACTGTCAGTGTGATGAAATGAACCAATCAACACTGTACATGTGAGGAGAAGAGCAAAAGATGTTGTCTGTCTAAGGGACAAAGAGAGTAGGCACTGCCAATCTAAGTGATATAGAGTGAAGATAATGTCAATCTAAGCGATAGAGAGAGGGAGACAGTTTCAGGGAGACAGCCAACAAGCACTATCAGTGTCAGAGTGAGAGCCAGTAGGCACTGTCAGTGAGAAGGAGAGAATGTTGGCGAGACAGGCACCAGGCACTGTCAGCGTCAGGGAGAGAGAGTCAACAGGCACTGTCAGCATCAGGGAGAGAGAGTCAACAGGCACTGTCAGCATCAGGGAGAGTGTGTTAACGGGCACTGTCAGTATCAGGGAGAGAGTGTTAACTGGTACTGTCAGCGTCAGGGAGAGAGAGCCAATGGGTACTGTCAGCGTCAGGGAGAGAGAGCCAACGGGTACTGTCAGCGTCAGGGAGAGAGTGTTAACTGGCACTGTCAGCATCAGGGAGAGAGTGTTAACAGGCACTCAACGTCAGGGAGAGAGAGTCAACATGCACTGTCAGCATCAGGGAGAGAGTGTTAACAGGTACTGTCAGCATCAGGGAGAGAGTGTTAACGGGTACTGTCAGCGTCAGGGAGAGAGTGTTAACGGGTACTGTCCGCGTCAGGGAGAGAGTGTTAACGGGTACTGTCAGCGTCAGGGAGAGAGAGCCAACGGGTACTTTCAGCGTCAGGGAGAGAGTGTTAACGGGTACTGTCAGCATCAGGGAGAGAGAGCCAACAGGTACTGTCAGCGTCAGAGAGTGAGAGCGCCAACGGGCACTGTCAGAGTCAGGGAGAGAGTGTTAACGGGTACTGTCAGTGTCAGGGAGAGAGAGCCAACGGGCAGTGTCAGCGTCAGAGAGAGAGAGCCAACGGGCACTGTCAGCGTCAGGGAGAGAGAGCCAACGGGTACTGTCATTGTCAGGGAGAGAGAGCCAACATGCACTGTCACTGTCAGGGAGAGAGAGACAACGGGCACTGTCGGCATCAGGGAGAGAGAGTCAACGGGCACTGTCAGTGTCAGGGAGAGAGAGACAACGGGCACTGTCAGTACGCCGGAGATGGTCACACGAAGTTAGCCAAGAAGCACTGTCAATGTCAGAGACATAGCCAACAGGCATTGTCACTATGAGGAGAGGCAGCCGACAGACACTGTTGGTGTGAAAGAGTCAACAGACGTCAGTCTGAACAAGAGAGCCAACAGACACAGACAGTTTAAGGGATATAGCCCGCATGTGCCATTATTGTGAGACAAGGAACCAACAGGCAGTCTCTTTGGGAATGGAGAGTCAACAGGCCCATATACTTTGTTCATTTCAGGGTTGGATCTATTGGTGATGGAATTCTCTGCCTGCTATTTTGTCTACCAGAAATCCAACTTATTCGTCTGAAAGTGTTGTCAGAATATTTTACAAAAACCATTTCTTTTTAATGTGAAATGTCCCGAGGGAATTTTCAGAGTGATACATTTTTGCAGCTTACTCTTATTATATGTTTTAATTATGTCAAAAATCCTTTGGCAGTGATTCTCTGCCTCCAATCCTGAACATTTTGGCTGATACCTGGGAACAACACCTCACGTGCCAATCTCTAAAGGATCATTTCATCATGAACATACCCAACAATACATATCAAAGGGCACTTCTTCCTTGAGCAGCACCATAACTGACTCCATTTGCATTGTCACTTGACTGTCCACATGCCTTCACACTTCAAGGTTCAGTGGGATTCACTAGTCATCTGGAACAGGTATCCTGCCTAATCTTTACCAGCTGATCCAGTACTATTAAGTTCAATTGCTTAGTCCCTACTGCCTTCCAAACAGAAAACCCTTCTATGAAGATAATCTGCTGATGGCATTTAGAGGCTAGTTGTGAAATGTCAACTGCAATACAAATTTAACTTGAAAATGTTGAATGTTCTTCTAGGTTTGATCTATAGATCTTTACTGATAGTGTCAGTGGAGAAATTGTTTTTACGTAGCCCGGTATATACTTGATTTTGCAGATAATTACCCCTTTTCGAAAGCTGATCTTGTGTGCTGAAAACCGCAAGGAGATGGAAGATTGGATTGCAGCAATGAAAACTATCCAGAGCAGGGATCACTTTGAGGTGAGGTGCCTGAAAGGCAGCAATTGCTGCACCTTCAGGAATGTGAATGTGAACTGATGACTGCAAATTACACAATGACATTAAGGACACTTGTGGCAGGTGGGAAATCTGGTGAGATTTTACAGATTCAGTGTGATTGAAGCAATGATCAGGATCTAGGCTTTGAAGCATTTCAGGGTGACAGATTTGTTTATTATTCATTCATGGAATGAGTGTGTCACTGGCTAGGCCATAATTTATTGTCCATCCCTGATTGCCCAGAGGGCAGTTGAGAATCAACCACATTGCTGTGCGTCTACAGTCACATGTAGGCCAGGCCAGGTAAGGACAGCAGATTCCCTTCCCTAAAGAACACTAGTGAAGTAGATGGGTTTTTCCTGAGAAATGACAGTGGTTTTATGGTCATAATTAAACTCTTATTTCCCAATTCTTATTGAATTCACATTCTACGGTGGGATTTGATCCTTCGTTCCCCAGAACATTACCTGGGTTTCTGGTTTAACAGTCTTGCGATAATACCACTAGGCCATCACCTACCTTACTGACCAGCTGGCCCTCCTCCATATCTGGAGCTGGAAAGAGAGTTCTGGCAGCAGTTCAATTGTCGGGACCATCTAAATCAAGCTAAATCCAACCATATTCCACATGGTAAAGAAGTACCATATAGATGGCTAAAGAAAATTCAACTGAGTTCCTTCTCAGAATATTAGGTTTTTTTTCTGTTCATGTACAGCTTAGGTTTCCATTTATTGCTACTGTCTTCCACCTAGAACTCTTCTGAATCTTCATTCCATCCGTTCCTCTCAAACAGATCTATGAAAACTCAGACCAGCATTTTCAATACTTTTCTCTTTAATTCTACCCATTGTGTTTCCACTTAGTAATTCCGCTTTGTAATACTGTCATTATGTACTTTATTAATAGTTTAATCACTCTTCCCTTCCATCTTGATTACCACCATTTTTGTTGCCTTCCAATATCCAATATTGTATAATCTCTTGTGTTTAGATCCCACTGGTGTCCAGGGTACAGCCAGCTCTCTTTTATTCCTCCTAACTCTCACTGTTCTCACTGGACTTGTGCTTCCAGTTCCACTTCTGACATTGGTGTGAAGATAACTCAGTTGACTAGTTTTTCCTTGGCTTTCTTATCTGCTAGTCCCCTAGCTGCTACTGGCACCTAATTCCTCAAACTCCTATTTTAAGACTCCCGCCTGCTTTTCCATGCATTGTTGATTTGTATATAAGTCAGGAATTCTAGCTTTCACTCCATCTTTCTCAGAATTTCTCACCTATTCTGTTAGGTTCTTTATTCCTGCAGATGACACAACATTTAGAGTCATAGAGATGGACAGCACGGAAACAGACCCTTCGGTCCAACCCATCCATGCCGACCAGATATCCCAACCCAATTTAGTCCCACCTCCCAACACCCAGACCATATCCCTCCAAACCCTTCCTATTCATATACCCATCCAAATGCCTGTTAAACGTTGCAATTGTACTAGCCTCCACCACTTCCTCTGGCGGCTTATTCTATACACGTATCACCCTCTGCGTGAAAATGTTGCCCGTTAGATTTCTTTTATATCTTTCCCCTCTCACCCTAAACCTATGCCCTCTAGTTTTGGACTCCCCGACCCCAGGGAAAAGACATTGTTTATTTATCCTATCGATGCCCTCATGATTTTGTAAACTTCTATAAGGTCACCGCACAGCCTCCGACGCTCCAGGAAAAACAGACCCAGCCTGTTCAGCCTCTCCCTATAGCTCAAATCCTCTAATCCTGACAACTTTGTTGTTAATCTTTTCTGAACCCTTTCAAGTTTCGCAGCATCTTTCTGATCGAAGCAGACCAGAATTGCACGCGATATTCTAACAGTGGCATTTCAAAACTTTGGAGCACAACTGGGATAAAAGGTCTGTTTATTCCGGTAACAATAGTCACCCATAATCAATTCTTGCTTGAACTAAGAACTATTAATTTTCATGGTAACCACTTGCTTCACTGTGCCACGTTAGTGCTCGTGGTTACCACCTTTTGGCTCACTGGCCTAATGTGTGACACAAAACATCATGCCCTGTATGCTCAAGGGAGACTACTTTTACTTCCTGCCTCCTCAGTATAGTTTAAAATTGTTTTATCCTTCAAAGGAGGATAAATCAACATTTTTAAAAAGCTTGCTTATAAAGCATGTATTGTTATTGCTTCCGTGTAATAGTATAGTCAAGGTGGAATTTGGCCTATCTTATAATCCATCACAACACCCTAATTGAGCAAGTGACTGACAGATTTACAAAGGGAAGGAGTGTTGTCCTCATTGAGTTACGCAATTTGCACTATGATCATGCACATTGAGCAGTGTATGTTTGTTTAAAACAGTTTGTGTCAGAACTAATATTGGATTTGTTCTCCTTTGTGACCTTATACACAGCATTAGAGTAAAGAACAACATGGTAACTAACTAAGAATATTTGTCTGCTTTCATGCTCACATTACAAATACAGCATCCAACAGGTAAAGCCACAAAGAGTGGAGCCCAACCAGGCATAAGAATTCTAAAAATCCGATCTGATGTGTTGCAACTTTTCCAAGCACGTTGTTGTATAGATGAGCATATCTTCAATATTTTGCCAGCTACTCCCATACAATCATGCAATCCTGGAAGCTAGTTGCCATGATTTGGATCCAATAGAGTAACTGGCAAGTAGTATGTATTTTCTGACAGTATATGGTAAGCACTTCTTATGCTTTCTCCTCGTGCTTTTCCCTATGCAGTCAACCCAGTACAGCATGGACCATTTCTCAGGGATGCACAACTGGTATGCCTGCTCACACGCACGGCCAACATACTGCAATGTGTGTCGAGAGGCCCTGTCAGGGGTTACATCTCATGGATTGTCCTGTGAAGGTAAGAATCAAAGCTCTCTCACTTAGCCAGTCATGAAACCTTTACGCTGAGAATTTATCCTTTGTCTTGAATTTATGATTAACAGCTGACCAGGCCCTGTCCTTTCCCTGCCCTGTCTGACTATCACAGATGGTTTAATTATAATTTCCATTATAAACAAAGTATCAGTTTCTTTGGGATAGTATTAATGCATAGCTCACAGGATTGTTCTTCACAAAGAGTGATGCAGAAACTGGATAGTTCTTTCCTCAGAGAGTAGGATGGATTCTTTCTGTTTCTGTGGAATCAGGAGCCTTTCAAAAAAAACTTTAAAAAATGCCTTCATTTTCACATTCTTCCTTTGTTTACTCCTGTTGAGTTTGACTTTTTTTTGTTGAATATTTTGATCTATTTATATTCTTTTTTTTATTGCCAAATCAGACAATGCGTTGGAAGTGTGGTATGATTCATTTTAGTTAAAATCATATATAAATCATACATTAGATTTGAATTAGTGTTTAGCTGTTTAAGTACTGCCCACACTAAGTATAACTTATTGGATTGTGTAATCAACTTTGACAAGTAAACAAGGAATAATTATGAGGAAAACAGAATCAACAGAACTTAAAAATGTCTTTTTAGAGAATATTCAAAGAATATTTTTTGACTTGTGAGGTTCCTTTTGTAAGTTTCCTGAAAATGAGTCTTCCACAATAAGAGATCTTAAGAGTTCATTTCTTTGACAAAGAATCTAAGTGGTCAAACCTCAGTGGTGTAATTCTGTGTCTGTAAAAGATACAGTTAAGAATGTTTCTGTTTCTGTAAAGGATTTTGATCGTTTGGGAGCCATGATAAATGACGCTTTCACTTTATAAGGAATCCTAATTGCTATACAGTATAACTTCCCTATAAGTCCCCTATTAAAGAGAGCGTAGGTCCCAGTGACACAAAGTCTGAAAACTGAGGGGCTCCCAATCACCTCTGGAGTTTCTGATAGCCTTCACTCCAATGACAACCACTCATTCAATAATGCTCGGAAGGGTGTACACTATCTACCAAGAAAGGTGATCGATAAGCTGGCAGTTATGGGATCCAAACAAAAACATAAATTGTAAGAAAACCTCAGCAGGTCTGTCTGCATCTGTGAACACAAAGCAGAATTAACACTTCAGGTCCAATGACCCTTCTTCAAAATTGATTGTAGCTATGAAAAGGTTGCTGCAGATGGGGTGGAGGGATGGAGAAGGAGTTAATGATAGATGGAGATGGAGCCCAGAGAGAGAGAGAGAAAATAGTGACTAGGTAGACAAAAGAATAGGTAGAGGTCAGTCTGGGAGAATCAGTAGCTGCGAATTGGGACCATTAGTGGCTGACAATAGGTTGTTTGCAGTAGCAGCCTAAGTAATGACAAGGCCTAGTGTGTGGCGGTTTGAGTAAGGACATGAGAGAAGGTGCTCTTGCTCTAAAATTCTTGAACTCAATATTGAGTCCTAAAGACTGCAACATCTCCAAACAAAAAAATGGGGTGCTGTTCTTCAAGCTTGCACTGAACTTTTCTGGAACAATGGAGTAAGCTTGAGACAGCAATGTTGCCCAAGGAATGTGGTAGTGTGTTGCAGTGGTTGGCAGCAGAAAATTCAGTCATTTTGCAGACAGGCCGTAGATGTTTTGCAAAGTAATTCCCCAGTCTGTACTTCATTTCCCCAGTGTAGAGAAGACCACATTGTGAGCAGCAAATACAGTAGACTAGATTGAGTGAAGTGCAGGTAAATTACTGCTTCACCTGGAAGGTGTGTTTGGTGCTTTGGATAGTGAGGAGGGAGAAAGTATACGAGCAGAGTTGCATGTTCTATGATTGCATGGGTATGTGGAGGTGTGGGGATGCTTTGGGAGTGGAGGAGGAATGGACCAAGGTATCCCAAAAGGGACAGTTCCTGCAGAAGGCTGACAAGGGAATGGAGGGGAATATATGTCTGGTGATAGCATTCTGCTAAAAGATGATGGAAATGATGGCTAATAATCCTGTAGATGTGGATGTTTCTGGTGTTCTAAATGAGACCAGGGGTGGACAAGGACGGTTCAGGCCTTTTGACCAGGAAGAAACGGAGCGTCCTGACAACATCCTCATGAGGGAGAGACATGTAAGAGGGTCCACCTTGGGAGTCCCCATCAAAGCTGAGCACCAGATTGTCTGACCATCCTACCCCACTGCCTCTCAAATGAAATATTTTTGTATACAATAGCTACTGAAAACTCTTGTGTATCTTCTCCTTTCTGATTCACAGTGTGCAAGTTCAAAGCTCACAAGCGCTGTGCTGTGAGAGCAACCAACAACTGCAAGTGGACAACATTGGCCTCAATTGCTAAAGATATAATTGAAGATGAAGATGGGGTAAGCTGTACGTGGAGAGACAAGCGAATGTTGGAAAATTGAAAGCAGCGGAAGTGCTGGTTACAGCCTGTTAACCAGGCACTGCTTTTAAAGTGAAATTTATTACAACTTGTATGTTGGTGCATGAGTTACCCTTAGTTTGTGGCTGGAGTTGGAGCTAGTGAGAGTTGAATTCAGAACACTCTAAAATCATTCCATCAGGAACATCTATCACTGCAAAATAAGTAATTATCACGAGAATATGACTCTTGGCAATGAATATTAACCTAGGAGAAGATGGCACTGAGAAGTTATCATTTACCAGTCAGATGTGGCACTGAGCACCTAGTGGTCTCCACTGGTTTGGCACTGGAGGGGTATAATATGACATGGGGCAGTGAATGCGTATTAGAGGAAACATGGCACTGGACAGTGAATGATAAATAAAAGAAATATGGCACTGGGCAATAAGTAGATCCCAGGGATATGTAGCACTTGGTAAAGAGTAAATGCCAGAGGGAATATAGCACCGGGCAGTGAGTAGACATCGCAGAGAATATAGCACTGGGCATTAAGTACATAACAGAGGGAGTATAACACTGAGCATTGAGTATTTACTAGGTGGAATATAGAACTGGGCTGTGAGTGATTGCAACAAGAAATATAGCATTGGGTAATGACCAGGATGAATATAGTACTGAGCATTGAGTAGATGTCAGGAAGATTAGAGAACTGACCAGCAAGTGATTGCCAGTGGGACTGGTTATTTACCATAAAATTTTACCATAAAAGCATTTCAAATTGACATTTTTAGATTTAAAAGATTTGCACAAATAAATGGAAGGGATCGTATTGCCGAACCTGAGCACCTTTTGAAAATCCTCTTTGTATTTTAAATAACGTAGCTCCCCTTATTGGTAGATTGTGGTAAAGCAGCAGTTTTTAATTTCAATTTATTGGCGTCTGATTTCAAAGAAAGAACCAGCACTTGTCATAATTTCAGGACAACTCAAGGCACTTAACAGCTAAAGAAAGAGGTTTGAAGTGGAGTCACTTTTATAGAAGAGAAAAAACATGGCTAATTTATGAGTCGCAATATCCGCAAGCAAAAATGCAATTAAAATTTTTAACTATTTAAGAGATTGAGAAATAAATATGAACAAGAAATAGATAGGAATATGATTCACTTCTGTGAATAGTGTTTTTGTACTTTGTTATGTTCACCTGAACAGAGAGGTACTCCCTGTTCAGCTTGGTATTTAAAGGTTGGTATGTCTATCAGTTTCAGAATTCCCACACTATTATCACCAAAATATTATCCTCAAATCCAAGAAAGTAGCTTTGTACGAACAAGTCTGATTCAGAAGTGATAATGATATCAGGAACATGGGAAAGTAAGAAATGGGGGCTGAAGTAGACCACTTGCCCCCTTGACCCTGCTTCCTCGATCAGCTAGAATGTGACTGATCTTATAACTCAGCACCATTTTTCTGTATTATCCCTGAATTCCTTGATGTCTTTAATATCTAGAAACTTATCAATCACTGTCTTGAATAAATTCAACAACTGAGCCTCGTGGTCTTCTGGAGTAGAGAATGCTAAAGATTTACTACAATTCTCAAGTGAAGAAATTCTTCCTCATTTCAGTCCTAAATGACTTACTCATTCTGAGGCTGTGTCTCTTGATTCTCGATCCCTCCCCATTCCATTCCTCAGCCAAGGAATCATCCTTCCTGCAACTACCCTGTGAAGTTCGGAACCAATTTATATGCTTCAATGAGAGCACGATTCATCCTTCTAAACTCTAGACAATGTATCAAGTTTTCTCAATCTCCTTGTAGGACAATCCCACTAATCCAGGGATCAGTCTGGCAAACCTTTATTGTTTTCCTTCTATGGTAAGGATATCAAATTTGCACACAATTCTTCAAGTGCAGTCTCATCACAAAGCTCTGTACAACTGCAGCAAGACCTCCTTACTCTTATACTCAAGTCCTTTATTATTGGTACCCGTTGATTGTATTGGTCACCCAATTAATATGTATGTTCCAACATTCCATCTGCCATCCTAATTGCTTGCTGCACCTGCATATTAGCTTTCAGTAACCTAGAAACAAAAGGACCCAAGTCGCTTTGGGCATCAACGCTTAAAAATGTGTTGCTGGAAAAGCTCAGCAGGTCAGGCAGCATCAAAGGAACAGGAGAATCGATGTTTCGGGTATCAGCGCGTCTTCTCCTAGTCCGCTTTGGGCATCAACCCTTTGCAATTTCTCACTGTTTTAAGAAATACTCTGTATTTCTGTTTTTCCTAACAAAATGGATAATGTTACATTTGTCCACATATTCCAATTTATTGGTGGTTAAGATAATATTCTCGAGTTTATCAGCCTCAAGGTTCTGCTTTTAAATTCAGCCCTTAGCAGCTGCTATTCACTAAAGAGAACCTCTTTTGTTTTTCCAGTCCTGCCTATGTCATTGGTACCTATGTGAACCAGGGCTGACAATTATTTGGACTGATGTTTTCCTGCAAGTACTGAGTTACTACTGAAAACCTACATTATGTTTAAAATAATATCTTCCAGCTCCCTTTGTTTGCAGATATAGTGTGCCAATATTGACAACTGTAGAAGCGCAGCAGGTCAGGCAGCATCCAAGGAACAGGAGAATCGACGTTTTGGGCATAAGCCCTTCTTCAGGAAGGGCTTCAGGAAGCCCTTCCTGAAGAAGGGCTTATGCCCGAAACGTCGATTCTCCTGTTCCTTGGATGCTGCCTGACCTGCTGCGCTTTTCCAGCAACACATTTTCAGCTCTGATCTCCAGCATCTGCAGTCCTCACTTTCTCCTTGACAACTGTAGAATGTCACTTGTTTCATCCATTGCTATAGCAGTGACTTACTAATGTACAGTTCACCTTGCACAGCTTTTCATAATGTCCTTTTTACTGTATTAGGATATCAGTTATGAAGCCTCGAGACAGATAAATCAGTGCTGCAATTTGTGATGTCCACTTACACTGGGTTTATGCTGTCCCCTTATCATCCCATTTCTCTCCCCTCAGTCGAAGCAAAACACTGAGACACAGTAGTTTTACCTCCTTTTCTATTCTGGGCCTTGGAGGGAGAGAGAACAATCATCCCTGTGCACAGAGACATGAATTCACGGTCTTCTCTGGGACAGCAGTTTCTCAATGAACCTTTATAGTCATTTTACAGGGAGGAGCATCCAGATAAGGCAACATACGTATCAATTGGGTGACCAATACAATCAACAGGTACCAATAATAAAGATTAAGCCATTTGCTGTTACACAATGAATAACTGGTTTCACATAATAAATACTTTCCACCTTGTTAAACTGACCTCACATACCCAATGCTACCTCATCTTATTAAATGGCTCTACATTATGACTGCTTTTCAACCTTGTAACCCATTACCCTTGCCTGCATCACCCCATTGTTAACTGTAAGTTCTTATCTGATCTGAGTCATGCTCAGCTGAACCCCTTGTTTCACAAAATTCAGAACCTAACTCTTCCCTGCCTACGCTCAGCTGAATCTGCTTATACCCTATTCACATTCTCACCCTTACAATAGGGCCTATGCTGGTATCTTTACTTGGGTTTGTGCAGGTCGTTTTGCTGTAATTGGTGCCCCTTTTGATGGAATCTCTCATTCGTCTTTGTGTCAGTTTCACTGGTTGACTTTGATTTACGCTAATTCTTCCCTAATGCACATCATCTCATTATCAGTACTGATGACTGTATTATACTGTGCTTCTCTTCTCCTTTTCTTATTCAGGTCTCAATGCCACATCAGTGGTTGGAAGGCAACCTGCCTGTCAGTGCAAAATGTACTGTCTGTGACAAAACATGCGGCAGTGTTCTGAGACTGCAGGATTGGCGCTGCCTGTGGTGCAAGGCGATGGTAAGTCATGGCGGTTCAAAGCATTTTGACTGTTTAGTTAATCAAGACATGGTCCTCACATCATATCAATAAATGTTTTTTTTTGTTGACTTGTCAGCCTGCAGGGCATAAACCAGTACCTTAAGCCTGACAAATGGGTGTGATTTTAAATCAGGGAAAAATTTCAGCTGCTGACTGTTCAACTTTACAGCAATCAGTTTGCAAGCTTTTTGCATAAGTTTTTTGCAAAATTAATGATCTTGTGATCCTGTAATGTTAGCTGATTGTTAAAATATCCACTGTGATTTTTGACTTCATTACTCAGTACCTCTCTTATTCCCCTTTCTCCCTCTCCTACCTGACTACCTGTATCCTTATTTTTCATTTTCCTTATTTCCCTTACTTCATCGCAACACTCCTGTACCCCACCCTTCCCTTACCAAACAATGCTATTATATCTCCTCCTCTTCACATCTCTGCCAATACATTCTCTCTACTCACTGCTGAATCTTCTCACTGACATCCATCCCTGCCCACGACTTTCTGTTTATTTGCTTCTTATCCACACTTGTTTCCTATTTGTCCTTTTTGCTGCATTAGGATATCAGTTCTGAGGAAGAGTCACCGGGCCCGAAACGTTAACTTTGATTTCTCTCCACTGATGCTGCCTGACCTGCTAACCTTTTTTCAGTAGCTTCTGTTTTTAGTTCTGATTTACAGCATCCGCAATCCTTTCAGTTTTTCTTGTTTCACATTTCCCTCATTGCTTCCCTCAATTCCGCTTCCACAACTTCAAACTCTCTCCCATTACTGCCTTTCTCTCCCTTCCTATCTCTATCCCATTCCTCATCTCAGTGTCCTGTCAATCCACAATTGTTGTAGACATTTCCAGCAATACCAGTCATCCCATGGAGTTCTTTCCATGGAATGAGCTGCAGACCAGTGCTATGAACAGTCTTTATCTGACTGCATATTTTAGTGGGCCAGATCCCTGCACAGAGTCCACTCCTGTAGAGAAGGAACAGTGCCAAGTCACAGCAGGAGACTAGATCATAGTTTGAATAGACTAAAACTCTTTGTGCCCTTTAAGGAAAACATTGATATGATTATTAGGCGTTGAAGTACAGAAATTACATATGCTGGTTAAGAGGTTTTACCATTTGCCACAATTTAACCAGGCAGTTGTGTTTGAAGTTACAGCAATTGTTAGCTGGATGAAACCAAGTTCATGTTTTGCTTGTGTAGGCATACCAAGTAACTGAGTTCAATCAATGCCATACAAAATTTGGAATTTTATGCAAGGAAATTGTATGCATCCATTAGAAAAGTCACATCATCACTCGTGCAACCAAATATATGAGAGTCTGTCAATCTGTTGTAAACTTGAACAGATAAATCTTAATTCGTATTTTCTCCCTCACTGCTAATCACATCTTCTGCTCTTCTCTTGATCAATTTTGACCTCCAGTTTGGATCACTTCATGCTAATTTGTATGTCATAATTATTTCCTCCAGGTGCACACAGCCTGTAAAGACATGCTTCCCATTAAATGTCCTCTGGGACAGTGTAAGGTTTCTGTTATTCCTCCGACTGCACTCAACAGCATTGACTCTGATGGTGAGTTCAGTGCCTTTGTTTCACCTGTTCTAAGAGCAATTTGCCTGCATTTATCACAAACTCTTTTGAATCGAGGGGAACAAGGACATTAGAATTAACTCAAGGTTAGGAGTGGGTGAGATATTTGTCCCAAGTCTAATAATGAGTGATTTGTATGTGATCTGAGGAGCAGAGAGAATGGCACAAACAGACCAAGAGAAGATGTCACAGGGAGATTTTGAGAGTGTGTGTGAAGGACTGTTGACAGTGACAGTGAGAGGGTATCAGTGGATGTCAGCCTGTGATAAAATGTCAGTGACTGTGAATGGGTGGAAGATAATTTGTGAATGAATGAGTGTTAGAAAGTACCCATGCCAGTTTGGGTGCAGCTGTGGGTTGATGTCTGGGAGTTTGAACAACTATGAGTAGTTTTGAAGAGACAACAATTGTGAGTGAGTTAATGAAGATATGATGGAGTGGCTGACTGTATATGGGTCCACAACTTTGTTGAAACGTGCTATAATCACCCATGGTAACTTCAGCCTGACAGCAGCCCAGCTATATGCTGTGAATGAGTAAGACACAGGGCTCTGCTATGATACCAGTTGCGTACTCAGTCCTAGTGCTGCCCTCTAATCCGTGGTAAGATCCGAAATGACATATCCAATAAAAGTCACAATGACCCAAACTTACAAATCAGCATTGTTAGAGGTACAGCGCTCAGGGTTGACAGGTACTGTCAACTACTGAACTCACTGCTTTTTCTCAATGACTGACTAATTAAAATGTTTAATCTCATTCCTGCTGTTCTTCAGGGTTTTGGAAAGCAACGTGCCCACCATCATGTACCAGTCCACTTCTTGTGTTTGTGAACTCTAAAAGTGGCGATAACCAGGGGGTGAAGTTCTTGAGGAGATTCAAGCAGTTGCTGAACCCGGCTCAGGTGTTTGACTTGATGAACGGAGGCCCACATCTTGGGTAGGAGGTGCTTCACATTTCCTTCAAGCGCGCACACTTTGCAGTTCAGAGTTATCAGATTATAGGTTTTATTAAGACAAAATCAAAACTGCTCTTGTGGAGTTGGCAAGTAATTGCGGGTGTAGCAATCGCCTCAGTCACAAAGTTAGGAAAAGACTTGAGAGTTCCCACTCCAAGTGACTAGCTAGTGGCCATTGCTGGAAAGTTTTTAAGAATAGTTAGCAACAGCATGGGCCTAGCTATGATTCATTCCACATGCTTAAGACGTTGCTGGCCCTCACCATCCAATCCTGTGAATAATGTACAACCACATTGAGCATCCAGAGGTGCTTGTACAAACCAACTAGAAGGATTTTAAATTGTGGGAGTTCTAGTTGAGTGGGTCACCATAGTTGTCATTGTGAATGATAGAGTTCTAGTTTTGGAATTTATGCAAATGTTTGGTTTGAAGTTTGATCATGGGAGTTATCATTTGAGGTCTAATTTTAGGCATTATCGTTTGAGGTCTCATTACAGATTTATAATGTATAATTGCAGAAATTATATTTTCTACATGAATTATAATTGTTAATGGCACAGAATATTGTGCTTGGAGAAATAAACAAATGTGAATGGTAAACTACATGTGTGAGCAGAGATCTGTTTCTTCCAATGATTTTAGGAGTAATTTTGTGACTTCTTCAAAGAGGGCGTGGTATTTGACATTTATCTGGTTAAATTATGCAGGGCAAGTAAATGACATAAAATTAGGTAAACCCTTGAAAACCGTGATCACAGTATATTTTGCTTCAAGTTGATAGCAGAAATACTTGAGTAGAACATCAAATAATAGTGAGAAATAAAAGACTTCTTAAATTCAAGAATTAGCAACACTACAAACTTAGATATTTAAACAGAAGATGAGCTGAGGGCTGTTAAGGGTAATGATTGAGCAGGAGATTGAAATTGTAAGAAGTGGCATCTGGAAAACCGATGGGACAAATGGTTTTGTTTTGATTCTAGTACTCTGAGACTTAGCTGTTTTGGGTGGAAAGGCAAACATGTAAGTGTGGAAATAATTGTATAACAAAGAAGTGGAATTATAGTAATATTCATATTCAGTTGAGATGTGAAGTCAAACAGCTTTGGGAATGTTATTTAGGGTTTGTTCCATTTGTTGTGTTTGTTTTCAAGCAGCACAGACCAAACAACAGTGTCATTGTACACACTGTCTTTTTGTTTACAGTTTGCGGTTATTCCAAAAGTTTGACACATTTCGAATCCTAGTATGTGGTGGAGATGGCAGCGTTGGATGGGTGCTGTCTGAAATCGATAGTCTCAATCTTCACAAACAGGTATAGTGTGGAATCTTGTGTAGACAAGACAAATACTTTCTCTTTTTGATTTGAGCTAGAGACACAATAACAACAAATAATGGTTGGTGTTCACAATTCTCCAGCAAAGTAATCCAGAGAAAAATTACAAATCAGTCCGAGTCAAGTTTGATATTTGGGCCCATCATTCTATTCCTTGCAGAGCCAGTCTGCTCATTCTTTCATTGTTTTAATTAGTCCAGCTCCATTTTATTTTTGACTACTGTGAACATCAGATCCATCATTTCACTTCCTGTGTTTGAGAATGCTATAGTATGAGAGATTGAGATTATGGGTTTGGTACAGAGCCCAGCAGGTGAGGGTGGGGTGTTCTAGGAAATTGGTGATTCTTGTTTTTAGTAACTGCCAAACTTTCTCAGTGCCAGATGGGAGTTTTACCTTTGGGTACAGGAAATGATCTGGCACGTGTGCTTGGATGGGGATCAGCCTGTGATGATGACACTCAGCTTCCTCAGATCCTGGAGAAACTGGAAAGAGCAAGTACAAAAATGCTGGACAGGTGAGAACATTGTTAACAAATTTGCTCATTTTCTTATATTAGTTAAGTCAGTGCGAGGAGAAGCCTGTTTCACTGCATTCTGTTGATTTAACTTTAATGCACAATTGTGCAATACCATGTTTTTCCTTTGACACTTAGGTATACAAAGTGTTCACTATCTTTGTTTCTGAGAGGGGCAAAGTAGTCAGGGTTTCTGCTCCTGATTGCAGTTCTGCTGGATAGTGTGTATAGGATGCTGAGTGAGGACGGAATTGAGCATAACTGTGATGTTTTCTCACTGTCAAGTAACCTGCTGACTCTCTATAGGCTCACACATTTGTTGATGCTTGCGGAAGTTTTATCCGAGGATAGGTAAATGCTGACAAGGAGGTGAGGCGATAAGATATTCAGCACCAAGCTTATAGACATTAGTGATAGAAGCAGTATTGTTCAGTAACTGAGAAAAGATGCAAGAAAGTTTACTGCACAGTAACAAGCATCGTAACAAACTGTGGATGTGGCTAAGACAACAGCAAGCATTGTGGATCCTTGGGACACACCGTCAAGCACCTTGAGTTCATAATCCTGGACCAATCGGCTCAGGGAATAGGGGAGAACACAATGGTGCAGCAATCTGGAAGCAGCAAAGGGCCAGGTAATGGCCATTTCTCTTGCATAGGTGAGAGGCTATTTACTGAGTGCTTCGCAGATTAATTTCCATTGTTGGAAAAGGTTGAAGGTTACCTTCCTATAAGCTTGGTAAGGCTGCATTGTAGTAGGGATAGAATAATGCTGTGTTGTAAGGGATGGGTGAATAATCGTGCATAGTGGGAATCAAAGCAGTGTACTACTGGGTGAATGATAGTGCATGATATGGGGGATGGTAATGAAGCATGATGTGGATGGAAAAGGAATAGTGCATGGTGCAGGGAAAAGAAGAATAGTGCATGATATAAGGAATTAGTGTAACAATACATAATTGGGAGAAACATAATGGCCTGGAATCATGTGCAGTGGCTGAGAAAATGGATAACCCACAGGTAGTAGTTTAATCATAATGTTGATTTTTATAGATGGGGTATAATGGTTTACGAAACAAAAGTGCCACGACATTCCTCATCTTCACTGGGGATAGAGGATTTCAGTGATGATTTGGAGGTAAGGAGTCTGCACAATATGGGTACAACGATCGGTGCATCAAAAATAGTTGTCAAGTAATACAAGCTTACGGCATGGCCGTGACGTTCAGTAGTAATGTAATCAACTCTCATTGTTCATCAATCATTTAATGAAATGCTAGGGGTGAGGATGCAAATGTATTTCTGTATTCCGTTTTTGATACAAGCAAATTCTTCACTACTCCTCAGCCCCAACCTTTGCCTTTGTTAGACTGTAGAGCTTATGTTCCATTTTTCTCAGAGATAATAATGCTTTGAAGAATATTTTATATGTCATTAGATGAAGGGAGTTCTCTGAAAATCTGTGAAGGTTAAGGGAAGATTTGATAGATGATTAAAGTTATAAAAGATACTGATATGTGAAGAGCTGGGTGGCTTACGTTATTTCTAACTTCTATTCTTTGTTCCAGAGTAGCTTTTTCACTTTGTGCACAGTTATATGGGCTGGGCTGTGAGAGTGGCTAATGTAACTTGTGTTCAATTTGCCAGGTACAGCAGATTTCATTCTATGAGGATTCAGTTGCTGCACATCTCTCAAAAATCCTGACATCAGATCAGCATTCAGTGGTAATATCATCAGCCAAGTGAGTATTGTACAACAAAATGTATCTGGACTAAGTCAAATCGTCACAAGTCTGAGTGGTTTCAGCCGTTCCTTCCTGCTTTTCTCCATATTTCATGTATTTGTAGCTCCTTTCCCTCCAATCTGCCACTTAAAAAATAAACCAAGTGTGCAATTTGTGTTTTTTATAATCCACAGTTAGAGCAGCAGGCATTCTGTGTACTGAATTAACAACTGCAGAAATCTGTAGATGGACAGTGCCCAGTTATTTTGTTATCAGGACCAACCAAATTTCTCGATCGATGCAGACAAAGTCAGATGAAATGCAATAAAAGCAAAACAAAAAGCTCAGATTCATCACTGACAATACAAAATTTGATTTTGAACAAGTCTGATGAATGTTTTAACTTGGAGCAGTTCGAAGTGTGGCATCTGGTTGTCTCATGCAACCCTCCATTGCTCTAATTCAGTGATGGCCACATGATTAGTATTGATCACTCACACATCAAGAGACAGAAAAGGCAGCTAGGTCAAAGTAAATTTTACATGATGAAAACCAGCAGAGCTATTGAGAGGATGGCTACATTTGGTACAAGCCAGTCTGAATAATATCAGGTGCTGTTATTTGCATTGTTCACCTGCTTTCCCGTTGCAGAGTCCTTTGTGAAACAGTGAAAGATTTTGTTGCCCGGGTCGGGAAGGCTTATGAAAGAACAGCAGAGAACTGGGAAGAATCAGAGACTATGGCGAGAAAGGTATGCAGGGAAAGCTTTACCATCAACCACTTTTTCCCTTCAGTTTTCTCTGCTAGTGACACTGACTCAAAGTTCCACAGGCACTGGCATCCGTACTGTTAGATCACCTAAGTAGCTGAGATCAGACAATATGTGTCTGGTGCTAATTACCTGGGCGGCTTATTCTTTTTCTAGACTTAGTGGTCTGCATTTGGCCGTATTCAGTGTCACTTGGTACCAGTATTCGCTTTAAAATTTTGTTTTCAAATGTAATCAGTTTGTCCACTGGATAGTATTTCAAGTACAATAAGACTTTGTTTCAAGTCAGCTGCAGCAAACATGCAGCAAAGCAAGAGTATTGTTTACTGCTCCGACTGATTTTTCCACTAATCAAAGCTCCCCAAAGCCGTCTACCATCTACAAGCACAAATGAGGAGTGTGATGGAATACTCTCCACTTGATGATGCAACTTCAACCCAGCAGTCAAGAACCTCGACACCATCCAGACCAAAGCGACCCACTTGCTTGGCATCACGTCCACAAACATTCAGTCCCTCCTCCACCAAGCTCAGTACCAGTACTGTGTACTATCTACAAGATGCTGCAGAAATTCATCAAGACATCATCCAAGCTCACAATTGCTTCCATCTGGAAGGATAAGGGCAGCAGATACATTGGAACACTGCCACCTCCAAGATCCTCTCCAAGCCACTCGCCATCCTAACATTGCCGTTACTTCAGTGTGAGTGGTTCAAAATCCTGGATCTCCCTCCCAAATGACATTGTTGGTCTTTCTACAATACTTAGACTGCAGCAGTTCAAGAAGACAACTCACCATCACCTTCTCAACAGCAGCTAGGCACAGGCAATAAATGCTGGTCCAGCCAGTGATGCCCATGAACTATGAACTAATTCTAAAATCAATATCTCTTTATATTTGACTGGTTTCTAACTTCCTGTTTGACCCCTGCACACACACGCATGCACACATATACCCCACTTGCTTTCACTTGTTTAGCTCATTTTCAACCTGTTTCATTGGCTAGCCTAAAGTTCGACCTTGCAGTCTTACCATGAGACACAATATAGAAACCTTTACTGAAATCTAAATGTATCACATCCATTGTATTTCCACTACCAACAAGTTCTGTCATTTTGCAAAGAACCCCTATAAATTTGTTAACTAAGATGGCTTATTATTTTGTACAGATTTTCTCTTACTGTACCATACCTCAATAATTCACTCTCCCCTCTTATAGGATTCCTTCTGTATCTACAAGAGGTCTCTCTTATAGTCAGTACCCCTTGATCATTGAATTGACTTTTATCCTTGAGGTCGTTTAGTGGTTCCAGTGTTCCCTTTTTACACTGTCTATTATTCTAGAAATTCTGACTCGGTCTTAGTATTTGGTTATTCTTCCCTCATTTTCCATTTTAGCTATTGTCGAATAATATCCATTCCTTGCAATCATATTTATTTGTGTAAACCATTGTATGCTCACATTATATTATGAACAATCTTTTCTTGAACTTTCCATATTTTTGCTTCTATTATTTCCTCCTTTCTTTAGTAACATGCATTTGTTTTGTGTTCTGTAGAATATACCTAAACAGGAGCTATTTTGCCATTCTAATGATGCTAGCCAGTTTATCTTTGTAATTTACCTTCCGAAATTTGAAATCCCTATAGTACGTATTGCTATTTCTATTATAAGCTTAAATTTAAATGGCAACATATTGTAATCTCTCACTGTGGTTTGCTTTACAATCTTATTGTATTTCCTGTCTGTGATCTGCTGTAGCATCTCATTTAAGATCAGATCTGATAGCATCCTGGTCACAGGTTCATTTACCAATTGTCCCTTGCATTATTAGGTCAAGGTCCATGGCCTCACTCCTGTTTGCACCTTCAAATACTTTTCAGTCTATCCCTGGCAATTGATACAGTATGTAATCCCGTGAGTTCAAGAATTTACTTAGTGAATCTCTAATATAATTTGTGTGGATACATTCTACATTCTCCCTGTGTCTGCGTGGGTTTTCTCTGGATGCTCTAGTTCTCTCCCACAGTCCAAAGATGTGTAGGTCAGGTGGACTGGCCATGATAAATTGCCCATAGTGTCCAGAGATGGGCAGGCTAGGAGAGTTAGCCATAGAAAGTGCAGAATTGGAGGAATAGGCTGCAGTGGGGGGGAGGGGGGGGCTCTGGCAGAGATACTCTGTGGAAGTTGGTTTGAACTAGATGGGCCAAACGGCCGCCTTCCACACTGTAAGGATTCTATAATATATTACTGATCCTCTGTTTTCCTAGCTGGATAGTGTCCAACAGGTCTCCTTCTCTGACAAAGGATGTTCTTGGTACAGAGAGTGCAACAACTGATTCCTGGGATGGCAAGACTGACAAATGAGGAGAGGTTGAGTCAGTCAGGATTATATTTGTTGGGAGCTCAGAAGAATGAGGAGTAATTTCATAGAAACCTATAAAAGTTGAACGGTCTGGACAGAGTAAGTGCAGGAAGGACGCCCCCGCAGGTTCAGAACCAAGGGTCACAATTCAGAAGTTTAGGGTGAACCATTTAGGACTTAGATAATGAGAAATCTCTTCAGCCAGACAGTGGGAAGCCAGAAGGCAGTCAAGGCCAAGACATTGATTGATTTCAGGAAGGAGTTGGATGTAACACTTGGGGCTAACGGGACAAGAGGATATGGGAGTAAAGCAGGAACTAGCTATTCACTTAGGTGATCAGCCATCTGCTCAAAGCGCCAAATGGTCTATTCCTGCTTTCAATGTATCTCTGTCAACCGATGTCAACAGATTGTACCTGTCCTTTCAGATTTCCCATCATGCAATTTCCACCTTTTGCACAGCTTGTCGAGGCAGGTTTATACATGTTCCAAAGATGTTCTTTTCTATTATATCCCTTCCACTTTTTCTTTTCTACCAAAATCATCTTTGTTCCTGTATGTGTAGCAAATCAGTTCCATTGTTGAACCAGATTTCTGTAATGCCATTGATAATACAGCTTTTCCACCAAGAATCAACAAAAGTATCTCCTTATCCAAATTCCTTATGCACCTCATTGTACCATTACTCTTGATAACCATTGACTAACACTTGCTTTATTCCTTAAGATATTATAACTTTACTATCTCTGCACTCTTTATTGCCACAATATTTTCATTAACCATTCTGATATATTCTTCATTTTATCATAGTGTTCTGTCCTCAAAGAAAAACTGGACTCATTGCTTAAAACACTCAGTGATGAATCCCAGGCGGCATCATCCTTACCAAACCCGCCGCCAACAATTGCTGAAGAGCAAGAAGATTGTGAGACAACCAATATCACATGTGACCTGGCTGAGGACAGGCCGGTCTGCTCCCCCAGGCCACAGATATTCCGCCCAAGAGAGCAACTCATGTTGCGAGCAAATAGCTTGAAGAAGGCAATACGACAGATTATAGAACATGCAGAGAAAGGTAAGAGATCACGAGCAGCTCACTGCACAGTTAGTGGCTTTATTATGTTGATCTAGGCAAGCATTAGGCACCTAACCAGTCTGTACAAAACTTCCTGGCCCCTAATAATATGAATTAAAGGTTAACAGTAACCAAGATAAAAGATGGTTCAATGCAATGTCCACATCTCTTTTCATTGCTAAAACATTTTAGGTGTCTGGGTTTTACCAGTTTGAAATTTTCACAGAAATAACTCAACATTTTAAACATATAAGGGCAAATTAAAAATGCATCAATGTGTATTTGACCAGTAACAGACATGTTTAACAAGTAATCAGCACATTAAGTCATTGTGGAAAAAAAGTTATAAACAGCTTTAGTCGTATTGAATAGCTTACGATTGATAATCTTTGTTCTCACTGTTCTGTCTAGCTGTGGATGAGCAAAATGCACAGACACAGGATCAGGAAGGTTACACTTTTGGTCTCTGTTCAGAGGAAGAAAAGAGAGAATCCCAAACTGAAGACAAGATCTCACTGCATTCCTCGTATAGTGCCAATATTAAAGGAAGGGTCTACCGGAAAGGTACTGAACCTTGAAGTTCTCTGATACAGAACTGTACATGCATAAGACCATTTGATACAGTTATTATAGATTTTCATCTTTGAAAAAAGCTCTTACATGGACTAAGACACACAAGTTTGCAGAGATAGAATTCTAGATTTTCATGGAAAACATGGAGCACTTCCAAGAGATTTGGTGAAAAAGCACAACTGGGGAAAAAGGAGGAAAGGAAGAGAAATGTAACATGAGGGAAAAAGAGGAGTATGGAAAGACACCAAGAGATGAAACATCATGAGATTAGTGAGAGGAAACTTAGAACCTAATAGTAGTGTCTTAGAAGTAGGATATTGGTCAACATTAAATGAGAACTGTATGCAACAATGCCGTTAAAGCGATGTGGGGATTGGAAATATGGCAGGAACATCACCAACCAAATTCTGAGTCAGAATTGGCATTTAATGAGTCTTAGGGTAGGAATGGCACTGTCCAATTCCTGAAGGTAGGAATAGCACTGACATGGTCTGAGGATGAGAATGTACTGAACAAGGCCTAAGAACAGAAGTGGTGCAGAGCAAGGTCTGAGAGTGAGAATGACACTGAGGGTAATACTTAAATTTATAAATGTCTGAAGGTTGAAATGGCATTGACTTAAAATCTGCAAGTAAAAATTGAACTTTTTGGGAGCAGAACTGAATAGGGTCTGCAAGCGGAAATGTCATTGATTTTTGTTTGATGTATCTGCCTTTCACCTGAAGAATGTTGGACCATTCAGGGAGAGAATAGGAAAATACATAGTGGCAAAGAAACAATTTGTCAATTCAGCAAATGACTAACTCAGAAAGTGGAAGTACAACTTCTGGTAGTTGGCTTTGGTTCTTCATGGCTGTTGGTCTACCCTGGTTTAGACAAATGTTTTTAGAAGACCTGACAAAAAGATAAAATACATATTTTGCAAGCAAGTTGAAACTGGGAGCATTTATATTTAAGGCTTATGTGGCAGTTGTTTGTGCTGAACAGTCAGGCTTTCTTATTTGGATCATTTCATGGTTCCAGTCATTGTGATTCTCCTGAATTTTTACATTTCTGCAGTGCACTTCTGTTCACGTGAAGGATTGTTAGGTTGTGTGGGTAAGTCTTACAGTGTGGTTATAAGAATCTCAGTTTATAGTAACCAACAGAACGTAACTGGAGACTGTTGTCCTGTTGTCATTGCAGTGCCAAAGTCTCCCTGTGAGAGGAGGATCAGTAAAGGAAGCTTATCAATCGGCAGCTCATCTTCACTTCCTACTCCAACAGCAAATCGAGACAACTTGCCAATGCTTAACTCCAAGATTCTTTACCCAAGTAAGTGATGCTAAGAAAGCTAATAGAATGTTATCATTTATTGTGAGGGGGACTTGAATACAAAACTAGGGATTCTGCTTCAGTTCTTTAGGGCTCTGGTGAGACCACATGTGGAGTACCATGCATAGTGGACCATGGACACTTTATTTAAGCAGAGATGTAAATGTGCTGGAGGCAATTCAAGGAGGTTTACGAGTCTAATTACTAGAATGAGCAGTTTGTCTTATGAGGAAAGGTTGGACAGCTAGGCTTACATGTGCACGGGAACTTCGAAGATTAAGAGGTGACTTGATTGATACATATAAAATCCTGAAGGATCTTGACAGGGACAATGTGGAGAGGATGTTTCCTTTGGAGGGAAAACCTAGAACTTAGGGTCACTGGTCAAAAATAAGGGGGTGCCTATTTGAAAGAAATTAGCCACAATGTTTTTCTGAGAGTGTCATGTGTCTGTGAAACTCTTTCTGGAAAGGCAATGAAAACAGTTTCTTTGAATATCTTTAGTGCAAAAATGGATAGATTCTTGGTAAAGAAGGGGGTGAAAGTTTATCAGCAGTGGGCTCGAATACAGACTTATGGTAACAATCAGATCAACCAGGATCTTACTGAATGGCGGAGCAGGCTCAAGGGGCTGAATAACCTACTCCTGCTCCTTGTTCATATGCACTTAAACAATATCAGCAGTGACACAGTCCCTACTATTCACTGTACTTCTCACTTCAAAGACACCTGGAGCAAGACTTACCCTGAGCTACAGAGGGCAAATTAGAAATGAATGAAATCGAACAATTCACATGGAATTGACCAAAACAACAGTAGCAAAAACAACTCTGTCGACCCTGCAAAATTCTCCTCATCAACATCTAGGTGCTTGTTGCAACATTGGAATAGCTGTCTCAGCGATTAGTCAAACAGCAGCCTGGTATAATCATGCCCTTGGAATCAACGTCCCAGATGCCACCATCATTAATATTCCTGGTTACATCCCTACAGTACCGCCTGGATACATCCACCAGAGATGGTGGCACAATAGTATGCAGCCAAGAGGAGTTGCCCTGGGAATCCTTAATCCCATGAAATCTTAAGTTACCAAGTTAGACATAGACAAGGAAATATCCTGCTGAATATTACATTCTGCTCCTGATCAGCTGATGAACAAGTACTGGTTCATGTTTAATGTCACTTGGAGGAATCACTGAGGGGGGCGAGGGTGCAGTTTTTACTCTGGGTGACAGACTTCAATATCTATCAGTACGAGTGGCTCAGCAACACTGCTGCTGACAGAGTTGGCTGAGTCTTAAAGTAGCAGTTGCTAACTACCTTAAGACTCAATCAGCTCTGGCAGTAATGGTGGTACTGTTGAGATACTTGTGCCAACAGATATTGAAATCCATGACCCAGAGTAAATTCTGTGCCTGTGCCACCCTTCATGATTCCTCCATTTACACTAAACATGAATCAGTACTGGTTCATCAGCTGATTAGGGATGGAATGTGATAATCAGCAGGGTATGTGGCATGTGGTGAGGGAAATAACAAGGGAAAAAATGTACTTGACTTCATGCTCACCAGTCTAGTTGTCATCTGCCATGACAGTACTGGTATGAGCAACCACCACACAGTACCTGTAGAAACAGAGTTCCGTTTTCCTGTTGACGTTATCTTCCATTGTATGATGGCCCTGCCGCTGTGCTAAATGGAACAGCTTTCAGACACATTGAAGAACTCAAAGCTGATCATCCAGCAGCAGCAGAATCTGAAACTTCATTGTCCAGCATATCCCCCACTCTTGGAAAACCCCTAGTTCAATGATCAGTAGAGAGCAGCCCCAGCCACAATACAGGAATACTCACATGCTGAACAATAGAAACAGCAAGTGACAGACAGAGCTAAAGTTTTCCACAACAAACAGATGGGACCTAAGATCAGCAGTACTGCCACATCTAATTATGTAAGAACAGTTAAACAACCAACAGGAGGTGGAGGCTTCACAGATATTCACATATTCAATTATGGGGAAGCCCAGCACATCAGAACAAAAAATAAAACTGAAGTATTTGCATCCATCTTCAGCCAGGCTTGTCGAATGAAATGATCCATCTCAGGCTCTACGTTATGTCCCCATTATCAGAGATGCTGTTCTCCAACCAACTCCATGTGACATCAAGAAGTAGCTGAAGGCACTCAATGCTGTGGGCCCAGATAAAGTGTCCCAAAGAATCACACGTCTAACCAAGTCAAGAGGTCATAACTTTAACTGACAGGTGTCGGATTTAAAACAGATAAGGATGAATTTCTTCTCTCAAAAGGTGTTGAATCTGTGGAATTCACTACCCAGGGATGTGGTGTACACTGGGACACTGAATAAATTTGGGGAGGATATTTTCGACATTTTTAGTTTGTAACGGGTTATAGGGTTATGGGAATCAGGCAGGAAAGTGAAGTTCGGGCTGATGACATGCAATCCTGACTCGGAACTATATCACCATTCCTTCAATGTCACTGAGTCAAAAATCCTGGAACTCTCCCTAACGGCACTGTGTATCTACCTACAACTCAGGGCTGCTGCAGTTCAAGATGCAGCTCATCACCATCTTCTCAAGGTGACTAGCCTATCCTAGCCAGAGATTTGTGAACACTAAATTCACAGAATAAAAAAGACAACATTCCAGCTGATAACAATCTGGTAACCTTTACTGCAAACTGTAGTGGTCTGGTTGTATTTTTGGTGTAGGAAAAGCAAACACATGTTCATTTGTCATTCACAGTCAAGACTTATGCTGTAACTGACTATCCGTTAAAGTTATTGACTGTCCCTTTATCATTACTGACTGTACTTATGATTTGTGGCTGCATCATCTGGGCTCCTGACTCCCAACTTCTAGGCCAATGACTGAACTTTACAATCACTAATTTTACCTTACAGTTATTGATTGCACTTTATGGTTTATGGTGGCAACTGTTGAACAGCGAAACAGGTTATTGACTGTTTCAGAGTTGTAGAACGAGTAGTGAGATAGCCAGGAATGAGATTATCACTTCAGTAAAAAGCCAGAATTCATGCAAGGCCTGTCCCAAGTATAATGCAAAAGTAGGAAACACTGATGTTTTGAAATTTGTAACATTTACTTATTGAAAAGCTTGAACATATTGTTTCGATACCTTCCTTCTCATGTGGTAGTCTGCAAATTGTTTCTATTTTAACTCTTGCCTTTCACAGTTCAACACCTGATATCATCATCTGAGACACTGTGTGTCAGAAAATGTGGGGAAAAGGGGCTGAGGATCTGAACACTGTTTTCATACTGGACTCAGCAATGTTAACTTGGGAACTTTCCTTTTATTCAGGTGGGGGTGTAGTTGATTCTGTTTTGCGCTGGCTAGCGCTTACAATATTGATTTCACCACTTACTCCCTGTCCTCTGCACCTCCCATCAGGTTTAAGGGCTGGATTGGCTGCTTCCTTGGCTGGCGGATCTGTCATCAGCAAAATGTTATTTGTCCATGCTGATACTGTGAACCCGGAACCTGATATTCTGTATGTACCATGAGCAATCACTGTTTTTCTTTACCTCTTAATGTATCTTTCTGCTGTGCATTTATTCGAGGTGTTTCAATCTGATTCTAAATCATTCCTTTGGTTTATTTTAGATCTTATTTGTTGTGATTTCTGTTAATGCTGATCAAAGTAAATAATAAGTGCGAAGAAAATGTGATCTTTATAGTGTACGAGAACAGGCTGTTCCAGGTTAAGTAAAGCTCTAATTAGCTTGAGATTTAGGTTGTCTTGACATTGTCCCATCTGATATTTCAGGATCATATATAGTACATGTTCATTACAGATTAAAGTTACTTGTCCAACAGCAAAAGCAAAATACTGTAGATACTTGACATTAGAGAAAAGTAAAGTGCTAGGAATGCTGAAATCTGGCAGCTTCCATGGAGAAAGAAACAGATTCAGTGTTTCAGGTCAAGGACCTCGCTTCAGAACCCTCCATCTATACCTGTCCATTCAGACACCTGCAGATCAGTACTAGTTAGATTCAGACTAAAGCTCACTCACATGTCCCTCTCAGTTGTTCTTGCCTCCAATTATTGAAAGTTTGAGGTGAAAATGATAGTTAAGCAAGATGGGTACTCGAAGGCTATTATTGCTACTGGATCTGTACTTCGGGTGAGTCAAAACTTTCAAGAAGGCAAGGTAAATTTGCAAGAATAAAATTCATTTCTAATTCCCAGTCCATTAAATTAGAAACGGAAATGTGTTGCTGGAAAAGCGCAGCAGGTCAGGCAGCATCCAGGGAACAGGAGAATCGACGTTTCGGGCATAAGCCCTTCTTCAGGAATGGGGAAAGTTTGTCCAGCAGGCTAAGATAAAAGGTAGGGAGGAGGGACTTGGGGGAGGGGCGTCGGAAATGTGATAGGTAGAAAGAGGTC
>NC_057722.1:12392136-12446810 GCF_004010195.1 Chiloscyllium plagiosum | reverse complement strand
AGGTGCCGGTGTTGGACTAAGGTGGGCAAAGTTAAAAATCTGACAACACTAGGTTATAGTCCAACAGGTTTATTTGGAAGCACTAGCTTCCGGAGCACTGCTCCTTCATCAGGTAGCTGATAAATCTGTTGAACTATAACCTAGTGTTGTCTGATTTTTAACTTTGTTTCTGTGTTGCCAGCCCTGAGTAACATTGTTAAATCTTGCCAAATGCTGTTGAGTCTCAATTCAAAAAGATAATCACAGAGTGAGTTGCGATGAAAATCATGGGTCCCAGGCGCATAATGGAAGCAGCAGCTCCAGGCAAAGCAGACAGCAGAGACCGACACACTGAACACATGGCAAGTATCTCTGCTTAGTTATCATTCCCAGTGGATCCCTCACCAAATAAGAAAATGTCTCAGCATCCCATCCAGCTTTATCCTTTATGAGGTAAAGGAACGAGAGGCGGAGAAAACTTTGAGCAAGAGCCTGCTTGCTTGCTTTCTGTAACTGAACCTAGAACATAGCATTAGAGCTGGCAGCATCTGTGAAGAGAAACGTTTTGGGTCGACTGAGCCTCAGAACCCACAGATGCTACCATACCAGCAGAGTCTCTCCAACAATTTCTGTTTTTGTTTCTGATTTACAGCAGCCGCAGTTCTTTTGGCTTTTAACATATCATTAGGACTTGACAGAAATGTGGATGTAACAGCCCACAAGCTGCATCTTCTAACAGCCACACTGTAGGTATTTAGAACAATGAAAGGATCTTACACACATTACTGAAGCTAAGCTCCCAGCATCATAAGCCTTCACAAGCCATCAGCATTGAATAGTTCTTTGCGGAGATTAAACAAATGACTTATTTGTCTGACAGATGTTGTGCTTTGAAAAATATTTGCATGCTTCAGCAAAGCACTCAGATTTTATTGGCCAACCAGTCACCCAGCTTTTCTGCTCCTTCCCTCTTTGTCAGCTGGAACTCAGTCAGTCACATTTGCTTGTAAAGTCAGGCTCATTTGGGAATTAAAACACAACAGCGAATGCTGGAGATTGGAAACAAAACAGAAATTTCTGCAGAGACTCTGCTGATATGGTAGCATCTGTGAGAAGAAAGGACAGGAGTGGGAATTTGTGCTTGGAGTCCGAGGAGATAGGAGAGGTGCTAAATGAATATTTTTCATTAGTATTTACACTGGAAAGAGACAATGTTGTTGAGGAGAACACTGAGGTACAGGCTATTAGATGAGATGGGACTGAGGTTCGTAAGGAGGAGGTGTTAGCAATTCTGGAAAGTGTGAAAATAGATAAGTCCCCTGGGCCGGATGTGATTTATCCTCAGATTCTCTGGGAAGCCAGGAAGGAGATTGCAGAACATTTGGCTTTGATCTTTATGTCGTCATTGTCGACAGAAATTGTGCCAGAAGACTGGAAGATAGCAAATGTTGTCCCCTTGTTCAAGAAGGGGAGTAGAGACAACTTTGGTAATTATAGAGCAGTGAGCCTTACTTCAGTTGTGGGTAAAGTGCTGGAAAGAATTATAAGATATAGGATTTATTATTAACTAGAAAGGAACAATTTGATTAGGGATAGTCAACACAGTTTTGTGAAGGGCAGGTCGTGCCTCGCAAAGCTTATTGAGATGGTTGAGAAGATGAATGAGGGTATAGTGGTTGATGTGGTGTACATGGATTTCAGTAAAGCGTTTGATAAGGTTCCCCATGGTAAGCTGTTGCAGTAAATATGGAGGTATGGGATTGAGGGTGATTTAGTGGTATGAATCAGAAATTGGTTAGCTGAAAGAAGACAGAGAGTGGTGGTGGCAAATGTTCATCCTGGTGTTCAGTTATTAGTGGTATACCATAAGGATCTGTTTAGGGGCCACTGCTGTTTGTCATTTTTATACATGACCTGGATGATGGCGTAGAAGGATGGGTTAGTAAATTTACAAATGACTCTAAGGTCGGTCGAGCTGTGGACAGTGCTGAAGGATATTGCTGCTTACAGAGGGACATAGATAAGCTGCAGAGTTGGGCTGAAAGGTGGCAAATGGAGTTTAATGCAGAAAAGTGTGAGGTGATTCATTTTGGAAGAAGTAACAGTAATACAGAGTACTGGGGTAATGGTAAGGTTCTTGCAGTGTGGATGAGCAGAAAGATCTCCGTGTCCATGTACATAGATCCCTGAAAGTTGCCACCCAGGTTAATAGGATTGTTAAGAAGGCATATGAACCATGGGGTTATGTTGCAGCTGTAGGAAACTATGGTGTGGCCGCACTTGGAGTATTGCGTACAGTTCTGGTTACCACATTATAGGAAGGATGTGTAAGTTTTGGAAAAGATGCAGAGGAGATTTATGAGGATATTGTCTGGTATGGAAGGAAGGTCTTCTGAGGAAAGACTGAGTGACCTGAGGCTGTTTTCGTTAGAAGGAAGAGGTTGAGAGGTGACTTAATAGAGATGTGAAAGATGATCAGAGGATTAGATAGTGTTAGCAGAGAGAGACGTTTTCCTCGGATAGTGATGGCTAGCATGAGAGGACATAGCTTTAAATTGAGCGGTGATAGATATAGGACAGATGTCAGAGGGGTAGTTTCTTTACTCAGAGAGTAGTAATGGCGTGAAACTCCCTGCCTGCAACTGTAGTAGACTCACCGACTTTAATGTCTTTTTAAATGGCCATTGGATAAACATATGGATGATAATGCAACAATGCAGGTTAGTTCAGCTTCAGGCTGGTTTCACAGGTCAGCACAACATTGAGGGTCAGAGAGCCTGGACTGTGCTGTAATGTTCTGTGTTCTTTGAAAGCAAGATAATATTTCGAGTCTGGCGATTCTTCATCAGAACTGTTAACAGCTCAGGAAAGGTGGTAATATATTGAAGTGACGTTTGTGGGAAGGGGTTGGTCTTGCACAAGGTGACTTACTTGCCGATTTACTTCCTCCAACCTCAGTATCCAAGGCCTCAGGCACACCTTCCAGGTGAAGCAGCAGCTTACCTGCACTTCTCTCAACTCATTTATTTCATTCACTGCTCAGAATGTGGTCTCCTGTATATCGGGGGAGATGAAACACAGATTTGATGACCGCTTTGCTGAACACCTACACTCTGTCTGTAAAACATGACCCAGAGTTTCCCACTGCCTCCACTTCAACACACCACTGTGTTCCTACACCAACATTTCTGTCCCAGATCTGTTGCAGTGTTCCTTAACGCAAGTTCAAAGAACAACACTTCATTTTCCACTTGGGGATTCTGTTTACTCTCTGCTCATTCCTGAAGAAGGGCCTGTGCCCGAAACGTCGAATCTCCTGTTCCCTGGATGCTGCCTGACCTGCTGTGCTGTTCCAGCAATAAAGTTTCAACCAGTGGGGTTCTGTCCTGGTGGCGGTTGGAGGGGCGGGGCTCAAGGGCGGAGGAGCGGGAAGTGGAAGAGATGCGGTCTCAGTCTCAGTCAAATCCATCGAATTCAGCACCGCCTTCCTAACCTGCAATCTTCTTCCCGACCTCTCCGCCCCTACCCCAGTCTGACCTATCACCCTCACCATGACCTCCTTCCACCTATCACATTTCCGACGCCCCTCCCCCAAGTCCCTCCTCCCTACCTTTTATCTTAGCCTGCTGGACAAACTTTCCTCATTCCTGAAGAAGGGCTTATGCCCGAAACGTCGATTCTCCTGTTCCCTGGATGCTGCCTGACCTGCTCCGCTTTTCCAGCAACACATTTCCAGCTCTGATCTCCAGCATCTGCAGACCTCACTTTCTCCTCATTAAATTAGAAAGGCCAGAGATGTGACCATCACACTTTTTACATTGTACTCCATCTGAGCTGCATGAAGCAGGCAGCAGACATAGGCTGAGTATCTACCATCAGGGCAGTGAGGAGCTGGACTAGGGAATCTCACCAGAGTGGTTCCCACTGGTCTTGGTGGCAAGAGTGTTGAATGGCAACTGTCAGTAAGCAACTAGCTCCCCCTTTAGGTCAGTTGTTGGAATGCAAGTAAAAAAATAATTCTGAAAAAAGTTTTAAAGCAACAAAAACATTGGCAAGTATTAAAATAGATTTTCTTTTTAAAATCCATTTGTTAAACATGTATCAAAGCCTTTTCAGATGGCACTACTGCTTAAGTAACAAACCCCAGGTATCTTGACTTGTATAACCCATCAAAATATGTTAAACTGAGTTATCGATCCATGTAAGATTGTTTTTATTATTATGTTTCACTTTTATGCTCATTCCTAAACTACGTTCCAATGCATCCCTCCCAATATCACTCCTCATTTCTCAGAGTATCAGTTCTATTTCTTGAAACCTTATAAAAGAGCATTATCCATCAAGAGATCTGGAGTACAAAGATTGTTTACTGTGATTGCATTTGTAACCCAGCTTAACTGGAGTCTGTATAAGCAGCCCTCAGTCTCTGGTAATAGAATAATGTAATATGAAACAGACTCTTCGGCCTAACTAGTCCACTTGCCCGCACTTGGCCCATATCCCTCCAAACCTTTCCTATTCACATACTTATCCAAATACTTCTTAGATGTTGTAACTGTACCTGCATCTACCACTTTCTCTGGCAATTCATTCCACACACAAACCACTTTCTGTGTAAAAATGTTGCCTCTCATTTCCTTTTTAAATCTTTTGCCTCTCAGCTTAAAAATATGCCCCCTAGTTTTGCACTTGCCCACATAGTGTAAAGACTCTTGCTATTCACCTTATCCATGCCCCTCATGATTTTATAAACCTCCTATGTTCCAGTGTACAAAAAGTCGCAACCTACTTTTTTGACCCTCTTCCCAGAAACATCATAGTAAATCTTTTCTGAACCCTCTCCAGTTTAATAATATCCTTGCTATAGCAGGCGACCAGAACTGCACAAAGTACTCCAGAAGAGGCCTCACCAATGCCCGATAGAACCTCATCATAGAACGTCTCAACACCTGTACTCCGAAGGTCTGAGCAATGAAGGCAAGCTTGTTAAACACCTTCTTAAACACCCTGTCCACCTGTAATGTAAGTTTCAAAGAATTGTGTACCCAACCCCCTTGGCCTCTGTTCTGTAACACTACCCAGTTCCCTCATTGGAAATCCTTCTTTACACTGGATGTATTTTTGGAGACCACAACTCAGCTGGTCAGAGGATGACTATTTGAAGTAGATTCCTGATCAGGTGCCTTCCTGTCTTGAAGAGTCTTCTGGTTGTAGTGCAAATCTCTGGTTGTAGGCAATTCGCAGTTCAAAGTTATCGTATTGTGCATCCAACTCTCTAATAGCATCTCCTAGTTGGAAATGTCACTTTGTTGTGCGCTTTGCTGGTAAATAGTGCCATTATTTGGTGATGATCTGATGACTATACCTTTCCAAGGTAAAATTAATTGAAATGGTTGTTCTTTTCTCTGTTTGAATCTGCCATGCAAGAGGCTAAGTTTAATTTATTTTGTTCTTCAGAAATGGGTATACGGAAAAATGTGTAATGAACAATTACTTTGGTATTGGATTGGATGCAAAAATTTCTCTTGATTTCAACAACAAACGGGATGAACATCCAGAAAAATGCAGGTGAGAAAACCAGTAATCAATAGAGTGCTGCCCTGAAAAAATGGCCATTTTGTTACTACTCCAAAAGCTGCTGGTTTAACCCTTTCCCACCAAAGTTCACCTTTCAAAATGCACAAAGCGAGGGTCATTGACATCAAAAAAGAAGCCCAAAGTCTGAATTTGGCAGACACATTCTAGCTAAGTGTGCTTCAAATTCCTACATTGCTCATCAGATTAAATCCAAGAATTTCCAGTTCCACTTAGAGTCATAGAGATGTACAGCATGGAATAGACCCTTCCATCCAACCCGTCCATCCCAACCAGCTATCCCAACCCAATCTAGTCCCACCTGCAGCACCTTGTCCATATCCCTCCAAACCCTTCCTATTCATATTCCCATCCAGATGCCTTTTAAATGTTGTAATTGTACCAGCCTCCACCACTTCCTCTGGCAGCTCCTTCCATACATGTACCATCCTCTGCGTGAAAACGTTGCCCCTTAGATCTCTTTTATATCTTTCTGCTCGCACCCTAAATATATGGCCTCTAGATTTGGACTCCCCCACCCCAGGGAAAAGACTTGGTCGATTTATCCTATCCATGCCCCTCATAATTTTGTAAACCTCCAAAAGGTCACTCCTCAGCCTCCGACACTCCAGGAAAAACAGCCCCAGCCTATTCAATGTCTCCCTACGGCTCAAATCCTTCAACCCTGGCAACCTCTTTGTAAATTTTCTCTGAACTCTTTCAAGTTTCACAACATCTTTCCGATAGGAAGGAGACCAGAATTGCACGCAGTATTCCAAAAGTGGCAGAAACAATGTCCTGTACAGCCACAACATGACCTTCCAACTCCTGTACTCAATGCTCTGACCAATAAAAGAAAGCATACCGAACACCTTCTTCACTATCCTATCTAACTGCAACTCCACTTTTAAGGAGCTATGAACCTGCACTCCAAGGTCTCTTTGTTCAGCAACACTCTCTAGGACTTTGCCAATAAGTGTATAAATCCTGCTAAGATTTGCTTTCCCAAAATGCAGCACCTTGCGTTTATCTAAATTAAACTCCATCTGCCACTCCTCAGCCCATTTGCCCATCTGATCACAGTCCTGTTGTAATCTGAGATAACCTTCTTCGCTGTCCACTACACCTCCAATGTTGGTGTCATCTGCAAACTTACTAACTGTACCTCTTATGCTTACATCCAAATCATTATATATATGACAAAAAGTAGTGGACCTGGCAATGATCCCTGTGGCACTCCACTAGTCACAGGCGCCCCTTCTGAAAAGCAGCCCTCCACCACCACCCTCTGTCTTTTACCTTTGAGCCAGTTCTGTATCCAAATGGCTAGTTCTCCCTGTATTCCATGAGATCTAACCTTGCTAACCAGTATCAAATGGGGAACCTTGTCGAACACCTTACTTATGCTGCATCTCTAAGTCTTCCTTCATCAAATATTTTTATTTTTTCAGTCCAACTCCACCCAGACTCTGCAACAGATTATCCTTTCATTATGCTTCACAATTACTCTCCTACTTCAAGCCTCCATCTATCCACCAAACCCCAACAAATTTCCATATTCCTGATACTATAGCTAATTATTCTGCCAAAGACTTCACCAGTTTCTGTCCTAACACATCAGCTCTATATTCAGTATTTACTGCAGCATTACTTGCACCCGGCATTGACTGGCAGTATGCAGGGGAACAGGTGTTGACAGACAGGTTATTTCAGATGCAGTGTTGATGAGCAGTATGCCACAGACTCAGGTCAACTGTCAGTATACCTGGGATGTAGTGTTGACTGTCAATATGTCTGGGATGTGCTTTGACTGTCAGTATGCCCAGGTTTCAGTGTTAACTGTCAGTATGCCTGGGATTTGGTGTTGACTGTTGGAATGCCTGGAATTTGGTGTTAACTGTTGGAATGCCTGGGATTTGGGGTTGACTGTCAATATGTTGGGTTTCAGCAGTAACCAGTTGGTCATTATTGATGGGTGGCATAGCTGCATACTAGATAGCTCATACCCAGCAATATAACTTGTTTTATTGACCACTGGTTCAATATGAACTGGCTATACAAGTGAGAAGTGATGGAATTTGGTTTTGATGCTTGGTGTCTCCTTGAACTGTATTTAACTTTTTATAGTATTTCCTCAGGAGTCGTACAAAAAACATGATGTGGTATGGGGTTCTCGGAACTAAGGAGTTGCTGCATAGAACCTACAAAAACCTCGAGCAGAAAGTACTATTGGAGGTGGGCATTTCATTTACTTTCACCAACTCTTGAACATCTGACCTTGGTGACCTTCTTGAATAATGTATTTCAAATTAATCTTCAAATAAGGGATGTTAGAGCTGGTGGTCTAAGCATTGTGCTCAGGACTTCTGCCTATGGACAGCATGAGTCAGATATCATCCAGCTCCAACTCTGCATTTTCCCATTTTGGATCTCTATGAATTTTGCCCAACCACAACAATCAGTTCTAATTCAGAGGTTTGATGTTTGAGTTGGGGTTTAGAGTATGTAATCTGGGCTGTTTTTGGTGCCTGAGGGCTGCAATCTTTCAGATGAGACATTAAATGCAGGTCCTTTCTGACAGCTTAAATGGATGTAAAAGATTTCTTGACATTATTTGAAGAAGTTCTCTTGTGGCCTGGGCATTATTTCTTCCTTGGTCAGAATGATCTAAAACTCATTAACAAATCAGTTTATCAAATTGCTAATTGAGATTTTGCTGTCTGGAGTTTGCACATTCTCTCCGTGTCTGCGTGGGTTTCCTCCGGGTGTTCTGGTTTCCTCCCACAGCTCAAAGATGTACAGGTTAGGTGAATTGGCCATGCTAAATTGCCCATTGTGATCAGGGATGTGCAGGTTAGGTGCATTAGTCAGAGAAATGTGGGGTAATAGGATAGGGGAATGAGTCTGGGTGGGATACTCTTCGAAGGGTCTGTGTGGACTTGTTGGGGTAAAGGGCCTGTTTCAACACTGTTGGGTATTTGTGCCATTTGATATACCATTAGAGAGTAAAACTCGCTATCCATTGTTCTTTCATGTACTTCTAATTAGTTAGAGCATGAGTTAGACACAGCGAGAGGGTCCATCTATACTTCTCAGATCTCACCTGTGTATGTATGATACACATATGAATTTCACTGCCTATAGTGATTGTCCTTTACTTGTTACCTTGCTGAGGAAGAGTCTTTGTGACAGGATTGAGGGACGCTTTATCCTTCGGTCTCACATTTGTGCTAACTGAACGTGGATTACACAAAGATTTTTAAATCTAGGATTCCAGCGCAGTACTGGTGATGTAGAGTGATATACCAGCAATCCAGGGCTAGATTTGAATTCAAGTTCCAGTGGTGGCAATCTGATATGTAACCTTCTGTATTACAAAGTGCCATTGTGTGAAAAGGCACTTTCTAACTTTGTATTACCTAGTCTGACTGTCTCACCCTATTCGGATTAATGCATTAAACTTTTGGTGCTGAACTCAGGAAAGATATTTTGGCTCTGCAGTGTTGGGGGGAAAGATTCACAAAAACAGTACTAGGGCTAAAAGAAAATTATGTTATGTGGACAAGTTGTATAAATTTGGTTGATACATACACAGTTTAAATGGATGAGGTGTGGTCTAAATGGGATGCTAAAAATTAGAAATTAATTCATTAATGCAGGGAAACTACTTTGGTGGGAGGACCTGACTCCTAGGTCAGGTGCAAAAGCAAACATGTAGTGGACGGTTTGCATCTCACTACCTGAAGGATATTGATGATTCTGCTGACTGTTCAAATGTCTCTTCACATATACTTTTCTTGATTCACCGGTGTTGTTGATGGCTGAATCTTAAGATTGTTTCCTGGTTATCTCATTCATCTTCACAATATGCTGCCATTTTCTTTAAAAGAAACCAATTCAAATTTGTATTTAATATCATTGTAAGGCACAGTACATTGACATTAACTTGACTGTATTCAGATAATGAAACAACATATCTGAACTGCTGTAAGATGGATTTTGTAAAGGTCAGTCTAGTTCCACTAGTTCCGTTAAATATCCAAACTAAAATTTTTGTTGAGACATTATGTATGCAAATTATTTTGATATTGCATTCATGATTTATGATAAATAAGGCAAATAAATAATACAGTTAAAATCCTTTAAAAGTCAAATGAGTCACACCTGAATTCAAACTGTTCTTCATTTGGTATTACAATACCTTTCCACAGGAGTCATTGTGCAGTGCTCCGAAGTGGGAACCCTGACCACTGTTCCCTTCCCTAACCCAAGGCCTCCGTGGCTGATCCTAATACGAGCTTACTGCTATTTCTTTGAAACTAGCTAACTCTAAGAATCAAACCTGGAACAAAATACTGCGGCACGGTGGCTCAGTGGTTAACACTGCTGCCTTGCAGCATCAGGGTCCCAGGTTCGATTCCAACCTCGGATGACAGTCTGTGTGGAGTTTGCACGTTCTCCCTGTTTCTGCGTGGGTTTCCTCCCACAGTCCAAAAATGTACAGGTCAGGTGAATTGGCCATGTTAAATTGCCCACAGTGTTAGATGTATTAGATGCAGAGGGTAATGGGTGGGTTACTCTGCGGAGAGTCGGTGTGGACTTGTTGGACCGAAGGGCCTGTTTCCACACTGTCTAATCTAATCAACCCTCAGCATGATATACTGATCATTGCTCCCAAACTCAATACAAAGATTGCAGAAAGAGAGTCAAAACAAATACTGGTAACCACAGGAATTGCAGGCAGGTTTGGGTCACTGTTGAAGATGCAGATATTCTGAAACAGATATTTTGAGCCTGTAATGTACCGTTCAAAATGGAGGCTGTTGTTTCATGAACTTCTACATGATTGACTCAGTACAGTTTGCTTATTCATGATGTGCACTTTACTTACGAAAGACATTGCATTGTTATTAAAGTCAGCTTCAGTGGAATAAAGGCCAGTGTAGACTGATTGGACAGAATAACTTATTTCTGCTGTGTATTCCATCTAAAATAGATTTGAATGGAACTATGTCTTAACTTTTAAGATTGGATTATGTAAATTTATGTGCTTTTGACTGCCTTGTAGCTTGTTTTGCAGAATGAGGAAGATTGTTAATTATGATTGCAGTGGTAGATGGAGTTTAATTGAGATAAATGTGAGGTATTGTATTTTGTAAGGCAAACCAGGGCAGGACTTATATAATTAATGGTAGGTCCCTGGGAGTGTTGCTGAACAAAGAGACCTTGGAGTGCAGATTCATAGTTCCTTGAAAGCGGAGTCGCAGTAGATTGGGTGATGATAAAGGCGTTTTGCATGCTTGCCTTATTTGGTCAGAACATTATGTATAGGAAGTAGGAGGTCAGGTTGTGACTAAACAGGACATTGGTTAGGCCACTTTTAGAATACTGTGTACAATTCTAGTCGCACTTCTATAGGAAGGATATTGTTAAACTTGAGAGGGTGCAGAAAAGATCTTTGGTGGATGTTGTCGGGACTAGAAGGTTTGAGAGGTAGGGAGAGGCTGAATAGGCTGGAGTCTTTTTCCCTGAAGCATTGCAGACTGAGGGGTAATCTTATTGAAGTTTATAAAATCTTAAGGGGCTTGGATAGGACCGACCAGCCAAGGTCTTTTTCCCACGGTTGGGAAGTCCAAAACTAGAGGGCATAGGTTTAAGGTGAGAGGGGAAAGACTTAAAAAGGACCTGCACCTCATGGAGAGGGTGATGTATGTGTAGAATGAGCTGCCAAAGAAAGTGTTGAAAGCTGGTACAGTTACAATATTTGAAAAGTATCTGGATGGGTATATGAATAGGAAGGGTTTAGAGGGATAAGGGCCAAATGCTAGCAAATGGCGCTAGGTAAAATTGGGATGTCTGATTGGTGTGGGCGATGTTTGCTTGCTGCATGACTCTAAGGGAATCTATCCTTAAAATCTGATCTAGGCCATTTAAGTGAAATCAGGAAACAAATTTTCCATGTGAGAGGTGATAAAACTCTCTCTCCAAAAAGCTGGGTACTGAGTCAACTGAAATTTTCAACATTGATATTGATAGCTTTTTCTTGGGATCAATGGGTATGGTCTTCGAGGAGAAAGTGAGGACTGCAGATGCTGGAGATCAGAGCTGAAAATGTGTTGCTGGAAAAGCGCAGCAGGTCAGGCAGCATCCAAGGAACAGGAGAATCGATGTTTCGGGCACAAGCCCTTCTTCAGGAATGAGGAAAGTGTGTCCAGCAGGCTAAGATAAAAGGTAGGGAGGAGGGACTTGGGGAAGGGGCATTGGAAATGCGATAGGTGGAAGGAGGTCAAGGTGAGGGTGATAGGCCGGAGTGGGGGTGGGTGCCCGAACGCTTTTTGATAAACGCTTCTGGACTCTTTTTTAAAGATTAGGTGGAACACCTTAAATAAAATTTATGGACAAATTTTTTAATTTTAGTTTCAGTGTGGGGTGTTTCTACAGGCTTCTTAACTAAAGATGGATGTGTAAAGCAATAATTCCTGGGAAAACTCAGCACCGCTTTCCTAACCTGCAATCTTCTTCCTGACCTCTCTGCCCCCACTCCCACTCCGGCCTATCACCCTCACCTTGACCTCCCTCCACCTATCGCATTTCCAACGCCTCTCCCCCAAGTCCCTCCTCCCTACCTTTTATCTTAGCCTGCTGGACACATTTTCCTCATTCCTGAAGAAGGGCTTATGCCCGAAACGTCGATTCTCCTGTTCCTTGGATGCTGCCTGACCTGCTCCGCTTTTCCAGCAACGCATCTTCAGCTCATCAATGGGTATGGAACAAAGGAGGTAAATGGAGTCATGATATAAATCAGAATTGGCCTATTTGAATGATGGGAATATCTTGAGCAGATCCACAGTGTGAAAGTACCCTGCCTGACCCACTGGACTGTCATCTTTTGTTTCTAAACATCTGGCAGTATCTTTCACCATTAGTACTTGTTCATTGTTTGCCCACTAATCTGTGTCTTTCCTTATCACCAGCACTGAGTGATTATATGCATTGGGCTCAGGCAGGTAGACATACCACCAACTTTCCTGTATCTTTTTGCTGGAGTTCTATTTGTACTGACACAGATAATTTCATAATGGGTTATTGACAGTATTTTGTGTTCATATTGCTGTTTGCCTTGTGCTAATGTTTCTTTCACCCTGTTGTGCAGTGTGATGGACAGCGCATCCCTTTGCCAAGCCTGCAGGGCATTGCAGTACTAAATATCCCCAGCTATGCAGGTGGCACCAACTTCTGGGGCGGAACCAAGGAAGATGATGTAAGTGCAACTTAAAAGAGTTTGTATTAAATAAAAATGAGTGCAATGGCTTCCTTTCGTCTGAAATCGGATTTAGGTATCGCTGACAAAACCAGCATTTATTGTCCATTCCTAATTGTCCTTGAACAAAGTGGTTTGTTAGGTCATCTCAGAAAGCAGCTAAGAGTCAGCCACATCACTGTGAGTCCTGAGTCATGTAGGCCAGTCCACGTAGGGATAGCAGATTTCCTAAAGGGCATTAGTGAACCAGATGTGTTTTTGCAAAAATCAATAATAGTTTCATGATCATCATTATAGATGACAAACTTTCGAATCCAGATTTTATTAATAGAATTTGAATTCCCCTAGTTGACATGGTGAGATTTGAAACAGTACCTCCAAATATTTACTTGGCCTTCTGGGTTACTAGACCAGTGATACTGCAACTATGCCACAATCTTTCCAGCTTGATGAGATTACAGGCAGTGTTCCTTTTGCTGCGGGGTGAAATAGAAATTACAGAGCTGAATATTTGTATTCAGAAAGTAATGAAGCACACTCTTTCTTATATGCTGACATCATTGTTAACTTTTGTTGATTCTTTATTCTGCAGATTTTCACTGCCCCTTCTTTTGATGATAAGATCCTTGAGGTAGTTGCTGTGTTTGGCAGTATGCAGATGGCGGTCTCACGAGTTATCAATCTTCAACACCATCGAATTGCTCAAGTAAGAGAGCACATCCCTTACCCATTTGCTTCCTTTCTTTCCCTTATGTTTTCTTCCTCTTATATCCTGACAAATATTTTGACTCCTTTGTTCACAACTCTATTGTGCCAGCAAGAAGGCTACCACTGGCTAAGCCGGTGTTTATTGCCCATCCCTAACTGTGTTTGAAAAGGTGAGCTGCCTTTTTGAATTATTGCACTCTGTGGAGAGTAGGTACACCTCAGTACTGAAGCCCCAAGTGTCAGGATTTGTAACAGGTCCCAATGTTCTGTGAATTCCAGTAGGTTCCTCTGCGCCACTTTCGAGTTACACATTTAACTTTCAAGTTTCACTACATTGAAACTTGAAACACTGAAGGCAACCCCAAAATCAATACCCTGTTAGTTCTGTTCTTCAATCTATCTATTGATGCGCAAACCTTCCTCTGAAGAATCTCACTTATTTCCAAATCATTTATTCTAACATTAGATGTGACTTTTGGCAGTAATTCTTTTACTCAACAAAATCTTTTGCAACTACTCTGTATTTGGAAAGTAGCAAATTATTCAGAATGTCGGTTGTAGCTCCAAAGGTTCATTCGACTGCCTTGACTATGGAATCCTGTCCTGTTTTATGGTTTGGCACTTACTCTCCAAGCATTTTGTGATTCTTTCTTCACAAGGCTATTCCAGATACCTCCACATCCCACATTTTGCAAGTACCACAGATCATAGCTTTAATGGTCCCCAAGTGAAACACAATTCTTAGACACAATGAATAACAAATAATAATCAAGATAGCAGGACCATGGATACAAAACTGATTGATGGATGAGAAACAACCAGTAATGATTTATGTATATTTTTCAGGCTGGAAAAAGGTTTGTAGTGGAGTTCCACAGAGTTCAGTTTTGGGACCTCTGCTTTTGCTAATATATGTTAATATTTTCAATCTTGGTATACTGGGGGCAATTTCCAAGTTTGTGGTTGATGCAGAAGTTAGATGCATTGTAAACGGTGAGGAGGACACTGATTAATTGCAAAAGATCATTGACAATAGCAGTGGTCGGACAATGGTACTGAAGAGATGTGCTCTGGAAATTGTCACACATCTAAGCTGTTCCAGTGCACCTAAAGCACTGGCATCTCCCTGACCATGTTAAAAATTGGTAGGGAATATTCTGTACAAAAAAAGCAGAGCAAATTCAGCCTGGCCATTTACCACTCTATTTGCCACTCCTTTTATCAATCTACTTTCCATCACTGAAGTGATGGGAGGTATCATCAGCAATGCTGTCAGGCAACACTTGCTTCACAATAACCTGCTCACTGACTCAGTTTGGGTTCTGCAAGGGCCTCAGCTCCTTAGTTCATGATAGCCTTGATTCAAACATGGGGTGAAGAGCTGAATTCCAGAGGTCAGGTGAAAGTGACTGCCCTTAACATCAAGGTCTGAGTGTGGCATCCAGGAGCCTTAGCAGAACTGGGATCAGTGACAATCTGGGGGGACATCTCTCTGCTAGTTGGAGGTAAACCGGGCACAAAGGCAGAAGATTGTGGTTTTTGGAGGTCAATCACCTCAATTCCGGAACAAATCTGGCCTAACCATTTTCAGCAGCTTCATCAGTGACTTTCCTTCCATCACAAGGTCACTAGTGGGAATGTTCAGTGATGATTTCAAAATGTTCATCCCCATTTGTTCTGCTCAGATACTGGTGCATTGCATGCCCAACTGCATCAAGATCTGGACATTGTTCAGGCTTGGGCTGACAAGAGGCAGTAACATTTGTGCCACGCAAGTGCCAGGCAATGACAATCTCCAGCAAGAATGTAATCATCAGCCTTTGACAACCAATGACATTACCATCACTGAATCCCCCAGCAGTCTGGGGGTTACCATTGACTAGAAACTGAACAAACTAGCCATGTAAATACTGCCCGAAAAGTCGATTCTCCTGTTCCTTGGATGCTGCCTGACCTGCTGCGCTTTTCCAGCAACACTTTTTCAGCTCTGATCTCCAGCATCTGCAGTCCTCACTTTCTCCTCAAATACTGTGAATACAAGAGGTCAATGGTCAGAAGTTAAGAACGCGACAACAACTAACTCATTTCCTGACTCCCCAAAGCCTGGCCACCATCTACATGTCACAAGTCAGGAATGTGATAGAATACTCCTTACAGGATGAATCTACCAGCCTGGATGAGTGCAACTCCAAAAATACTCAAGAAGCTCGCAATAATCCAGGACAAGGCAACTGCTTGATTGGCACTACATAACTAAGCATTCACTGCCTCCATCACTGATGCACAGTTGCAGCAGTGTGTTCTGTTTATAATGTGCAATGCAAAAATTCAGCAAAGCTCCTTAGACAACTCCTTCCTATCATTTAAAAGGACAAGAGCAGCAGACATGTAGGAACATCATTACTTGCAGTTTTCTCTTCAAGCTACTCACAGTGCTGAAGTAGTCAAAAATCACACAATATCAGGTTATAGTCCAACAGGTTTATCTGAAAACACCAGCTTTTGGAGCACTGCTCCTACACCTCTACATCATGCTAACTTGGTAATATATCACCATTCCTTCACCTTGCATACTGTTAGCCTTGACATTGTGGCTCTATCTACACCAAATGATAACAGCATTCCACAGACTGCTCACCATCACTTTTTCAAGGGTAAGTAGGGATGAGTCATAGTCAGCGAGTGACAGACACATCCCATGAGTGAATTTTCTTAAAATATTTGTGGTGTTAATAAGCCTATAGTGTGCAAGAGCAAGGAGGTTAAGCTGAATTTGTCTTAGTCAGAGCTCAGCTGGAATATTGTATGAAGTTAGAGGCACCATATTTGGGAAGGATGTGAAAACATTGAAGAGTATGCAGAATAGATTTAAGAGAATGTTTCCAGGCAGAGAAACTTAAGTTGTGAAGATAGATTAGAGAAATTGACTGTTTTCCTTGGAGAGAAAAAGGCTGAGAAGAGATTTGAAAGAAGTTTTCAAAATCATCAGGAGACTGGGTAAAGTGGATCGGGAGCATTTTTTTCCAGCTTATAACATGATCATGAACAAGAGGATTCAAATATAAGGTAATTTGCAAAAGAAGCAAATGTGATTGAGGAACATCTTTTTTCACACAACAAGTACTTAGGGTCTGAAATGCTACCTGGATGCGTGGTGGAGGCAGGTTCGTTTGAGGCTTTCAAGAGGGCACTGAATGATTATTTAAATAAAAACACTATTCAGGTTCAGTTGGAAAGGCAAGAATTTGGCACTAAGTTATAATGCTCATTCAGAGAGATGGTGTTGATGCAATGGGCCAAATAGCTGCCTCCTGTGCCGTAGCAATTCTGCAAAATCTTATTTATGTTACCCCACAAACATAAGTTGGGGTAATACAACCTCAAAACTCCACTGTATATCGGGGTAAACTCTACACCTCACATTCCATTCTCATGACTCATTTCTCACCAATAAATTCACTGTTATATTTATACACTAGCCAACTTCTAAAGAAAGAAAAGTCAATCAGAGAATGTTCCTTATGTAAGTAGTTACTGATTCCAAACAACCTGTCAAGAAAACATAGAATACTGTCAATAAAACCCCAAGTTACAGAGCTGGCAATGCAAACAGGCTCCAGACTGAAGGGTAAAGCTTAAGTAAAAAGCCACCTGTACTATAACTGTGAAACACAAGCCACTGCTTGTATAGTTAGAGCAATGGTAAAGGAAATGGAATCGGAATTGGAATTGTGGAGTAGAACCCAAAAAATAAAGTGAACATTAAACCTGTAGAATAGTTGTAAAATCCAGTTGATTCACCGGTGGCCTACACGTAAATTAAGACCCATATTGCATTGTTAACTCAGTGCACTCTGAATTGTGGTAGAAATTCTCAGGGTAACTAGAGGTTAGAAATAATTAACTTTCCCAGTGTTACTCACATCCTGACAGCAAATAAACTAAGATAAGAAAGAATGCAGCTATTAAAGCTGAGAATGTGATGGTTTATTCATAGATTTCGACAGCAAAAGCAGATTAATCTCCTCAGTACTTTTGCTTTTTTATCTCAAGTGCTGTGAAGTCACCTGTTTGCTAGGTAATAGCAATATGTAAAATGGCTTAATGTGCTCTTTAACAGAGCAGTTGTAAGTGTGAATGCGAGACTTGGCAAATTGTAAATCAGCCTTTGGTGCAATTTAGGTTCCTGCTTTACCTAAGGACTTTTTTTTGTCCCACTTCTGCCTCAAGTGTCGTGCCGTAAAGATCACAATCCTCGGTGATGAAGGAGTACCGGTGCAAGTGGATGGAGAAGCCTGGATCCAGTCCCCTGGCTACATTAAAATCATTCACAAGAACCGTGCCCAGATGCTAACCAGGGATAGGGTACGTATCAGCTCGAATGTGTTTTTTTTATCGGTTCATGGGGTGTGGATGCAACTGGCTAAGCTAGCATTTCTTGCCCATAGAGTTAACCACATTCCTGTGAATCTGGAATCACGTGTAGACCAGACCAGATAAGGACAACAAATTTCCTTCCCTGAAGAACATTGGTGAACCAATGGGTTTAAGTACGAAATATGGAGCGTGACTAATACAACAGGGTTAAATGAGAAACTAACCAGTACATCAAAAATGTTCCATTCTTCAGGTGTAAAGGAAATCGTTCAGTAAGGGCCTATGGAGCCCAAAGTATCACTGTATTGGTATTGAGTAGATGATCCCCATCAGTGATCATAGCACATTCCAGTCCACATTTGAAATGACACACTAAAATTACACATATCTTTGTTGATTGAAAATCCTAGCTTCAAAGCTTTTGCCTGACCGCATCTAATAAATACATCGATACATAGAAAAGTATCTTATGTATGGAAATAGATTTTAACATCTGCCTTAATCTGATGTTTTCAATCAATTATCTCCTGAAGTTTATTTTGTGGTATAGTGCTTGGTGTTTTTTTCTGAAACACTTTATTAAACTTTGAACTGTGACACCAGGTGAAAATGCAAAACTTGCAATATCATGATGAATTGGGAGACAGAAACTGCAGACACACCAATATTACAAGGATTGCTGCAATTTCTTCTTGTCCAACCATGCTTATGCAGCTGTAGTTTGGATTTGGTTAAATGATTTTGTGGGAGGATGGCTTTTAATGTTAATCACATATTGTGATTGGGTATTCTCATGCCACAGGCTTTTGAGAGTACCCTCAAGTCTTGGGAAGACAAGCAGAAATGTGAACTACCTCGCCCATCCTCTCAACATGCCTTGCAACCTGAGATAGTTTCAGAAGAGGAAGCTGCTGAGATCAATCAATTTGGCCGAGCGGCTGGAACACTCATCCACAGGTACGAGAGTCAGCAGAAGACCAATCCCAGACACTGATCTGTCTGATTTGTGATCTGGCAAAACTTTTAACATCATACAATCATGGAGACACAGAAGATGGCCATTTGATCCATTGAGTCCATGTGTCTTTCTTCAGGCTGGAGAGCCAAGGGTAGGCATTTCACGCTGAGACTCTGCTTTAGGGGCAAGAGTCTGGGAAGGCCTCAAATTCTAGACCTTGTGTAACATCACATACTGACCACTGCCTGATGATGAAAGAGTTGGTTTATTTTGAACCATCGACATACTAAAGTGGGGGACGAATCTCCAACTAAAGTTAAACACGACTTATTATGCCACATTGGGCAGTCCAGTAGACTAATTGAAATAGAGCCGGGGATACGAGAGCCATAAACTTTTCATTCCACAGTCAAACAAATTTTAAAAAACTCTGTAATCATACCTGTGACACTCAATGCCAATGTTTACATTACAAAAGGGAGTTGAAGAACTGCCTGTCAGTTACATGATATATTGTGGAGAACCAATTAAGAATTATAAGTTGTCTATTTTATTTTGTAAAGGGCATCATGTTGCTTCGGATAAATTCAGTTATAAGCTTTTTTTTAATACTGTAGTTATAGAGGCCAAGGTAAGAGGTAACGGCTGTATGGTTGATGGGGAAATGGTGGCTCCCATCCAACGTGCACCCATTTAAGCTCCTGGTCATAAAGGTCAATCAGCACCAGGTTTCTTCCTTTGATCCTGACCTTGTGCTTTGTTATTTTCTGGTCAGTTTTTGGATTTGGCTGACTTGGCAGCAAACCTCTCAGTCCAGAAAAATGTTTATCCTCTTTACTGTCTTCACCATGGAGCAACCCCATTTTGGCCAACCTTGCATTCATTACTCTGCTTTACGTTTCCCAAAGTTATGGACTGAGCCAGACCCCCTTAAAACATTTCAAGAAAGTAGCCCAGACACTAACTTTTCCAGGTGTTTTAAGCAGGTGTAAGTTAATATTCCAGGAGTGATGCAGCTGGCCCAACCGCTTCATTATAAACAAAACAGCATTTATTTGCAAGATTACCGAATGAAACGCAAACTAAAGAGAACAGAATGTAGAATAACTTAACCTATCTGAAAACCCAACAGATTATCCCAACTTAATGATGCTATTCCAAACACTTGCAACAATCCCCGTAAACGCCTGTTTGAAAAAAAAGGAAAAATCCAATACAATTTCTTACAGGAGAAATGTCAGAGAAAAGGGATCAGCATGGACCTGCTTCTTTGGAACCAGCATTTTCACAACTGACTGCTTGCTCAAACCAAACCAAACCAGAGAAAAGCTGAGCTGGGAGAACAGATCACTCCCTTTCATTGTTCAAGTGTTCTTCTTAAAACTTGAAGGCGTTTTGCCTGAGGCAACATATGTTAACTATAATCAACTTGGCCCAAAAACCCTTCAAACCTAGACACCCCAGAACCTGTGTCTTTACAATCGCATTGGAAAAAACACAAGGACAACATAATCTTGTTAAAGGAGCAGCGTTATCACACCAAAAATCTTCTCAAAATCTCTGACTTCCATTCTGTTAATCCGTTAGCTGACATTCTCCCTTTTTTGTGTTCCTTCAATTTTTCCTCTTCCCTTGATCCAGGATTCGGGAGACAGCACAACTGCATCATACCATGGAGCAGGAGCTTGCACATGCAGTAAATGCCAGTGCCAAATCCATGGACAAAGTTTACGCAAAGTCGAAAACAACTGAGGTAAGAAATGGTGGTGAAATCTGTGATCAGTGGGGATGTGACTCTCCAGACAGACAGATTGGATAGTCCATACAGATCGAAAGGTGAAAGATCAAGTCACTGTAGCCTTCCCAGACCATAGAGCTGCTCTCACGTTAGAAATTGATGACTGTTGGGGGTTTAAGCTGAGTGTTAACACAGCTCAGATGAGCAGAGAGGTTGAGAAGTACAGTCTTTCATGATGATCAATGGAAGGAGTTGAACACACATTGTTGGCATCACTCTGCATCACAATCCAGCCAACTGTGCTAACCTATACAGATCTGTAGCTGAGCCAGACTCTGTTTCCAAGTACAAAAGTCGAAATTGCTGGAAAAGCTCAGCAGGTCTGGCAGCATCTGAGGAGAGAAATCAGAATGACAGAAATTACCCTTCCTCAGCGCTCGACCCAAAACATTAACTCTGATTTCTCTCCATAGATGCTGTCAGACCTGCTGAGCTTTTCCAGCAATTTATATTTTTGTCTCTGATTTACAGCATCCGCAGTTCTTTCAGTTTTTAAGGAATTCATCTATAACTGGTCCAGACTCTGTATGGGTATTCTTAGCCGCAGCCAGGTCAAGCCAAGGCACAATTTGCACTGCCATTCTAATTTGCATTAAGGCAATATATTATTTTCCAAGGGGGTATCCAAAACTCATTGCAATAATATGGACAAGATCTTATGAAGACTCTTGTTTTACTTGAATCTAAACTAGGTGGATTCTCACTTCCTCATATCTCAGGAAAATAGGACTTGGGAGTATGTCATTTAGGCCTTTCAATATGCTGCACCATTCAACAAGATAATGGTTGATCTGGCTGTGGTCTTATGTTCATTTTCTGGTCTGTGTGCTAATATTCTTGACTCTTTCAATCAGCATACACCCCCCCTTTACCCTTACTCTGTGTTTTCTGCTGCCTAACCAACGACCAAGCTATATCTTAAATTAACCTCCTAATGCATCCTTTTATAATTTTCAAAAGAGGGAGAGAGGCAGAGGGATTGAAGCAGAAACCTGAGGCAACTGAAGTGAATGCGGCTAAAGGGAAAGTTGGGCTGCATAGCAAAAGTGAATGGAGGAAATTGCAGAGTCACGGTTACATCAAGTCCAGGATGGATTTGAAGATAACACTAGATTTTACATTCCAGGTAATCACGGAGTCAGGAATGGTGGGCAATCTGGACTGAAGCTGCTAATCTCACAGAATTCTCACCTGTACACTGAAAACTGAACAGACCTCTTCAGTTGCTTCATCAATCACCTTCCCTGCATCATTATGTCAGAAATGGGAAGGCTCACTGATAATTGCAGAATATTTAACACCATTCATGAGATCTCAGATATTATAGCAGTTGGTATCCATATGTAACAAGATCTGGACAAAATCCAAGCTTGGGCTGACAAGTGGCAAATAGCATTTGTGCCGCAAGGTTACAGACAATGACCATCTCCACCAAAATTGAATCTAACAATTGCCCCTTGATATTCAGCGCCCTCGCCATTGTTGAACCCATCACTGTCAATGTCCTGGATAGTTGCCACTAAACTGAAACTGATCTGAACCAACCATAAAAACACAGTGGCAAATCAGAGGTTTGGAATTCTGCAATGAGTAATTCACATCCTACTGTTGCAATGCCTGTTTTGCATCTACAAGGCACAAGTTAGGCATGTATTGGAATACTCTCCACTTGCCTGGATGAGTGCAACTCCAACAACCCTGACGATATTCAACACATTTCAGGACTCAGTAGCTTACTTGTGTGGAACTCCATCCCCCACATTCGATATTCATCTACAACAATGCATCATATCATCTATTTGATACACTGTAGTACCTCATGAAGTCCCCTTCAACAGCACGATTGAAGCCCATGACCTTAACCATTTGGAAGGAGATGCAGATGCTTAGAAACACCACCGCTTGCATGTTGCCCTTTAAGCCACACACCATCCTGACTTGGAATCACATCACTGTTTTGTTATTGTTGCTGGGTTGATGTCCTGGACGTCCCGTCCTTTCTGACAGCACTGCGATTATACAGTATTGCACTTACACCCCAAGGACTACTGCGATTGAAGGAGGCAATGCAACTCCACTTTCTGCAGGGTAATTTGAGATTGGCAATAAATGTCAGCAGCAAAGCCCACAAGAGTAGGAAATGTTTAAAATAATCTCCCCATTGAGAATAGAGGTAGAGACATGAAGGATCAAGTAAACGTACCTCAATGATGCCATGAAGAAATGAAATAACTGCTGATGGGGCAGCTAAAATATGAATGGAATAGGCTTCAGTGAATTATGGTAACAGAAGGCTGGATTTAGAAATGAATGGACTCTTGATGGGATTGATGGTTTTTTCTGATCAAAGTCTCATGAATATTGCTGGTAATATTTGTATGATATGATGGGTAAAGACAGCATCCAATTTAGTTTTAGTATTCTATCTTGCTGATCATCCTTGAACCAAGCAGTATCTAGATGGACAAATGCATTATGATCCGTTGACTGAGGCACCAGAACTTGATCTTTCAGAGGAAATCAGTAGGAATGCAGAAAAAATACTTGATCATATCTCAAAAGTCTGGTCTTAAACAATAATACCCTGCTGCTTTCAAATTTGCACAAAGAAACCTTATGCCCGAAACTGCCAGCTAACAAGAATTGAATATCCCAAACATTGGTTACCTTGTTCCTGCTTTGATGTTTTGCACAGCGTTTCAATGTGAAAGCTGCACTTATCTCTGTCAAATAAACGGGATGAGTCCCCTAACAACTGAGGGAAAAGTAGGAAGTGAGGCTGCGCAAAATATGTCTTTCTGCAATACCCTGCATGGATCAAGGGATACAGAGAGTGACTCGATATCAAAGGCAGGTCCTAATTCTCCACTGTCCTTGTTGCCAGTCTCCAAAGTTCCATGTAACATCAATTGCAAAAAAATTAAAACTATAAGAATGTAAGTAATAGGAGCAGGAATAGTCCTCTTGGCCCACCAAACCAAATGTTACATCATTCAGTAGGATCATGGCTGCTCTGATTATGGCCTTCTTTGGATCAAGTTTTGCTCATCCATCGTGCCCATCCCTACAAATCTCCATTGAAACCACACACCTAATGCATTAAATTCAGCGTTTTCACCCATGCTTGCAAAGTGCTATATCATCTCTCCTACCTAATCGCTGCAATCTTCCTGAGTCCTACACCCCAACTGATTGAAACTGACCGTTACAACCTTCTCCAGCCTTATGTCCCAGCTCTGAAATCCCAGCCTTCAAATTTAGCTTCTTTTGCATTCTCCACTCAGAAAAAGCACCTTCACCTTTTTCAGCCATTGCTCCTTTAGATTTGTTTGAAAGCTCTTTGTCTTACTATCGTATTACTCTTTTTGAAAAGTCTCCTCAAAATCTCTCTTTGACTAAGTAATCACCTCCCCTGACTTTTATTACAAATGGGTGTTGTTTTTTTTCTCTATGATGGACCTTAGAATGTTTACTGTGCAGAAGGTAGTTCATCAGCGCAAGATATTGTTGTATGTTCTTGAGTGATTTCTTGGTTTCACTGTGAGCTGATGTGAAGTGATGTGTGGCATTAATGACATTACTGTCCAGCAACCTTCCAAGACCTGCTGCAGATTTAAAGTGACTCCCATCTTATGATTTTCTCCAAAGGGCCTGAGTTGCAGCCTAGTGATGGAAATGGTCAACAATGGGAAAGCTTTACACAACGAGACAGAGCTTCTTCTGGCAGGCAAAATGTCTTTGGTAAGAAAAGAGCTAAATAAAAAAAAAACTGAGCCTCGTTTGCTATGCAGAATAACACAGTGAGTTCCAGGTTAACAGCTATTTGAAGTGTCTCAGTAGTTTATATGTACTGTAATGGAATAAGTTGCTTACTAATGGCAAATTGAAGAGTTCCAAAGGTGCAGTGCATTATAGGCTGGAAAGTAACTGAGCAATCTGAAAAATTTACATGTAGAATAGCAAATATTCAAATGGGTTATAGGTTGGAATCTAGTCAAAGTATTCCAATCATCAGCATACAGCATATCAGATACCTGGGAATCAGATGCAGGCTAGAATTCAGTTGAGGGATTTGGGTAGATTAAATGTAGAATCGTTGATTCTAGGAGTAATTAAATCCAGAATGGTTTGGAGAATATGATTTATATATTTGTTTTAGACTCTGCATTAATGGGAATTTAACAGATTTGTTATTATGCAGTTGCAACATTCTAAGGTTTGAAGTGTCAGGTGAATCCTGTGATTTAGAGGTAGAACTAAATCTTTGGAATAAAGCAGTATTTAGTATAAAATCACCACATGATTTTGCTATTTAGCTGATACAAACTTAAAGAAGATTTTTACAGAAGATTTGTACGTCTGACCAGTGAATGCCTTTCTGTGATATTATTTCTTTATTTGCTGTTTGTATCTCTCCTGAAGTCAGTAATATTTGCTGGGGTAACAGTTCTAAATGTCCTGCCAATCTTACAATGCTTCACCCAAATGGTTTATTCACCCTTAAACGTGTGATGCTAATCCCAGATATCAGCAGGGAATTTGACCATGCAGGAACTCTCAAACAAGACTGAACACAGCTGCATGCACAATGCCTGTGCTTTCATCTTTCAATGGTGATAACTGGACAGCAGTTAGAAGCAGGAAACCTGCATCATTTCCCCATTCCCTTTTTCAAAGAACTGAGGCCATATCTATCACTTTCCCCACTGCCTTGAATGAGACTGTGTGGCTGAGCGCGCATTGGGAATTAGAATTACACCTAGAAGAAAGGAAGATGATTGTGGTTGTAAGTAGCTCAATCATCTCAATCTCAGGAAAATCGCTGTTGGATTTCAGCACCTTGTGTAATTCCTCCAGTGTAGAAGCAGCGCATATCCAAAGGCCTCAAAACCTGGAAAACAACTAGACTTGGACTGATAAGTGACAAGTCATATTCATGGCACATGTGCCAGGCAATAACCATCGCCAATAAGAGAGGGTCTAGCAGTCTCCCTTTCTCATTCAATGCCATTACTATCACCCCAGTATCAAAATCCTAGAGATTGCCATTGACCAAATTGAGCTGGACGAGCCATATAAAGAGTGTAGCTATAAGAGCATGATAAGAACTGTGAATTCAGTGATGAATAACTCACTTTCTGATATTCCCCTTACTGTCTGCAAAGTACAAGGTACAAATCCAGGAGTGTGATGCAATAATCTCTGCTTGCTGGGGGGAGTGCAACTTCAACAACACTCAAGGAGCTCAGGACAAAGCTTGCCTGATTGGCACACCGCCCACTATTTTGAATGTTTCTTGTCCACCAATGCAGAGTGGCAGTAGTGTACAACATTTACAAGATGCACTGCAGCAAATGCCCAGTGCTCCTCAGATAGTACTTTGCAAGTTCAAACCTCTACCATCTAGGAAGACAAGGCTGCAGATACAGGGGTATATCACTACTTGCACGTTTCCCTCCAAGCCACATACGATCCTGACATGGAACTACATAGCTTTTCCTTAAGTGTCCCTGGGTAAAAATCCAGAATTCTTTTCTAAACAGAGTTGTGGGTGTCCCTGTGCCGCATAGTTTTCAGCAATTCAAGAAGGTAACTCACTACCATGTTATAGAATCATATAGCACAGAAACAGACCGTTCAGTCCAACCTGTCCATGCTGACCAAGTTTCCCAAACTAAATTAGTCTCATTTGCACTTGGCCCATATCCTTCTAAATCTTTCCTATTCATGTACCTATCCAAATGTCTCTTAAATGTTGTAACTAAACCTCTGTCTACCACTTCCTCTGGCAGTTCATTACACATATGAACCACCCTCTGTATGCAAACATTGCCCCTTAGGTCCGTTTTTAATCTTTCTCCTTTCACCTTAAAAATATGTTCCCTAGTTTTGAACTCCCACAGCTAGGGAAAAGACCTTTGCTATTCACCTTATCTATGCCGCTCATGATTTTATAAACATCGATAACGTCACCCTTCAGCCTCCTACGCTCCAGTAAAAAAAGATCCGAGCTTATCCAGCCTCTTCTTTCCCTCAAACTCTCCAATCCTGGCAACATCCTTGTAAATCTTTTCTGCACCCTCACCAATTTAGTAATATCCTTCGTATAGCAGGGCAACCAGTACTGTCCACAGTACTCCAAAAGTGCCCTCAACAGCGTCCACTACAACCATAACATTACATCCCAACTCCTAAACCAATGGTCTGAGCAAGGAAGGCAAGCATTCAAAATGCCTTTTTTACCACTCTGTCTACCTGTGATGAGACTTTCAATTAAATGTATACCTGAACCTCTAGATCACTCTATTCTACAATACTTCCCAGGGTCCTCCCACTTACTGTGTAAGACTTGCTCTTGTTCATCTTACAAAAATACAACACTAATATCTAATGTAGTTGGGATGAAAAGCGTTTTTGATTCAGAGCAAATTGGAATCCTTACTGAATGTGAAATCAAACCCGGTTTTGTGGCAATTTCACATGCATCGGATTAGGTATCCTGTACTACTCCCGGACGCTAGCTGTCTGAAACCCAGAGACCATAACTGCTGAGTCGTTCACTTCTGATCTTTAAACATCATAAAACACAAGAGAGAAAGTACATGAAATTGCGCATGCATGTATTATGCTAGAGTTTGTTTTTATGTGACTACTGCTAAGCGTGCTGCTATATGCTTTCCTTTCTGGCTGCAGCAGTTGGATCCCCCTCAGAAGGATGAACTCACTGGGGCTCTGGCTAATGTGGACTTGCAACTTCGGAAACTAGCAGAGATTCCTTGGCTGTGTCAGCTCATTGAACCAAGTGATGATGAGGTAAGTTTGCAAACTTACAAAGGATTTTACTAAATGAACAATTTGTAGATTGGCACATGTTAGATGGTGTCTGCTTTTTTGCCATTTCTTTCCTTCCCCTCTTGAAGGTGCTGATTTTCCAGAAATACAGTTTTGTCTTCCTTGGTCAGAATGATCTAAAACTCATTAACAAATGAGTTTATCAAATTGCTAATTGAGATTTTGCTGTGTGGAGTTGGCACATTCTCTCCGTGTCTGCGTGGGTTTCCTCCAGGTGCTCCGGTTTCCTCCCACAGTCCAAAGATGTGCAGGTTAGGAGAATTGGCCATGCTAAATTGCCCATAGTACATTAGTCAGGGGTGAATGTAGGGTAATGGGTCTGGGTGGGTTACTCTTCGGAGGGTCGGTGTGGACTTGTTGGGCCGAAGGGCCTGTTTCCTCACTGTAGGTAATCTAATCTAATCTAATCTAATTGACTCCAAATGGATGGTGACCAGATGCTTCAGTCCATAAGAATTTGAAGCAGGAGTAGGCAATTTAGTTCCTTAAGTCTATTTCACCATTTAATACAATCAGGGCTGGTCTCACCTTGGCTGCAATTCTACTTTCCTGCTTGCTCCTAATAAGCCTTTAACCTGTTACTGATTAAACATCCGATGATCAACTCCTGAAATGTATTCAGTGTCCTGGTTCAACTAAGTGTCTACTGGTACTCGCCCAGCCTGTCATTCACCTTGATGCAATCATGCTGCATGACATGGGAATTAATGAGCTAACATTAAACTCTCCATTGTCGAAAAGGTACTTGCACTCTGGGGACAAAAGCTAATATTTATGTAGCTGCTAGCAGCCCAATGTCAAGATGGATGGAATTATGGGCCACATGAAATCTTATTTAAAATCTCATTGCTGTACCAACAATGAGTCTCAGGCTTCAATCTCCCTCAAAGACAATGACCAGCCTTCAATCTAATCTGGACAGGACATTGTCTTTGCAGCCGTTCACTCCATAAGTGGAAGATTGTGACCATCGGCCCCAGACCCATGGAATAATCAACTGCCCACTAATGTTTTTCACAGAGAAAACCTCACTTTCACCACTCAGCATGTCAGGAGACCATCAAACATAATAATCGTATGAAGATGTCTTTTAATGGCCTCCTGAGCAGGTGACATATGTTCTTTCCATGAGGTGTAATAATTAAATAACACTATTTGTAAGAAACAGGTGTTAGGTTCTTTTCCAAGGTTTCACACACAAGATGCAATTCACACGCACTAACTTCTGCAAACAGGTAAAACTTATTAAAGCCTGTACAAGCTAGCTGACCCCCTTTGACCCTCTTCACAGGCATGCAAAGTTGAGTCAAAAGAGGCCCCAAACAAAGGAAACACATCCCCTTTACACAGGTCAGTTGGTAATGCTTACAGGTACTCTGCCCACTCCCCACCGCCACCTCCACCCCAATAACCACATGCTAACCGAGGTACAATGGGAGGATGAGGTCATCCTCAGAGATAATGTAAATGCCCTAATCCTGGGGAATTGTTATGCAAACGATTTCCTGACTGTGTGATTCCCCAAAATAATGTAGGTGTGACATGTCCTAGCTTCAGGGGGATGGCTATGAAAGCACTTCTGAATGAGAGTTCAATTTGATAATAGCAGGAGAGTAGTAGTAAATGGCTGGCCAAATGATGTGTGAGTCATCCACATTCCTGCATGAATGTCACCCCCACCCAAAGACAGAACAGTTTAACCTTTTAACATTACATTAATGTCCAGAGAGATAGTACAATTTAATCTTTTAACATTACACAGGGAAGTTCTTTTTATATCCTGGCTAACATTTAACCCTCAGCTAATACCACACAAAGTAGATCTTATCCTCATTCATTTATAAATAGTGTTCCAAATAGTGTTCCTCACTTACCCACAACAAGGATAACAATTCTAATATTATCTAGTGACCATTAAACATTTTGGTACACCTTGAGAATGTAAAGGGTACTCCATTAGCTTTGTTACAGCTCTCACAAAGATTTCTTCTAAAATAACCAAGCCTTGGACTTGATGCCCCTGATTTCAACTAAGGAGAGTGCCCAGGTGTGGAATTGGCACAACTCTGCATGAGACAAGCTCTTTTAATTCTTGGGTCTCATCGCTCAAAAATAGGTTTGCCTCCCACCCAGTCCTTGCATCAATGTTGTGCATATATGGTGATTGTGTATACCTGAAGAGTATTGTATGTATATGACGGGTCCGGGCAGTTATTTATCTGTCTTAGTAATTTACATGTGCATGTGTATGCAACATATGTTTTATTCATTCATGCTACCAAACACCCATCAATTCCAAACATTTCTAATTTGCTAACTAACCTGCCATGGGGCATTGTATCAGATGCTTTCTGAAAGTTCAAAAACGTAACACTCACAGCACTACCCTCATCACTTGCCTGTGTCACCTTGTCAAAATATCAATTAAATTTGTTAGACATGGCCTGTTGTTGAAAACACCAAAGTGATTGTCGAGGATCAACTTATTTTTTCTTCAAATATATATTTGTCTTATACAGTATTATGGCCTGCATCAGCTTTCCCACTATTAATATCAAGCTGACATGCCTGTAGTTTCCAGGCTTAACCTTTGCCCCTTTCTTAAACAACATCATCATGTTTGCAATCCTCCAGGCCCCCAGGACTGTGTTCAGAGAGGCCTTGAAAACCTCTGTCAATGGCTGTCACTGCTGTTACTTCTTTACTATTCTAATGTCTTTGTGTATTGCTCAGGGCCAGTTATTAGAATATTCTAAGCGCACTCGCAGTGCCAAATTTCGTCTTGTGTCAAAGTTAAAAAAAGAAAAGAACAACAAGAACAAGGAAACTAGGGGGAATATGGGACTACCAGGTACGTGTGTGAGCTCTGACCCTCCTTCACTTCTGTGTTATGTGTCCTGTATCTGTAACTTGCATTGTCGTCGTCATCATCTAGATTTGCTGCTGTACAATCTGTTCATGTTTGGAGAGAGTTGCATAAATCATGATCACATGTACATCCACATCTTACCAATCATACCAGTTCCATTATGTTGATGGAATTTTGAATTTTTACACTGCAAATATAACTCCTTGGCTGAGGCATTTGTATTGTTGTATTAAGAGAAATCAGCAAGCCCCATTGTCACCTTTGTTTTTACAATTTCATATCTGATAGTGGTACTGCAGGCTCCTCTATTGTGGTACTGAGATAAAATCATGCACTTGTCCATATATCTTAACCCTGAATTCATCGTCCACTGAAGTTGTAGAAGGCACATGCTTCAGAAGGGTGCACAATGGAGATAGATATTCCAAAGCTGGTCTTTGACATTTGTTTGCAGGATGCGGGTAGAAGTTATTTCCGTGCCAGAAGATAAAGCATTACTTTCCCAATTGTGGTATAAGCCATATATACCAATAGATTCCTGCATTCTATCTAATCTTGATAAATGTACGATAAATGGTCTCCGAGAAACCAAATGAAATGTTAGCTATGGTCATTATTTCTACTGGAAGGTGAATATTTGGTGGTAAGAACTGAATCAAGCCTGACTCTGAGCCTTCTGACAGTGAAATACCATGCTAACATTTACTGTGCAGAACTGAGAATAGAGAGAGACTGGATACTGCAGCAAACCTACTGCTGACACAGTAGAACCAGAGCAATTTGTAGAGGCCTCCCTGTTAACCCTTGCTTGGAATAAATAATGACAAAGGAGCAGTTGTCCGAAAACTTGTGATTTCAAATAAAGCTATTGGACTGTAACCTGGTGTCGTGTGACTTCTGACTTTAGAATAAATAGTAGCTTAGATAAAAGGGAATTTCTCCTCAGTCCAAACCTGTGCAGAATTTCCTAAGCCAGATCTTTGATACTATATACCTTAGGCCTTTGCAGAACCTCTTACAATTGAACTCTGTGCAGAGTCTTGTAAACCAGAACCTTGCATGGAATCTCTGTCTTCCACCTGATCTTTCTGCAGAGTTTTCCCCTCCAGTATAAAAATGCTTACTCTGATTATTTTAACCAGTAATAAATTGTAGAAAATTAAAATACATTCTATGTTTATTATTTTAAATAGCAAATTGTATCTGTTTGGTGATATTAATGTATTACAGAAGCATTTGAGGGTGGGCTCCAGGCTGCTGTTTAAAATAGAACCTGCATTAGGAGACGCTGCATATTTGGGCACAAAATCTAATTTAATACCAGAACTGTAGTTTGCATCAGCACTGGATAACTCAGATAATTCCATATTTCCTAACTCATGTTATACTTCAACTGTCAGTTTTAATCTTGATTCCTACTGGTCAGAAAAATACAAACCAAGTTTAAGTTAAATTAAAGTAGTAGATTCAGGGGGCAATTTAATGAAGGGGAGTAACACATAATGAGTGGGATACAGAGGTAGAAGATGGTGGACGGCATATTAGCTCATTCAGCATGTACTCAACTTTGTTTTCAATTCCATTGATTTTGTTCTATTGATAATGTTAATTTTTTCTGTATTGGGGATTGATGTGAAGTGACCAATCTTCATATGATTTTAGCCAACGAATATCAGCACTGTTGTTTGACCCTGACTCCCAATTCTTTCCTCACGCAAAATCCATTTGCAACAAGAGTAAATGGAGCAGGACCTATGAACAATTCCTTCCACTGATTCCATCTCACTCTGGTACAGAAATTACTTATAGGGTTGACTTAGCTAACTGAGAACAGATTAGAGGTGGTATTTGAAATGCTGCCTCAGCACGAGACCAGGGAAACATTTACTAATGCTATGTCGGAAAGCTCACCTTTCATTGACTAGCAGGCCTGTTTATGAACTACAGTTTGACAGAGAGATTGGATGAGGCCAGTGGATGTTTGATCATATAGCCTGGAGCTCTCCACTCAAAAACAGATATTTCATTTCAGCAGCTGAACTGGATTCCACATTGGATTGTGTACTTACTGATTTAGAGTGTCTCCCTGAAATATCACTTGCAAGATTAGCTGATAGTATACTTTGCACTCTCTGAAATTTCTGTGGGCTTTTTTTTGCTAGCGGGTGATGGTTGTGCATTTCTCTTTGCCTTTGGGATTGTGGGTACTGAAGGTGGCGCTGCTCTTCGCTTTCCCACAGTGCATCAGTGGGGTACTGAGGAGGTGGCAGCCTGGTTAGAGCATCTTAGCCTGTTCGAGTACAGAGACATCTTCATCCGGCATGACATCCGTGGTTCAGAGCTCTTGCATCTGGAGAGACGAGACCTGAAGGTATATGAGTGACATTTTCACTTATGCATGAATACCAAACTAATACAGCCTGCCCTTATCAGTATTGTCTTTTCTGCTGTAACTTGCTGTTTGTTGAGATCACATCAGTTGGAAGGTACAGTGGAACCCTGAGCTCCAAGGAAGTTTGTAAAGAAGAGTTATACAATGGACAGGCTAATCTTGATTAGGCGAATCACCAGTGTGCTGGCAGCTACACACCCACAAAGCTTTCAAGACAAAATGCCAAATGCTATTGAAACTTTATTTGGGTAAGGAAAGGAGAATTTCAGGCAAAGAGTGGGCTCTGTTTGGGGACATTATACCATGACTTCGGAGAGCAACTTCACTCTTTTGGTACTGAGATAAAGATAGTTCTGACACCAAGATAATAGTAAATTGAAGCATAATCTGTAATTGGGTGCCGAGCTGGGGAGGATTCACTGGCATGGATTTTAATCTGAAGGCTTCTTCTCCGTTGGAGGGCTGAAAAGTCTGGAATAATGGGTTTCCCCAGTATCGTGCAGAATTTAACTACGGAATTGCTTTGGGAATGTTTCTGCCCACAGACAACATGATTGACAAGCTAGAGGCCTTTTCAATGGTAAGTCAACTGCACAAGGCCAAAGTCAACAAAGGCAGATATGTTCAAAGAGACAGTGAGACTATGATGGCTGAGGAAAATGGAATGAGTAGTGGAAGGCAGGGGTAAGAGTGAATAACTTTGACAAGAAAAGCAAGCACTCTTATTGATAACAAGCTGTCTTCTACAAGCCTATTGGACATCTGACCCTAAAACCAGGGGTGAGCAGGATCAAGGTGCATTCCTGTTTCTTATTCATTGCAACTTTGTCTTTGACATGAACTGCTCATTTATTCCTTAAAATTGAGATTTCCCCTATTGACTCTGACTCTGCCTGTTGTAGTTTGGTGTTGAGATTAGTGGTCTAACTAGCTGTAACACAGTACCAAGCTAATTACCTGGACAAGGACTCACCGGCTTTTTAATTGTTTTGGATAGTGGGGTGGTTGGGGAAGAAACAAAAAGTTTAAAAGTTGAGGTTTGTACCAGCAACCTGATGTGGTGCCAGCTGCTGCCTTGACTTTCTGACTATCTTGCATTCTGCTTCTTTCCTTCAACCGCTTATACCATTAGTACTCATCTCAGGGTAGCTATTGTTTAATCTCAAATATTTGGACATTTATGAACAAAATGTCGTGTAAGAACGCTCCCTTTCATTTCAGATATTTTATCCTCGCAGATGGGATTGTACAAGTACAACCCTGTGACGTGTGTATGTATTTATTAGGAATCTTGCATATTGCATGCTTTACCCATTCAAACTAACCTTATATCCTATGTGAAGATTTTCAAGCAATATTTTGGATATAGACGTGTCAACATTTTTCAATGTTATTAACCTATCTTCTTCTAGCTCTCAAAATATAGAGTATTACAGGTCCCAAAATACAAAGTGATGATATTGTGTCTCTCAATCATGTCTCTCAGAACTAACTTCGATTTTAGTTTTTACCTTTTGCTTATAAACTTGGTAGTTCAGATTTCACGACTTTCCACCATCTAATTTTTGAGTCTCTCCCAGGTGCCTGCGAAATGCTAGGCAAGGCAGGCATCCTTTAACCATCGTCCTGGCAACCAGTTGACCATCACTCAGGAATAATTTGAAGTTTAGATTGCAGTCATACTGTTCCTGAATAAGTGGCCTGGATTCAGGATAAGTGTTCAGGGTCATCCTGACCTATGTTTGGGTGCAAAAACAGAAATTGCTGGTGAAACTCAGCAGGTCTGGCAGCATCTATGGGAGAAAGCAGAGTTAACTTGTCGAGTCTGGTGACACTTCATCAGAACTCTTCATCATCAGTTTTGATGAGGAGACTCACAGGACTTGACATGTTAACTCTGCTTTCTTCCCACAGATGCTGCTAGACCTGCTGAGTTTCTCCAGCAGTTTCTGTCTTTGTTTCAGATTTCCAGCATCCACAGTACTTTGACTTATTCTACTTCTGTGTGCCCCCTTGGCTCCCCAGTCCCAAGGTGCTTGTAATGTTATTCCTCATTGCCAGGCCTACATTCTCACCTCAGGAATTGCAAACCACTGCTTCAGACACCTGAACATTTTAAAGTGAGGAGTCAATGCTCAAACTCAAACATCAACTCAAAATCTCACACTCATAATGAACCCTCCACATGTGCACAAATCCTCAACAAACACTTGAAACGCACATTGATCTGTGCCTTCAGACCTGGCCTCTCTTACTGCCCAAACAGTACTATAATGCTTCTGAGTGAAATGAATCGAGGACATTGTTAGAGAGTATCAGCTCACTGGACAAAAGGGCAGCTAATTCAGCACAAATTGGCAATCTCACTTAGGCAAGGGCTGACAGGAGAAATGGAAAATTCTTTTACGTAACCCCATCAGGCAACTAAACTTAAAGTTTGGCACTTTTCATGTGCGGAGAAAGTGAGGTCTGCAGATGCTGGAGATCAGAGCTGAAAATGTGTTGCTGGAAAACCGCAGCAGGTCATGCAGCATCCAGGGAACAGAAGAATCGACGTTTCGGGCATAAGCCAGAGGAAGGGCATAAGCCCTTCCTGAAGAAGGGCTTATGCCCGAAACGTCGATTCTCCTGTTCCCTGGATGCTGCCTGACCTGCTGCGCTTTTCCAGCAACACATTTTCAGCATTTTTCTTGTGCTGCTTGACAGAGCTGTTTAAAGAGCTTTGTCGGTTACTCTGTACCTGACCTTAGAATGCTTGATGGGACGTTATATTGGAACCCTTGCCCTGTATCTAGACTTCCAAATAAAATCGCAAGAATGAGATGACCTTGGGGTTGGTGAAATGAAGACCTGTATTAGGCACCAGTAGGTTAGGCACTGCACCCAGTGGGATATCCAGTGTGTACTAGAGTAGTAAGCGCTATAGAATTTCGCTTTTTAAACACCATGATGTGTATTGTATACCAATAGAATTTATTGTGTTCAAAGATTACATATGTACTTAAATATTTTCTGAATGGATTTTGATGGGGCCAGAAGTGGGTAACTTAGCCATGACTAATAAGTATTTGTGCAATGCTGTGAATAAAGCCCTGCTGTTCTGCTCTCTTTAATTTATCCAATTCCTATCCCATTCAGGGACATATTTCATTTTAAGAGAAGACAACATTTGAGCTGGTTATTGAGCTGTGTGGCAAAACTGTTGTTACAGGGACAAGGAGGAATGCATAGTCGGTTCCTGGCGACCTTTTTGGGCCATTGTTTTATCCATTTAACCCAGTTTCCTTTTCAGGTTACTCCATTTCTTTGGCCTACATTTTGTTTCAGATTGTTCTATTATTTACTAAACTAACACACTGGCAATAAACACCTGTCCTCTAACCTGTGTTTGGCAGGACTTGGGGATAGCGAGAGTGGGCCACATGAAGCGAATCCTACATGGGATCAAGGAGTTGAGCCGGAATACTCCTGTCAGCGAAGTGTGATGTATGTGTTCAACTCCTGCATATACAGAGCGACCTAAACTTCCAGCCCAATGCATAGAGGACCAGAGAGGCTAACCTTGGGCTGTACGTATCACCTTCAGCTAATCGGAGAGGGTTGGCCTTGGAACAGCCAATGGTTAATAAAACAATAAGAGATCGGATACTTAATCTCTCACCCAGTAGAAAGTGAGAACAAGGCTTAACCAATCAAACTGATACTGCATTCAAGGTAAAAAATCTGTCAAATCAGAATTCAAGTTACCTCAAGCAAATATCTCTGGCAACCAGTTAGATTGGATTTAATGCTGAAGTTCAGCTAGGACTAAGGCTGAATGCGATCTGCCCAAAATTTAACAGTAATCGCAATGAAGAGGAAGCATGATCCTTCGACAAAGGAATGTACCGCACACCAGTGACTTAATCTCAGAAACTCTTTGCAAAAGGGATAAAGCATCTCTTTATTATGTATACTCAGTGATTTAATGAAACTGTAATTTGGATGGAGCCTGTAGTAATTCACATCCACGGATATTAACTGAATCCTTTCATATTGTGATCAGTGACAGTTGGAGTTTGATTGTGGAGCCCTCCATTTCTCTCTCATCATAAGGGCTATCCACACACCTTTTGCAGAATACCAACTTTAAAAACATGGAAGTGCTATTACAATGTCTTCCTGCATTGATTGTCCTCAAAATCCTTGGTGTTAACGTGTTGTATCTCATTGCCTCACTGACTTAGACACATTAATGTATTCCAGAATGACAAGAAGCAGTCTCAAGCTTATGCATGTGTCTTAGCTATAACAGCACTTAGAACAGCACACAGCCCCCTAATATATTCTAAACTCAGTCACACTCTTCAACAGTAATGCAGCACTCATGTATTCTTACATGATACAGTCTTAGAGAATCAAAGAAATGTGAGAATAAGTCCTAAAGTGTTTGGACTAGATGAGAGTAAGTTTGGAAGTTTTCAGGATATTTGGAAATCAGTCCAGGGGTATATATGGTATCTGGAAGTCAGTCTGAATGTCTGTGATGTCTGAAAGTTAATCCTGAAATAATTGGGATAAATGACAGCCATTCTGTAGTGTTTTGGAATATGTGTGTGTCTGTGTCAGGTCTTAAGAAAGCTTTACACTTACATCATCTTTTATGACCTCATGACATTTACCTTACAATCAATTAGGTTTTCTGTTGAAGTGTAGTCACTGTTGTAATTTAAGAAATGCAAACAGCAAATTACCACAAAGAGTAATGTGATACTGAGTAGGCAGTCTGTTTATAGCAATATTGGTTGACAAATGAGTGTTGCCCTAGACAAGGGAGCTCCCTGCTTCAGATAGTGTTTTGGGAACTTTTGTGTCCATCCAATATGGCAGACTTGTTTAAAATCTCATTTAAAATTTGGTACTTACAACTATGCAGCACTCCTGGAGTATTTGAGATGTGAGAGTGGGCGTCCCAGTGTACTTGGGATGTGTAACAGTAAATCCTGGCATATCTGAGATGCTTGAATGAATGCCAGAATATCTGGGATACATAGGAATGAAACTTCTTTGAACTGGCATGTGTGAGAGTGAATCCTTTCAAGCTGGGATGTCTGTATGAGAGAATTCAGGTATAACTGGGAGGTATGAGAGTGAATCCCAGAGTGTCTGGGACGTGTGTGTCTATGTGAGAGAGAGAGCAAGAATTCATGTTTAACTGGAATGTGTGAGAGTGAATCCCTGTCAATCTGGGATGTTTGAGAATGAGTGCTGCAATATTTGGGATGTCTGAAGAATAATATAAATAAATGTAACCAACATTTTCAGGTATTCTGATCTTGTTGCACATAGTACTCCTCATCATGAGCTGATTGTTGTCCTTGATTTTACCCAGTGGTTGCAATACTTTTGCCATTTCAGTGCTGGAAGTTATTGGGATTTGTGAGGAAACACGTTGACCACAGGATTTTGTGGCACAATGCACTTCCTTCAAGATTTGTTTGCCAATTTCTTTTTTAATGTTTAATTTTCCTGCAGTTTTGCACAACCCTCAGCTGAGAAAAATAGAGCTGGCTGAGAATTCCTCTCAAAATCTCTATATATTGTCAACTTAATTTAAATATTGTTGTGGCATCGCCAAACCAATTGTTCTAATCTTTGTATCTAAGTTCTTCCATCACCTTTTCCATCTCTATTTCTATATCAGTCTTCACCATAATCCCCATTCCAATTATCCTGTCCTCCTATTGTCTATTTCACCCCAACCCCATTCATGCACTGTGATGTGCATGCCTTCAGCCTCTAGGTCCCAGTCTGTGGAGTCTCTTTGTCTCCTGTAAGAGCTTGTTTAACATCTATCTCTCTAATAAAGCTTTTGATCCCTACTTGATTAACTTTTCCTTTAAATTATTTTTTTTTCATTTCCATGCATCTCTTCCAGCACCTTTTGATGTACTTTCTGTCATGGAGCTGTGATTTAAATACAGCTGTAGGCTGGTGCTCTCAAGTTCAGCATCCCTTTGTTTAAACAATGGAACTCCCCAACCCTGGATTGTTACGTACTGTTCCTAGATACTTCTAATACCCACGTTGTTACACCCCATGCATATCACCAGCCTTGGCCCAGAAGCTGTCCTTAACCACATCTTTCACTCCATTTAACTTATTCAGGTTGAACTAATTCTCACTAATCTGCTTGATCTTGCTAGTTTTGATGCAGTTTGCCTTGGTGCTGAATTCCTTTGCAGGTCAAGCAATGCACTTAGCTCACAGCAGAAACATTATCAGCTTCACCGCCAGTCAGCCTTTCACAGTATAACCCACGACTGTTTCCCACACAATCATGACCAGAATCGTTAATGTGGGTAAACTCTCCAACCGATGGGGCTGAATAGCTGAATCCAATCTTTGCTTAGCCCAGTGTGGCCTATCTCTTATTAATTAGCAAAAACTAGCCACTATTGGGAACCTGGCATATTACATCCAAATGAAAATGCTGGAATAGCTTTTCTACACAATGGCTAATGAATCCTATTATTTTTGTAGTTTTAGCTGCCATGATTACAACCCACATAATGTATGTTTCACATCTCAGTGGCTAGCAGAGGACATCATACCAGGAAAATTAGATTATTCAGAGGGAAGTATAAACTAGCAAATTAAATAATAACATAGTTCCAAATTAGTCATGAAACAAGAGTAAGAAGGATCTTTGAAAAATTTGTTACAATGATAGAGTCCAGTCGTTCTGCAATTGCCATCATAGCTGCAAAAATGAAACTGAACGAGGAGAGATATCTTAATGTTATAATCCCAGTTTCAGAAAGTACCTGACAATCGAAAATCAGAACAAAGACCCAATGGTGTGAGATGTTTTACACACACAATCCCACATATTTTCGTTCGGCCTTATCACAGCACCACGTTGCCACCTTTTCAACAATACTACATTCCCAATTTCTCACCATGTTTCTGCCCTTATGACCCAATTTTCATGCTTTATCTCACTCATCTTAACACCACCGCCATATCACTCTGTCTTCCTTACTCACCTTCCTACCTATGTAACTTATTCACTTCTCTTTAGGGCACGTACCTCTGTTGACTATTTGTACTTTTCAGTTCCAGGCCCATAATTTGGCCAAAGTTCCTACTGCTAACATATACTTTTCTAAAATTTACTACATCCTGGTAAGGATGGAATGCATATATATTCACCTTCTCACTTCACAAATTTATCTAAATTGTTCATTCTGTTGTTTGGAAATATTTTTGACTGAACTGCCAAGTTAGTGATCTCTACTGCTGTAAATGAAGGTGCCATAATTGAAAGCAAAACATACATGAGGTAAGGATGACAAGGTTAAGATGTCAGTTTTCACTCTCATTACAGCTACACGTTGTAAATTCATCACTTTTCTCATGAGATAGGTAACCTTTATGTGGCAATGCAGATTACTGTTTAAAGCAAATATCATGGTTTTTATGACCTGACTCCCCTCTTGTTTAAAAACAAGTGCCATGTTACAGCTATGTAAGGATTAATTATTTCTTGCATTTGAGGAATCATTTTTAACAAAAAAAAAATTCTCAAAATTGTTGGTGCAAATATAAAAACATCACACGAATCAGGAATAAAGTAGGTGTTGGGGAAAGAAAGCCTAAGTTGAAGGATTAATATAGTGTTAACAGGGAAAAGTTATATTAATGGGGAAGCAGTTTCTTAACAGAAAAAGTGATGTGGTGCATGAATGGAGACACAAAATCATAATGGAGGGTAATGGTGTATTAAGGGAGACACTGAGGCTGATTTTTCATTCATGATCCCAAATCAAATATCTGTTATCCCTGCTGAAATGAGATGGGATCACAGTGCACAATGGGAAAGAATTTGGCCTACAATCATCCCACTGCCTTTGCCTAGATTTCCTTTACATTGCACCACTGTTAATCAATTTTATTTTGTCAATGTTATGCAGATGGAGATGGGAGGACAGGAACCAGGATTCCACTGGATTTTCCTGACGTCTGCCTCTCTCACCTCAGCTATATAAAAGGTGATAATAAGCCCAAGAAGCATAGGTAATAGCCTTGCATACCATCAAAGTAAAGAAGAGGCTTTCTAGCAACCTCCCCTACATTTGCTCCAGTTGCCATTTATCTTCCTTGCAACATGAATTCAAACGAAAACCTGCCATACATATCAGATAGTCGACCAGGAAATGGTTTAGATTTATGCCAAAATTGGAGGGGCAGGCAGGATTCCTGCCCAACCTAAACCATACCCCAGAGAGAAGACAGTAAATAACTAAATACAGCAGCAGTGCACCAACAGTGAGAAACAAGTGGGTTGATGAAGAAACATGGTACTTTAACATACAGCAAGAAATGCTGCATTAACAGCTCTTTTTGTTTTAAGAGAGATTACGTTGTGATGCAGTAAAGTCTGGGCGGTTACATTTTCTTCTAGTAGGACTGATTGGATTTCAAGTACTTTTATAGCTTTTGATACTTCAATCAACAATAACTTTGATATTTATCGAGACCGCACTTGCGTTCAGAGGGAAACTGGGTTTCTGTTGAAAGGAGTCCATAACTCTCTTAAATATGAGACTGTGTCTCTGCTTTTAGTTCTGTTTAAAGGAAGATTACAGTTCTACTTAAAGGGAGATTGCAGCTCACTGCCCTGTTTGAAGGTAGCTGCTCAGTACTGTTGATGTTTTTGTGTCTTTGTTAGCCAATAAAGGATCTGGCCTGAGACTCCAGGCTTGACAGATGATAGCAGGTATCACTGCACCTCTGCCTTAACTCGCCAAGTGACAGAATTCCTTGTTATTTACCTCACTCTCGGGAACACTGTTTTATTTAGAGAGCACCCAATGGATCAGGTTCTCTGGGTTCTGTCTATCTTCTGCCTCTCCATGAGGTCTGCATGTTGTATTTATTCTTAATTTATATATAAATATGATTGTGACTGTATTTTTGTACATATTAATTGTCATTTGATGTATATATTTCCTGTAAATACAATGGGATTGAATCCAAGCTTCCAGTAAAATGTTTTTTCTCAGTTTTCTGTGGCTCAGGTTTCTGTGTTCTTTGAAATGTTTATTTCTCTCTCAGTGCTGGTTTTTGATATTTAACAAATTTATTAGAATTCTGTGAGAATATAATAAGGTTGGTGTCATACATTTGAACTTCCAACAGGCATTCACTGAGGTGCCACCTAAGAGTGTACTGCACGTGGTAAGAGCGTCTGGTTTTGAGGGTGATTTATTCGCATAGAGGATTAGCTACAGTGGTGAGCATAAGTGGGTAATTTTTGGGTTACAAAGCTGTAACTAGTGGATTACAACAGGGATCATATCTGGGGCCTTATCTGTTGATAGTTTATATTTATGACTTGGTGATGGGGAAGACGAATGGTAACCAAACTTGCTGAAGACCCAGAGACAAGCAGGCAAGCAAGTGTGAAAAGTACAGTATGTGCCAAGGGATATAGGTAGGTTAAGTGAGTGGGCAAAATTTTGGTCGAATTATGAGAAATTGTTAGATTATCCCCTTTGGTAGGAAGAATAGAAAAGGTTAATATTTAAATAGAGACTCTACAGAGGGGTGTGTGCATTCTTGTACGTGGATCACAAAATGTCAGCATGTACAACAAGTGGTTGGAAAGGCAAATGAAAGGTCTTTATTACAAGGGGGGGTGGAATATAATTGTAAGGAAGCCTTGCTGCAGGTCGTTACTGAGTGTACAGAATGCTTCAGGTGCAGTTTTCGTTTCCTTACTTAATTAGGGATACACTTGCATTGGAACCAATGCCAAAAAGGTCCAGTGGACTGATTCCTGAGATGAAGAAATTGTCATATGAGGAACGGTTGAGCAGGTTGTGTCTGTGCTTAGTGGAGTCAACCTCTTGCATCTGATTCTGAAAGTGCCTGACAGGCTCATTATAGGGAGGATGTTACACTTGGGGGAATCTAGATCTAGGGGGCACAGCTTAAAAGTAAGGGGTCTGAATTTAAGGCAGAGACGAGGAATATCTTCTCGCAAAGGGTTATTACTCTTTGGACTGCTACTCCACAGAGAGCAGTTGTCATTGAATATATTCAAACTTAGTTAGACTGACCTTTGATCAACAAGGGAGTTATTAGAAACAAGGCAGGAAATTGGAGTAAAAGCCATAATGAGATAACCATATCTAATGGTGTAGCAGGATCGAAGGGCTGACTGGCCTGATGACATTTAGACTCTTAGGATTCCTGATGGAGGGCTTTTGCCCGCAATGTCAATTTTCCTGCTGCTCGGATGCTGCCTGACCTACTGTGCTTTTCCAGCACTACTCTAATCCCCAGCATCTGCAGTATCCACTTTCGCCCATTTTACTCAGTGCAACCCACCCACAGCATATCATGCATTACTTGCTTTTGAGATAAAGCAAAACCTGATATTTTAAATAATAATCTGTGGATAGATTTTAAAATTTAAAGATTTTTAAAAAGTCATGGGGGCAACCTTTTTGCGTATGGAGTGGTTCATGTGTGGAATGAACTTTCTGAGGATGTGGTGAAAGCAGGTACAGTTACAACATTTAAAAGATGTTTGGATAAATACATGACTAATAAATATTTGCACGGATTTGGGCCTAATGCAGGCGTATGAAACTAGTTTAGTTTCGGATTGTGGTCAGCATGGGCTAGTTGGACTGAAGGTTGTGTTTCTGTGCTGTATGACTCTATGACTTCTGCAGGTCCCAGCTAACCAGCCTGGGAATGACCACACGGGCCTGTTTTTTTTTCATGGATCTAGGTAATCAGAGAGACACCATCTAGTGGTACCATTTACAGCAACGAATCCTGAAGCTACTTTCCAGCCAAGGGCTATCTGCTGTCTTTACAGATTCTCTCACTGGAAAGGCTTTGAATTTTTTTTGTCCTTCTTCCATTGAGACATTCCCTTTAATTGACCTGTCACTTTAAATCAGACTATCATGCAGTGCATCACTGTTACCAGTGGTGTCATTCGTTTGAGTTTGATATTAAGATTTGTGAACAACACTGCAAAGGATTGCATGCCACAGAATTGAATATACTTGTGTTTCAGATCTGTCTTAACTAAATTGGACATGATCAATAAATGAGATTGATATATTAGCTCAATCAATCAATCTTAACCTTTCTAAAGGTCCCTTTCCATTTTGTGTGTTGAGGAATTTTACTCACAACTGGTTCAGCCTAAAGTGATCTTTCATTTCCCGGCTTGATCACTTTCATGTTATTTGCACAAAAACTCTAATTCTTCAAATGATTTTTGGAGAATTATTATGCCTCTGCTGTGTCCTCTTCAGAGTCGTTCATGATCTGGCACGATGACAGTACGGACTATGTGGCAGGGTGTTGGGAATCAGAGATTACAGAACAAGCCGTGAGCACAAGTTCATGGTCAACGGTGGCCTCAGTTGAGGGGCTCACTATGGGAACATGCTGCTCTTGATACTCATTTAAGCAGAGACAGTGTATTTCACAGCAATTTAGCCACCTTGCGCTGCACTAATGACCTATCATGGTAAATCAGAGAATCCTTATAAGAGATGAAGATGCTGGTTGAACAAAATGTCCTCAAACTGCTTGAACATTTGTCAGTCGTCGGTTATTTACCCATGAACACGGCCTGCTCTGCTACAGTGCTCTGAGTAAATATTTGAAGTTAGTCATTAACTGAGTATTTTCAGAGGTTTAGTTGGGTTCACCAAGCCAAAACGCCTTCCGATGTAAAGTGTTACAACTGGATTTTTGTGGACAAATTTATTTTTGAAGGTACAACAAAATGAAGTGTTCTAACCTTCAATTCAACTTTGATTGTAAAAGCAGAGATCTGGACTTTCACAGAGATGTACCATAGCCTGTGCGGTGGGTCAGTGATATCCTCAGGCCTGTGCGGTGGGTCACTGATATCCTCAGGCCTTTGCGGTGGGTCAGTGCAATCCTTAGATCTGTGCGGTGAGTCAGTGATATCCTCAGGCCTGTGCGGTGGGTCAGTGATATCCTCTGACCTGTACATGGATCAGTGATATCCTCAGGCCTGTGCGGTGGGTCAGTACATCCTCAGCCCTGTGCAGTGGGTTGGTGATATCCTTAGACCTGTGTGGTGCGTCCGTGATATCCTTAGACCTGTGCGGTGGATCAGTGATATCCTCGGGCCTGTGCGGTGGGTCAGTGTATCCTCAGGCCTATGCAGTGGGTCAGTGATATCCTTAGACCTGTGAGGTGGGTCAGTGATATCTTCCGGACTGTGCGGTGGGTCCATGATATTCTCAGGCCTGTGCAGACAGTCCATGATATCTTGGGCCTGTGAAATGGGTCAGTGATATCCTTGGGCCTGTGCGGTGGGTCAGTGATGTCTTCTGGGCTGTGCAGTGTGTCCATGATATCCTCAGGCCAATGCAGTGGGTCAGTGATATCTTGGGCCTGTGCAATGGGTCAGTGATATCTCAGACCTGTGCGGTGGGTCAGAGATATTCTCGGGCCTGTGCAATGGGTCAGAGATATCCTCGGGCCCGTGCGGTGGGTCAGAAATATCCTCGGGCCTGTGCAGTGGGTCAGTGATATCCTCGGGCCTGTGTGGTGGGTCAGTGATATCTCGGGCCTGTGCGGTGGGTCAGTGATATCCTCAGGCCTGTACAGACAGTCAGTGATATCCTTGGGCCTGTGCGGTGGGTCAGTGATGTCTTCTGGACTGTGCAGTAGGTCTGTGATATCCTCAGGCCTATGCGGTGGGTCAGTGATATCCTCAGGCCTGTACAGACAGTCAGTGATATCCTCGGGCCTGTGCAGCTGATCACTGACATCCTTGAGCGTATGCAAACCGTCAGTGATATCCTCCAGCCTAATCGGGGGTGAGTGATAACCTCAGTCCTGAGCAGATTGTCACTACTGATTAAACAAATGATCTGATGTGAAGGTATGGCAAATTCAATGGAATAATAGGTAATTCTATTGAAAATGTTTCAAAGTATTTGACATATTCGTCAAAAGTGAATTGTTTTACTGAATCGGTCAGACTGGATTATTGCTGTCGTGTGCGAGAGTGGCTCAGATCTGGAATGCACTGCTTGAGAGTATCGTTGAAGAGGTATATTTGGAGTGTCAAAAGGAATTGGTTAAGCCTCTAAAGATTTGTAGGACTGTGGAATAGAGATGTAGGAATGGGCCTGGCTGAGTTACTGTTGACAGTCAGCCGAGTGATCTTCTCTGTGTGGTAACCATTCTATGACGTTTTGAACATTTAGGACACATCCTGCAACATTCTGCTTCTACATATTCGGGCTGTTTTTTTATTTAGGTCTTACTTTACCAACGTTAGCAGAAATGATCTTGGTTACCTTGGCTTTACTCCTGAAATTTTCTTCTCTCTTTCCACTTTGCCATCATCTTTTATAAATATTGTCAGATCCATCATTCCAACCTAGCCCTCTGTCACCTCCCTGAACCACTCCTAACAGTAAGGGTCAATTTGTCTCATTGTTTGCTTTTTAAAGTACTCTGGGCCATCTCCAACACTTTTTAAAAAATATTATAAATACACATTATGATGTATCACGTAGAATGTGCAGCCCAGATACAGGTAATGACCCAATATTTATGAAGTAGCATTCCAACAGTTTGTTAAGTAAGATGTTAATGGATGTTAAACTATGTCAGTGCAGGATATTTGGCTTGTTTAAGACTTTGTCAAGAAAGAAAACTTTGATCTAAGACCTTGCATAATGTTGGGCAATAATGCAATCTGTAAAATATTCCACTCCATTTGAGGACATTGGATTCTTTCCTGGAGCCCATCTATGGGGAAGACTGCTCCATTGATCAGGAATTTTTATCAATAAAAATTCCTGATCAATCAGCAGTTACATATTAGGTACAGTAAAGGAGTGACTCCATGAGGAACTGCCCAAATCAGAACTTGTCAAAGTAATTGAATATCTTACTATTGTGCAATCTCCTTTGTTTTGGGCCTCCCAGACCATGCAAATTAGGTATGTTTATTTAAGAAGGGGAAATTGAAAAGAGACCTTTTGTGTTAAAGTGGTGCAGCAGAAGCAGAAACAAAATCAAAGGCAAGTCACTGGTGAAGGATCAAAATCTAGGTAAATAGAGTTGGAGGATATAATGCAGTTTATTAAGATAGTAAAACAGATTCACAAAGAAAGGGAGCAAAGATTGAAAAGAGAGCTTGGGTGCAATGTTGACTAGAAAAGGGTTTAACAGAAGACATGATAAAGGAAACAGGTAAGAAGCAAACCAAAAAAAGATGAATGATAGACTTGAGTTGAATAGGTGGCAAAATGAGTTGGAAATCATATGGTGCATTTAAAATAAGATTTTTATAGAGTCATACAGCATTGAAATAGACTCTTTAGTCCAACTCGTCCATGCCAACCAAGTTTCCCAAATTGAACTAATCCCATTGCATGTGTTTGGCCCATATCCCTCTGAACCTTTCCTATTCATACACCTGTCCAAATGTCTTTTGGATGTTGTAACTGTACCTGCATCTACCACTTCTTCTGGCAGTTCATTCCACATATAAACTACCCCTCTGTGAGAAAAAGTTGTCCCTTGGGTCCCTTCTAAATTTTTCTCCTCTCACCTTAGAAATATGCCATCTAGTTTTGATCTCTCAGTCAGTGGGTTATGATATATAAAAATTTCAATGATCAATAAACTGAAATAAAGACTTGAGTTTAGAGATGAAAGTACAAGAACTTTCCATAAACAAGAGAGTTGTCAACAGGAAGATAGTGTAAAGATGCTGTTGGAAGTGGTCTATAAGCCCCCTAATTTAATAGTAGGACAGAGAATAAATTGCTGGATGATGAGGGCATGTAACAACTGTAGTACATGGATTATACATGTACAAAGGGATAGATTGACAAAGGAAAACTTCACAGAGTCATTTTGGAACAATTTCCTAGAACCCATATGTTATGGAATCAATCCAGCTATTTTGAATCTGGTGATGAGTCAAATTTAATATATGTCAGAGGACAAGATCCCCTCGGAAACACGGCCATAACATGGTGGAACATAGCATGTAGTTTGAGAGGGAGGAGCTTGGGTTGGACGAGAAAACAGAAACTGCCAAAGAAATTCAGCAGGTCTGGCAGCACCTGTGGAGATAGAAGGAGAGTTACTGTTTTGAGTTAACATTAACTCTGCTTTCTCTCCACAGATGCTGACAGATCTGTGTTTCTCCAGCAATTTCTGTTTTTAAATCAGATAGTCAGTATCCACAGTTCTTTCTTTTATATTTGGGTTAGAAACAACTGTGCTGAGCTTAAATGAGGGCAGAGCTGACTGGAGTGGACAGGGATAGGAACTTAGCAGCAAAGATAGTTGAGGATCAACAGCAGATGCTAATACATTCTAGTGAGGAAGCAAGATTCTAGGAAGGGGATAAGCCAAACATTGTAAACTAGAAATATTTACATAAGCATCAAATTGAAAGGAAAAACATACAACATAGCAAAGATTAGTGGTAATCAACTGTTTAAAAACCAACAAAAGATGGCCAAAAGAAAAGAAAGGAAATAAATTTTGGGGTAAACTTGAAAGTAATATCGAGACAGTAAGAGTTTCTTATCGAGACAGTAAGAGTTTCTTGAAACATATAAAAAGAAAGACAAAAGCCAAACTGAACATAGACCCCTTAGAGAATGAGGCTGGGAAAATAATAAAAGGGAACCAGGAAATGGTCAAGGAGTTGAATAAATACTCAGCATCTGTCTTCACAGTAGTGGACGCTAAGAGCATTCCAAAAATACTAAATAATCAAGGAGGAGAGGAAATGAATACAATAACTATTACGAGAGAAGAGGTGCGAGGGAAGACCAATGGAAATAATGGACCAAGGGTTGTCATTGAACTCATCCCCACTGACCAGATTTCCTAAACTGAACTAGACCTAATGAGATGCATCGTAGGATTTTAAAGGAAGTAACTACAGAGACAGTGGACGTACTAGAAGTAATCTTCCAGAAATCCTTAAATTCTAAAAATGTTCCAGAAGGTTGGAAAACTGCCAATGTGGCATTTTTATTTAAAGATGGGAGGCAAAAAAAAACAAGGTATTGAGAAGGCAGTTGGCTTAAAGCCTGTAATTGGCAAAATGTTAGTGTTATAAAGGATGTAATAGTAGAATATTTGAAAAGATATAATGTGATCAAGCAGAGCTAGTTTGGTTTCACGAATGGGAAATAATGGCTGACAAGTTTATTAGAATTCTTTGACAAGGTAACAAACATGATAGCAGCAGCTGTAATATGTTTGGCTTTTAGAAGATGTTTTATAAGGTTCCATACATTAGGTTACTTAACAACATAACAGCCCATAGTGTTGGAGTTAGTAGAGAACATAGAACATTACAGTGCAGAACAGGCCCTTCGGCCCTCAATGTTGTGCCAACTTGTGGAACCAATCTGAAGCCCATCTATCCTACACTATTCCATTTTCATCCATGTGTTTATCCAATTACCATTTAAATGCCCCTAAAGTTGGCGAGCCTACTATAGTTGCAAGCAGTGCATTCCACATCTCTACTCCTCTCTGAGTAAAGAAACAATCTTTAATCATCTGTCTGATATCTATCACCCCTCAATTTAAAGCTATGAACCCTTGTGCTAGTGATCACCATCCGAGGAAAAAGGCTCTCACTGTCCACCCTATCTAACCCTCTGATTATGTTAAATGTCTCAATTAAGTCACCTCTCAATCTTCTCTCTAATGTAAATATCCTCGGCCTTTCCTCTCAAAACCTTCCCTCCATACCAGGCAACATCCTCGTAAATCTCCTCTGAACCTTTTCCAAAGCTTCCACATCCTTCCTATAATGCGGTGACAAGAACTACACATTGTGACTGCACCAGAGTTTTGTACAGCTGCAGCATGACCTCGTGGCTCTGAAACATAATCCCTCTACCAATAAAAGCTAACACACCATATCCCTTCTTAAAAACCCTATCAACCTGGGTAGCAAATTTCAGGGATCTGCATACATGGACACTGAGATCTCTTTACTCATCTACACTACCAAGAATCTTATCATTAGCTCAGTACTCTTCATTCCTATTGCTCCTTCCGATGTGAATCACTTCACACCTTTCCGCATTAAACTCCTGTTACCATTCAGCCCAGCTCTGCAGCTTATCTATGTACCTCTGTAACCTGCAACATCCATTAGCTCCATCCATGACTCCACCAACCTTAGTGTCATTTGCAAATTTACTAGCCCATCCTTCTATGCCCTCGTCTAGGTCATTCATAACAAAACAAAAGTGGACCCAAAACAGATCCTTGCAGTATACCACGAGTAACTGAACTCCAGGATGAACATTTCCCATCAACCACCACCCTCTGTCTTCTTTCAGCTAGCCAATTTCTGATCCAAACCACTAAATCACTCTCAATCCCATGCTTCTGTATATTGTTCAATAGCCTACCGTGGGGAAACTTATCAAATGCCTTACTGAAATCTATATGCACTACATCAACTGCTTTACCCTCATCCACCTGTTTGGTCACCTTCCCAAAGAACCCAATAAGGTTTGTGAGGCATGACCTACCCTTCACAAAACTGTGTTGAGTATCCCTAATCAGCTTATTCCTCTCTAGATGATTATAAATCCTATCTCTTATAACCTTTTCCAACACTTTACCCACAACCAAAGTAAGGCTCACTGGTCTATACTTACTAGGGCTGTCTCTACTCCCCTCCTTAACAAGGGGACAAAATTTGCTATCTTCCAGTCTTCTGGCACTATTCCTGTAGACAATGACGACATAATGATCAAAGCCAAAGGCTCGGCAATCTCGTCCCTGGCTTCCCAGAGAATCCTAGGATAAATCCCTTCCAGCCCAGGCATTTTTCACACTTTGCAGAATTGCTAACGCCTCCTCCTCGTGACCCCCAATCCCATCTAGTCTAGTAGCCAATATTCTCCTCCGCAATATTGTCTTTTTCCAGTGTAAATACTGATGAAAAATATTCATTTAAAGCTTCCCCATCTCTTCAGACTCCATGCACAACTTCCCACTGCTATTCTTGATTCGCCCTAATCTTTCTCTCATCATTCTTTTATTCCTGATATGCCTACAGAAAGCTTTGTGGTTTTCCTTGATCCGATCTGCCAGTGACTTATCGTGGTTTTCCTTGATCCGATCTGCCAGTGACTTATCATGTCCCCTCCTTGCTCTTCATCGCTCTTCTTTAGGTCTTTCCTGGCTAACTTGTAACTCTCAAGCGCCCTAACTGAGCCATCACGTCTCATCCTAACATGAGCCTTCCTCTGCCTCTTGACAAGAAATTCAACTTCTTTAGTAAATCATGGCTCCCTCGCTCGACCACTTCGTCCCAGCCTGACAGGTGCATACTTACCAAGGACACAGCTATTTCTTGAGTAAGCTCCACATTTCAATTGTGCCCATCCCCTGCAGTTTCCTTCCCCATCCAATTCATCCTAAATCTTGCCTAATCTTGTCATAATTGCCTTTCCCCTAGCTATAACTCTTGCCCTGTGGTATATACCACTCTCTTTCCATCGCTAAAGTAAATCTAACCGAATTGTGGTCACTATCACCAAAGTGCTCACCTACCTCCAAATCTAATACCTGGCCTAGTTCATTACCCAGTACAAATCCAAAATGGCCTCACCTCTTGTTGGCCTGTCTACATACTGTGTCAGGAAACCTTCCTGCACACATTGGACAAAAACTGACACATCTAAAGTACTCGCACTATAGTATTTCCAGTCAATATTTGGAAAGTCAAAGACCACCATAACAACTAGCCTGTTACTCTCACTCCTATCCAGGATTATCTTTGCTGTCCTTTCCTCAACATCTCTGGAACTATTCGGAGACCTCTCCTTCCCTGTTTCTAATCTCAGTCCATACCACCTCAGTAAACAAGTCCTCAAACATCCTTTATGCCACCGTAATACTGTCCTTGACTTAACAATGCCATACCTCCCGCTCTCTTACCACCTTCCCTGTTCTTACTGGAACATCTAAATCCCAGAACCTGCAACAACCATTCCTGTCCCTGCTCTATCCATGTCTCTGAAATGGCCACAACATTAAAGTAGATACACTTCAAACCACCTTCCTGCTTGCCGGTGAACTATTGTGACCTTGAAACCTCATTTCTGAACTCACTACTCTCAATCTCCTGGACACTGGAACTACATTTTCGGTTCCCATCCCTGTGCTGAATTAGTTTAAACTATCCTGAAGAGCATTAGCAAATCTCCCCCCCAGGATATTGGTACCCCTCCAGTTCAGATGTAGACCATTCTGTTAATTGAGGTCCCACCTACCTCAGAATGAGCCCCAATTATTCTGGTATCCGAAATACTCCCTCCAGTACCATCCCTGTCACCACGTATTCAACTCGTCTCTTTCCCTATTCCCCGCCTCACTAGCACATGGCACGGGCAACAAACCAGAGATAACAACTCTCTTTGTTCAAGTTCTAAGCTTCCACCCCAGTTCCCTGAATTTCTGTCTGAAATCCTCATCCCTTTTCCTTCCTATGTCATTAGTGCCTATGTGGATCACAACTTGGGGCTGCTCCCCCTCAAGGATCCCGAATACACAATCCATGACATCATGAACCCTGGGAGGCAACTAACCAACTGTGAGTCTTTTGTTTCCATAGGACCTCCTATCTGTTCTTCTAACTATGGAGCCCCAATGACTAACACTCTGCTCCTCTCCCCCCTTCCCTTCTGAACAACAGGGACAGACTCTGTGCCAGAGACCTGTACCCCATGGCTTACCCCGGTAAGTCATCCTCCCCAACAGTATACTTGTTATTGAGGGGAATGACCACAGGGGATCCTGCACTGCCTGTCGGTTGCCTTTCCATCCCCTGACAGTAACCCATCTGCCTGTTTCTTGTACCTGAGGTGTGAGTACCTCTCAGTAACTCCTCTCAAGAGCCCCCTCTGAATAATCCAAAGTACATCCAGCTCCAGTTCCAGTTCCCTAAAGCGGTTTTGGAGTTTGGAGCTGGATGTGGGTGCACTTCCCGCAGATGAAGCCAGCAGGGACACAAGTGGTGACTCTTACCTCCCACATTCTGCAGGAGGAACGTTCAACTGCCGTAACCACCACTCCCACTATTCTAAATTCCCAAAGAGACTGTACAAAAATAAAGAATAAAAAAAAACTAGTTACCTTACCAATCCGGCACACAGAACCTTTCTTTGGTTAAACAAGGAGGATGGGAGGGAGAGACTATGTAGGTAGTGTTTTGAGTAATGCAACCACCCAAATATATTACTTCACTTCCTCAGCAGTCTCATGTCTGCTCCTGCTCAGCGTATGCTCCACTTATTCATGAGGAAAGTTTCTAAATCAGGGATTCACCTTCCCATCAGCCCCACACTTCCACTCTTCCTGCTGCTGAATCAAAAACGGAGGGCCCCAACACTCAAGGTAAGGTTTTAAATCAGGGATTCACATTCCCGGCAGCCTCCTGGCCGACGCTCCCACTCTTCCTGCTGCTGAAACAAAAGCAAAATTAGCATGAAATATATATTAGCATGAATCAAAGATTGGTTAACAAAGAAGACATAGCATTGGAATAAAGGGTTTTTTTTTCCAGGAGAGAAACTTGTGGGATACCATGTTATCAGTGCTGGGGACACAATAATTTACAACATAGATTAATGGTGTGGATAAGAAAAGTGAATTACTGGAGCCAAGTTTGTAGATGACCACAAAATAGATGAGCAGACAAGTGGTAAGGATGACACACAGAATCTGCTGAGGAATACAGGTGAAGCAAATGGCCAGAAACTTGACAGATGGAACATAAAGTGGGGAAATGTGTGGTCATTCTCTTTGGCAGGAAGAATAGAGGAGCTGAATGTTGTTTAAATGGAGAAAGACTGCACAAAGCTGTGGGATACAGGAATTTGGGAGTCCTTGTGCATCGATCTCAGAAAACTAACAATCCAAGTTCACTATGTAAAGGGAAAGCAAATGGCCTTTATTTCAAAGAGAATGGAGTATAACAATAAAAATAAAGATGTTTTGCTAAAACTATACAAGGCTTTAATGAGACTGCAGCTGAAATACTGTGATTGGTTTTGGTCCTTTTTTGGAGCTGGCATTTCCAGAGTTCACATAATTCAGAGAATAGTGCTTAGGCAAACAAAAGACATGCAAGTAGTGGATGAATTATCAACAACAAAATAACTGATTTATAAAGCTTCTTTATCATGGACTGGCAACCTCAGTGACTGAAACTGCAGAGATGCAGTATTGTTGTCAATACCTGGCAAGTTTTTCAGCTCAGTGCTCCTCAATAGATTGAAACAGAAGTAGACAGTTAGTGTTTGCAGTGTGGTAGAACATGTTGCAAGCGGATCTTTAGGCTCAGAGGTGCCATAAACAGAGACTAGATTAGCAACTTCATGAATCCCTGAATCTTTCTTTCATTTTAGCTTTGGAGAATGTAGTCAGAGGGAAATTGAAAAACAAATTGTAAGGAGATCTCAGCTATCTGTAAGAATAATAGGGTAGTTATTTTAACTTTTCAAACATAGACTGGGACTGCCATAGCGTTAAAGGTTTAGATGGAGAGGAATTTGTTAAGTGTGTACAAGACAATTTTCTGATTCAGTATGTGGATGTAACTACTAGAGAAGGTGCAAAACTTGACCTACTCTTGGGAAATAAGGCAGGGTAGGTGACTGAGGTGTCAGTGGGGTAGCACTTTGGGGCCAGCGACCATAGTTCTATTCGTTTCAAAATAGTGATGGAAAAGGATATACCAGATCTAAAAGTTGAAGTTCTAAATTGGAGAAAGGCCAATTTTGACGGTATTAGGTAAGAACTTTCAAAAGCTGATTAGAGGCAGATGTTTGC